>NT_176909.1:0-334 GCF_000188095.3 Bombus impatiens | reverse complement strand
CGTTATACCATATAACGTAATAGGTTATAACGTTATACCATATAAAGTAACACGATATAACGTTATACCACATAACGTGACACGTTATAACGTTATACCATATAACGTAACACGTTATAACGCCATATCATATAACGTAATACGTTATAACGTAATACCATATAACGTAATACCATATAACGTAATACATCATAACGTTATACCATATATCGTAATACGTTATAACGTTGTACCATATAACGCAATACGCTATAACGATATACCATATAACGTAATACGTTTTAACCTAATATCATATAACCTAATACGTTATAACATTATACCATATAACATA
>NT_176908.1:0-838 GCF_000188095.3 Bombus impatiens | reverse complement strand
CGGATTCGTTATTGAACCTAGGATCATTGTAATTAGTTTCTCGAGTACCTAAATACCTCGGTTACTTGTCCGGCTCTATAATAATCGTATTTGCACTAGTCAATGTCTTCTTTTTTGCATAACGACAACGTGTAACCCAAACGAAAATTCGTTTCACGCCCCTAACCCTAATTCTATTGCAAACCCGACATATATATATAGGTAATAAACTAAGCAATTCTACATTCAAATAAAAATCCGTTCAACGAGGACAAATAATAATTGTACCCAGCTTTAATCCTCTCCCTTGCCAGTATCCTTGCGCATAGCAGGTTAGCCGAAAAGTGGAATTCGTTTACCAGTTGCATTAAACCTTAGATAACGCTACCCATTAAACGTAAAAAAATAGTAAAAAAAAAATATTTTGAAATAGTCCTTAGACTATTTCTGGTCGCAGCAACTACCGTATTAATTAGAAATCTAAATCAGTATTACATACACAATAATACCATTTCAATTTATTTCCCTTCCGATTAAATTCAAACTCAAACGAAAAAAAAAAAATTTCAGTAAAATTTAAATTTAAAATCTGATCGATTTCAATAAACTGGCACGTAACATTTGCTTGTTTCGACGCTTAAACGGTAGTGCATTACATTTGAAGTGTAAAATGGAGTTCAACGAACGCTTAAACGTCGAAATATCTCTAACGGGAAGGAAATAACGGCTAGGTTTCATCAAAATGACGAAATCTTCGCGATTTGCGAGCTATTTTGCTTGTTTCGACGCCTAAACGGTACTGCATTGTATTCGCAGTGTAAAATGGAGTTCAGCGAGCGCTTAAACGTCGAAACATCTC
>NT_176907.1:45371-48172 GCF_000188095.3 Bombus impatiens | reverse complement strand
TGCTTCCACCGACACGGAGATCTACACTTTCGCGCACGTTCGCGATACAGTTCGTGGTAATAACATAGGCCGTCTCAAGTATTCGAACGACGACGACGTCTTCCGGGAGAACGCGAACGCTCTCGTCGACGGTCGCTAATGCTCAGCGCGTCGATTCTCGAATGCAATAGTCTCATTTCTTCACGGAATTCATTGATAAAGCCGGGCGATGCGACGTCTTGTACCTCTTGTCTGCTCACGGCTGAAATGCTTGATTCGCGCCGATTACTTCCAGCACAGGCTTCCTCCGCTCTATCCGCAGCCTGGTTTATTCTTTCTGGTTTAGTGTAGTCCATCACCTCCAAAACTCGCCGTCTGCGATCGGGTAGCCGGTTTTTCCATAGAGTAAGGATGAACTGCTCCGACGTCAAGGGACTGGCCAGCTTCCTCAGATCATGGTGGAATTGGAACGACTTCCGGTGACCCATCACCTCGTTTTCTACCAACCTCTTTACCTTTTCGCTGTCGGATTCGGCCAGGCTCCGTATCAGCTCCTCGTTTAACCGGTCATACTGACTGCCGCCCGAGGGATCCAATGCAACATCCTCAATTCGCTCCAAGTACTCCGGTTCGAAGCACCCGAGCAGGACGGGGGCTTTATCTTCATCTCTCTCGATTCCCGCTGCCGCGAGCTATCTCTCTAATAAGGAGAACCAAAACGTGATCTTCCGCGGCTTCATCGGAGGCACGCGGATTGGTTGCGAGGCCATAACTGTAGCGTTTTGCTTCAACATCTTTACGCTCTCAACCTCTCAAAATTAATTTCGCTATCTCAAGATCACGTCGGGGTCACCAAGGTGGAGGATAAGTCTGTTTCTGGTGTAGCGAAATAACGAAAACAAATTATTGCCGTCGCAGTCCGTTAAATATATTTTCAGTTGAATAATTAATTACGGACAAATTGCGAGTCCGCTGGTACAATTTTAAGTCACGGAAGAAATACCCGTTAAACACTCAGAGAAACTTCGTAGATCACTGCGATGCTTGTTTATGCGTCAAAATGCTTCGACTCTGATTGATGAATTCCGTCGCTCGTGATTGCGTCTGTTTATTTATACTGGTCAGGGGACAGCCGGAAAATTTGAATTCGACTGCGTTTAACGATTGTAAGTAGCGGCGGCATTGTTTTGCTCGGAGCTCATTACTCCTTACAATACTTGTGACCTAAGGGTCTTGATACTCCGAAGCAAAACAACAACAGGATTTGAATTGTCCTGCTCGCGTGCCACTACACGTCTAACATCCCCCCGAACGTCTCGGGCCGAATGCTCGGCGGGGAGAGAGTTCCCGCCTGAGCTTCGGTTGTCCTATGAAGCCTTCTCAGCAAGAGTAGACTATATCCACTTTTCATCAGATCCCCTGCCCATCAACCTGCAGTATCTGGATTTAGACTATTCGGCGAACGATGAAAGCTGTTTACAGAATTAAATGAAACTAATCGCTCAAAGCAGTTTCCTTGGTATTCTCCGTGATTTGTTCCGGTGATGACGCAATTATTTATAATTCGCAGAAATAAGAATCATATACTATATATATGATTATATATTATTTGTCAATTACTAATTGTATATTGTAATTATATCTTATATATATATGTAGTATCGGGCATGAAATCGTGAGGAGAATCCCGATGTACTTCAGGTACAAAGCAATAAAAGTGTTGATGATGGGAGATCCCAATGGACCATATACCCGTGGTCTTTTATGACACGGGGTAATTAAAAAACGTGTACTTGACCATGAGTTACTCGTAACTATGTGTGTGCTAAGAATACCGAAACTGTAGTATAATGGCAGCCATTAGTCAGTTGCGAGCAGTGTTGAAAATAGTGTTGTACGGAGTGTTATCAGGGCCTGCAGCTCGAACTGGGAAAACCCTGCTATCACCGCCACTGCCGTCGTCGCAATGGTGCGGAATCCTCTCACCGCCCTGGTGGCCACCGCCCTATGGAACCTCCTGACCAGCAGGAGACTGCGACTGTTGGCCTTCAAGTCCGCCGCCCAGATCGGAGCCCCATAAAGGAGCTTCAAACCGCCAATCCGTTACCAGGTGCTGCAGAAAGGTACCAGACGCCCGAAGTGAACACCGAAGGCCCAGTGCCTGTAGAGCATGGAATCGAAATATTTCATCTGGATTCCCATCTCGACCGCTACTCTCCCAGTCTGAGGTGGTAGCCCGTGATCCCTCTTGCTACAAAACGTATCATCTGCGTTACACGTCAGTGATTCCGGGGGTATTGTTGTTCAAAGCACTGCGTCGTACGCGAGATACCAGAGGACCTAAGACAGACTACGGCCCTCCTAATCACACCTCCGCTCTGGGCGGTACAGACGATACTCCGGTCCCGGAGATACGAATTACGTATTTACGCCTTTCACATAGGGAGGTACGCGGTGGAAGTCCAGGGCCTCCTCCATTTTGCCCCAGGCCAAGCTGTTGAAGTCATTCGCGATGTCCAATGACACCGCCAATGCCACCCCTCTCCGTCGCTTGGCCTCCGCAATGAGAGAGCGGAGCCGAATGATAGCATCGGTCGTAGACCGTACCATCCGGAAACCGTATTGGCCCTTCCGCAGTCCGGGTATAACCCTCCTCCAGGAGATAGGTGCTTCTCCTGGCGGGCAGCTATTACTCTCTCGAGCAACGTGCCCGACTCATTCAGAAGACACACCAGACCTAAAGGCCGAGGGTGAATCAGGAAATTGCCCCGACTTCGGAAGAAGGTTCATCCGTCCCTGCCTGCACAGACGGGCTGGGACTC
>NT_176907.1:37599-45329 GCF_000188095.3 Bombus impatiens | reverse complement strand
GTCCCGATCCTGCCTGTGGTCTCCGCCAACTGTTCTTTTGACCGAAATTCCGGAAATTGTAGAAATTAAGACACACAGTCTTAGTTGCTAAATACTTTTTGCGAGAGCTAAATAATATTTGGGGATTTGAATTTTACGCTTCTTAAGAGTAAAAAACTACACTCTCACATAGTTTTAGCTTTGTGTACTCAAATTGATATGCATAATTGACTATTAAAAATAGGATGATATTGAGCGACATTTGTTCATTTACGGCCGCATGACATTGAGACATCATGCGGCTGTTGTCCTTTCTGGGTCCTATCGGACCCTTCTATGAAGAATGCTATCTCTTGTTTCAAAGTTACTTCGCACCGATTATTTCTAAGGGACCTCCTCCCCCCAAGGTTCGGTTTCTTCGTCGCTTCTTCGCGCTATTTCTATCTACTATTATTCACAAGCTATAATCACCCAGTAATTTTTGGAGGGGGGATTACGGTTAAAGTAGTCAACATGCCCAATGCAAGTTTTTTTTATATCGGAACCCGAACAAATGATCTTATAAGAGAAATTCTTATGGAGGATATTACAAAGGCCATACAGAATTTAGTCTCTGGCGTTTAGAACTATCGAGGCTGGAAATTTTCCATCCTCTCAGCTGGCAGATGTCCTGTGCCGCTCGTGAGATGACGGCATAGGTAATTTGGGCGTGTCAGTCCTCGATGCCAGGTTTATGGTGAGATATTGAGAGTCGTACGTCAACCAGAGACCAAGCCTCTTGCAGAACACCTGAGCCGAGATCTGAATTGGCTCATGTATATTAACTTGCCTTATTTATATCTCTAAGGGCACTCGTTTTGAAGGTCGTGCATGCTATTAACGGGTTTCGAAGAAGCCAGAGAACTCAAAGTTCTGGGCATCTTGATGCGAACGGCTATCAAAATTTGATTGAAGTTGTCGAAAAATGTGCTGACTTGTTCTATTCGCTGGGATTCTCTCTTTGACCATTACCATCCCCGTCTTCATGCGCGACCGTCTGCTCAGGATCGAGAAATCGCACTCACCCGATATGAGGGCGATTGCGTAGCGCTCTGCTATAGTGGAAACACTTGCGGGACAGGTGGAGGTCCCTCGGCTCCATTCCAACGCCGATGGACACGAATTGCGGAAGTGCTGGAGATGGCCCCCGTCGTCGCGGTGGGTTGGCACTGACTTTGTCCAACACGTCCAAGTACACCTTAGCGCCCTTCCGACGGTCGTTAGAACGTCGTAGGGAGCGAGGTGCCATACACAGGATACCTCGTGTCTCGTCTTCCGAGACAACCAGGCACGTTAGTCAGTGTAAATTTCGCACTCATAGTATGAGCCTATATTTAATAGGGCCGACATGCAGAGCATACATAAGCCGGCTGTGATTTGCATTTAACGAATGTGGGTTAACGTTACCAATATGCAGATCGTCAGCAGAGTACCAGGATTAAACGATTTCTACCAAAGGAAGCTTACATGTTACGCCGGAAACCCGTCCCTCTCCACCAGATATCTTGAACAACGTTGTGTTCCTACTGCACCGTTTCCTGGAAGGATCATTTGAAAGACTTTCTTAGGAAACAGTATGTTGATGTGCATTGATTAACGTTGCCCATATTGTAGTACCGTGAAAAGGTTACTTGACGGAAACCCCATGAAATGCAGTCCAAATAGAAAGTGGAAGTGCTGACAGCCCAGAGGGGACGGGAAAGTGACGTGTAAAACAGTGCTTCAGAGAAAGTGCGGCAAGTGGGGAAGAGAAAGTTACGAACGGCAACGCCCATAGCTAAATGGTGGAAACCCGTGTCTTCTACTAAGAAGACTACAAGCAAAAATAAAATGAAAAAGCACATTCCACCGATAAAAATAATTAACAAAGATGAACAATACTACATAAATAAAACAACAAACATATCAAAACCAAGCCAACCAATAAACGAAGAACAGGAATACTCAGCTACAAATGAAGTTGAAATAGAAACAATACCAAACAATGAAGAGAATAATTCCAATAACGAATTAACCCAACAGGATGGAAGCTGGAAGATGGCAAGTTATAACAAGAAATGAAAAATGACAGGAAATCCAGATACAGAAAAGCAGCGATGGCTGCAAGAATTACCATTAAGAAACTCCTTCTCATTTGCGGAAGAAATAGACGACTACCCAGCAACCAAAAACACCCAATCAACACATACTACAAAACCACCACCAATATTTGTCGAGGCCCAGATAATAGACCCGCTTATTGATTTACTAAACAATATTGTTTGAAAGGAAAACTACTCAATAAAACAAACAAAACTGGAACAGGTAAAAACTCAAACACTCCAGAAAATTATAGGATAGTGATAAGAGAATTAAAAGAAAAAAACGCTATATAGCACACGTACCAGCTCAAAAAGGAAAGGAGCTACAAAATAGTTATAAGAGGACTACATTCAAAAACTAACACAAAAAAACTAAGTGACGAATTAGCAAAAATTGGCCACCAAACAAGAGCAATAAACAATATGACAAGATACGATACGAAGCAACCACTACCTTTATTCATCATACAACTGGAACATAGAACCAACAACAAGGAAATCTACGAAATCAAAAGAATTCTAAATACGATAGTAACAGTGGAACCACCACGCCACAAAAATGATATACCACAATGCGTGCGGTGTCAGCAATACGGACACACTAAAAATTATTGTAACAGAAGCCCGGCATGTGTTAAATGTGCAAAGAATCATCTAGCACTGTCCTTACATAGGGAAAATAAACGAGACAAAATGTTACAACTGTAATGGAAACCACCCAGCCACCTATAAAGGATGTGAAGTCAGGAAACAACTACAACGTAAACTGTTTGCACCACTTCGCAATAAATTAGTCGATAATTACCAACCACAACAAAGTATAACGGATAATGAAGCAACATTGAAAGCACAAAATGAACAAAAAGCTATAAGCAGAAACACACATCCTCAAGGAAATCGAAATTACGAGTAAGTAATCCAAAACATTAGACAAGCAACGCCCACAAATAACCAGAATCAAAGCAACAACACTGAAGACGCTACAGAAATCAAAGGACTACTAAAACAATCCATCAAAAACACCGAAATGCTAACAAAAATGATAAGCGAACAAAATGCAGTTCTCAGACAGCAAACGCAACAAATCACAATCATGCTACAACTACTTACAAACATGCTGAACAAAAAATAAAAAATAAAAATGGACATGCTTAAAATAGCAGCCTGGAACTCTAACGGCTTACAACAAAGGGCCCCAGAAACTAAAACATTCCTGTACAACAATAATATTGACATACTGGTCGTATCAGAAACACACATATTGATTGATATGGAAAGAGTCGAGACTTACACTCCTCTCTATCAAGATCTTAAATGTGTATTTCCCGGTTTCTGTATGAGGACTACCCTCGTCGTCTTCCATATTGCTGAGATCTTACCTGTTTTATTTATCTCATTCAATATGGTAGAGTCTCCCTGTTCTCTTTTCTGCTGTTAATTTAACTATTGTCCTTGGTATATCATCCACCCCAACGACTTTATTGAGGTTAGGTATCTTTATCGTTGCTACTTCCAGATCTTCCTTTGAAATTACAGCGTTAATGTAATTTCACCATCCTCGTTATTTTGAATATCATTTGCTAGTTGCTGTTGTAATTGATTCATCGGTTTAGTCTGGAAGAGAAAACCTGGAAATAGGGCCCTTTTTTTATTTATCAGGTCTGTAAGTATGAAACCGGAATTTGCCTATAGATGACTCTAGCTGATAATTTAGTTATCACTAAACTGCGTCATTGATACCAAAAATCTTTGTTGACATCTCGCAAACATTTTCGCCTCAGAACAATACAAGTTTCATACAACAGCATAGTTTGTAATAGCGTTGAACATGTCAAATTTTGTGCCTGGATACTACGATTTGCGGACAGTATTGATTTTCTGTTACCATTTGAAGAAAACTGCTGCAGAATCGCATCGAATGCTTGTTGAAGCTTAAGGTGAGCATGCGCTTGGTAAACCACAGTGCTTTGAGTGGTTTAAAAAAATTCAGAAGTGGCAATT
This sequence comes from Bombus impatiens, assembly GCF_000188095.3. Classification (NCBI taxonomy): domain Eukaryota; kingdom Metazoa; phylum Arthropoda; class Insecta; order Hymenoptera; family Apidae; genus Bombus; species Bombus impatiens. Next base: position 41,229 of record NT_176907.1, on the reverse strand, counting down.
TTGACGTGAGGAACGAAGAACGTGGAAGACCACCGAAAAAGTTTCAAGACAGCGAATTGCAAGCATTGTTGGATGAGGATGATGCTCAAATGCAACAACAACTCGCTGATCAATTAAACGTGACACGAGAAGCCGTCTCCATACGTTTGAAAGCCATGGGAAAGATCCAGAAGGTGGGAAAATGGGTTCCACATGAACTGAATGAAAGACAGCAGGAAAACCGAAAAACCACTTGCGAAATGCTGCTCGCCAGATACAAAAGAAAATCATTTCTCCACCTAATTGTGACTGGCGATGAAAAGTGGATATATTTTGAGAATCCTAAGCGTAAAAGATCATGGGTAGCTCCAGACGAACCGCCGACATCGACTATAAGACCAAATCGCTATGGACGGAAGACAATGCTCTGTGTTTGATGGGATCAGAAGGATGTGATCTATTATGAGCTGTTAAAACCTGGCGAAACCGTTAATACTGAGCGCTACCGACAACAAATGATCGATTTGAATCAAGCTTTGCGTGAAAAACGACCAGAATATCAAAAAAGGCAACACAAAGTAATTTTGCTTCATGATAATGCTCCATCACATACAGCAAACACTGGCCAAGGAAACGATTGAAGCATTCAGTTGGGAAATACTTTCACACGCGGCTTACTTACTAGACTTGGCTCCGTCCGGTTACTACTTATTTGCATCAATGGGGCACGTACTTTCTGACCAGCTCTTCACTTCGTACGAAAATGTATGAAAATGGCTCGATGACTGGTTTGCCTCAAAAGAGCGACAGTTTTTGGCGTGGCATCTGCCAATTACCAGACAGGTGGGAAAAATGTATAACTAGCGATGGGCAATACTTCGAATAAAATATTTTCAATCATTTTCATACAATACAACAAAACAATATACAAAAATTCCGGTTTCATATTTACATAAGGGGAAAATACAATTACGCATATCCAGGGCGCGTAATTATTATTATTATTATTATTATGCTTAGTCCGTGCCTTTCGGCTTTGGATGAACTTTCGGTTTTATATTTTTTATGTCTATTTCTCTTCTTATATGTCTACCTCCCCTCTTTTTCACTCTATTCTATTGCACTACCTTACTTATTCTACCTCTAAAAACTAAAAATTAGGAACTATAAATTAGCAACTAATGACTAAAAACTATTGCAACTACATGCGTGAGATATAGGTGAAGAATAAATGGATTACTCTTAGATGAGAGAATCAGTGTCGAGATGATGACTGATCTGAAGACAGAGCTCGAGTCCTGGTAGATATGTTGTCGAAGAAATCTTGAGGTGTTGAGTCTGTCAGAACTGAACCTCCGCTCTCATGTAATTACGGAGGTAAGCTCGATGTGTAGGTATTTTTTGAACGAAGAATGCGGATTCGTTGTTCACACTTTTCGTTAGGAAAAGTGAGGGCAACGATCCGTAAAACCCATTGGTTATGGCCAGCGTTAATGAATGAAAATAGGAGGAGGAAGCCTCCTACCAACTTGGCTCGTGGGTGATCTTGTTCATGGGAAGAACCAGCCTTTTTGTTAGATAAATATTCGGTTTTTCCCAGTAGGTGACTACCCGCTTTCTGTGTTGTTTGTAAGAGCGTGCAATAGACCTAAGGACTGATTTAAATACCAGCTATAAACCGAAAATACGTTCAGGATTAAAGGTTTCTGCAAGCTAATAAGATTCGGTATATGGTGGGACCTTAGGTTTATTGAGGGTCTGTCTAAGGGGGCTTGGGCCTTAACGGTCAGACAATCAATGATGTCGCACGGACCATTTCACGCGACGTAACACACAGTTTGCCTAAATACTTCTACATTCAATGTGTCAGTTAAAATTTCTTCTGTTTCCTATGAAATAATATCAATGATATTCCTACAGAAAAGAAATTTGTACTGTAGTACCATGAAAAAAAGGCCTAATTAGAGATCGATCGAATCATAAAAACAGAGTCGTCTGCCCTTCGGTTGTTAATTTACATCGAAGAAAACTTATGTGAATAAGGTCACTTAGTTCTTGCGGAGTATGGACGTGGTGAGATTAAAGAAAAAAGAAAAGAACGCTAGAGACAGGGACGATTTTGGGTTCAAAGAGCGTTGAACGAGAGGTCAGAGTGTGCGAATCGAGAAGTGAATGTGAATCGATAGACAGAGTTAGTCGAGCAGTAGCGGAGTAGAGTAGCGATTGTCTTGGAAGCGTTCATCGGGGCATGATTGTCCCCATTCCATCGGCTTCAAATCGTTGGTTGCGTTGGAATCGGCAGTTGAGTGATGCGAGGCGTTTCATCGCTAGCGCTTTGGAGGATCCAAGCAATGGGAGTTGGTCGCTATATGGGAATTCTGGGTTGTTGGCGTAGCTCCTCCCGCAGGAAGGACTTGCTTATGTAAGTCTATGGGGACTGGCAAACTCACGTTCCCGCAGCCAGGGAGGACCGTCGGGACAAGCGTCTCGCTTACGTGAGTCCTCTATGTACACCGCAAGTAAGGTTGTCGGGAGTGTAAGGCGTTTAAGTACGGTTACACTCTCTCTCCGTGGCCTTGGGTAGTAGCGCATCCACAATCCTGATACCAAGGATGGGATCGTTGTGATAAGTTCCTGGGTACTTTGTACCTTGAGGCCCCCGCTTACGTGAGACCCATCTGGAACTGCCGAGTACGGTTAGCAGGTCGCCGGCCGGCAGTGACGTGGCCGTACATCCACACGATAGTCCCACCAATGACTTAGCGTGGTACCACGGGGGTCGAGTGTAAGCCCGGAGGAAGTAGCGACCCCTCTGCTCGGCCAATTATGGACTTGGACTCATGGTGGCAGTGGTTGATGGCCAAGATGCTGGCAAGAGAGCCGATTTAAGGGGTGATGGTTCATCCCGAATGGCCTTCGGCGGGTGAGCAGCGTCCCATCTACTCCGGAACCGTCCTGGAGAGACGGAAGGGCTTAGAATGCGCCCCGTTCGATCTGAGATGAGCGACAACCCCTGCAGGCTTAGCTAATTGAGGTAACAAGGCACTGAGTGCCTTGCGCGATGGTTGGACGTAATCCCAACCCCTATGGCCCTAGGGGTGCCTGGGTACTGTGTGGCGATAAATAGACGCCGAGGAAAGCACCCGTAACCAAAGACTTGTTGGCGTTACTCCTTATGTATCCGTTTCGGAGTGACGGGTGGACTTGGAAGCGATTTCGTCCGTGATGTTCTCGATTTGTGCGTTCTAGCCGTTTTCTGCGACTGCGAAGTTGACGGGGACAATGCTGAATTCCTGCTCGACGAGGAAGTACTTCGATTTGACGCGGAGGAATTCGACCTTGATTGCTGCCTTTCCTGATGTAGCATCGTGTCATGTCGTCCTCCGCACAGCCGACATGATCCGGCGTGACAATCTCGCACTGTGTGTCCCTTCTTCGGGCAATTCGAACATAAGGATGCTCTTTCAGCATTCTTCGAGCGTTTGCTGACAGTTTTGGTCTTGAATGTGACGCATCGCCGAATGGTGTATTATCCTCTGCAGGTATGACACGTTTGAACCTGGGATGCGGTAAATGCGTGTCCGCGTGGCTCATGTTGACGGAGTCGCTTGGGATGTTCCTGTGATTTTCCTGTTTGTTTGATTGTGGGGG
>NT_176907.1:15158-37587 GCF_000188095.3 Bombus impatiens | reverse complement strand
TTGGGGGGGGGGGGGGTGATCTGGTACTTCGTGCCAATCTTTGGAGGAAGTTCAGGAACTGAATGTATTTGGGCAATTCATTGTTCGGGAGAGTTATTTCCCACTGAGTCTGGATGTTCGATATCTTTAAAAGCAGAAGGCTGTAAATCATCGCACTTGTATCGGAATAAGATTCTCCTAACTTAGTTAATGCACAAATGTGTTGTTCGACGCATGGACTAAGTGGCTTAATTCCGTTGACGAGTTTTTGGTAAGTTGCGAATGATTGATCATTGCTAGACAGTGGTTAACGGCGGTGTCTCGTGGGTATTCGAAACACTCTTTGAGAAGCTTTATAGCTTCATCTTAATTTGTAACGGGTAACGCATCTAAACAATTCGTCGCGTTTCATTTGAGTGCAGACCGTAGGTAATGAAGTTTCTGTACGTCCGTGAGAAGGAGGTTCTAATCTACAGTTGAGCAAAAGGTGTCGTAAAATATGTTCCATTTTTCAAAGTTTCCATCGAAAGTGGGGAGCCGAAGATCTGGTAATTTAATCGCTGTTGGATTCGAGGTCACAGATGACTCATCGCTGGGAGTCGACCGGGTTGATGGTTGCTCAGCCAGTATCAGTTTGGTCAAGCGAGCTCCCAAAGATACGTAAGTGCGTAACGTATCTGCTTCCAACGTGGGTTCTCCTTCGCCGTGGTCATCTAAATCCTCTTGGGCGAGTCGGAACCGTCTCCACTCTTCCTCAAGCTGGGCTTGATAGTTTTCCAAGAGGCAACCGTCATACTCGTCAGCCTGTTGATACTGATCGATGTCGTTCTCTATGGATTTGATGGTTATACTTATCGCGTTTCTGTCGTAAAATGCTGACTTTTGACGGGGTCGGCATGATTTGTGATGTAGACCGACTTAAGTGGTTGGAACCTTTTCAAAGTTGATAGCTCAGCTTCGTCGGGACGCTGACTGGGTGTGTGCCCCGACCAATGGGTTATATCTCTTCAAAGGTGACGCTTCTGACGTCACTGACTTCGATGGAGTGATATACTTCCGCTGTTGGGACTTGATGTGATTACGTGGCACTGTGTGGTTACTGATGCGTATACTTTTCACTGGCACCTGATCCGGCTCGAAGAACCATGTAAATTCGCACGCCATGTAAAAGCGCGGCAACAGGAGTCGTAAATTCCCGTTACGATTTGAATAATCGACGTCACGAATCGTCCGATCCCTTATTTCTTGTGGGATAATAAGGGCAGTTGATTGAAAATAACACTGATATTAACAGGTTATTGTATATTTTGACTTATCCAACAACTTCAGTGTATACAAGATTGCATATGTGAAGTGACAACTACGAAAGAGTACGACCTGAGACTCTTTTCGTGTTGACGATGATTATGTATGTGTTCAACTTGTAGTTTCTTGCTGGACTTCTGACTCTTGATGTTCCTTACACTAGCCTTTGACTGGTTCTTAACTTAGACTGAATGAGATTTGACTGAATATAGACTAGAGCGTAAGGAGAAGTAGAGTTGAAGTAGAGATGATATAGACTGGATCTAGACTGGATTTTAAATTGGTGTAAAACTCGATGTGAAACTGGATTTAAACTGCATGTAAAAAACTGACTCGTCGCTCCTATGTTATTACGGAAAAAAGCACGATGTGGATGTGCCCTTTGAATGGAGAATGCGGATTCATTGTTCACACTTTTCGTTAGGAAAAGTGAGGGTAACGATCCGCGAAACCCATTGGTTATGGCCAGCGTTAATGAATGAAGATAGGAGGAGGAAGCCTCCTACCAACTTGACTCGTGGGTGACCTTGTTCATGGGAAAAACCAGCCTTTTTGTTAGACAAATATTCGGTTTTTCCCAGTAGGCGACTACCCACTTTCTCCGTGTTTGTAAGAGCGTGCAATAGATCTAAGAACTGTTTTAAATACCAGCTATAAACCGAAAATAGTTGCATATCGTCGGATGAAGAAAGTGACGATGAAAGTGAGATTGAGGACGAAGACGATAAGAAAGGCATGAGAGAATACAATGATGAATACAAGAATGAAGGGGGGGGAGGAGACATCTCCATTCGTAGAATAACGGATGAAAATTCCGATGAGTTTCCGGAGGTTCTTAAAATAGACGTAGAGACGGGGGCGCGTGAGGTAGATTTGTCCTGTGGCGGATGAAAAGAGAGTTGGAAATGAAAAGAGAGTTTTGCGTTTCGTCCTGGGACTATCGGTGGACTCAGTAAGGCTATGCCCGGTAGTCCCTGCCTTAGACATAGAGGGAGTCTCGCTAGGTGCGGTATTTATATCATTCGCCCGTATATTCGACCGCTAGCGAGATACACAGACTCGTTGTCGTCGTAGCCCTCTGGTGTTGGCGGTTGGTACCCGCGGATTGCCCGGGAGGTGTTGCGCCGCGTTGATGCTTCGTCCTGTCAGCGTCCTGTTGATACCGATCCGCCACAGTTCCAGGTCAAAAATATGCAATATAAGCAGGCAGTAGAGAATTTGATCCGAGATTATAGGCTACAGAAAACGCGCGAAGTAGGAATCGAGATGAACATAATACTGCAGGACGATTTTCCAGTTTACGAAAGGCCGCGAAGACTATCTCCACAAGACAAGATCGAAGTCGATAAACAGATCAAAATGTGGCTGGAAGACGGAATAATACGCCAGTCACATTCCGATTATGCCGGCCCGATCGTGTTGGTCAAAAAGAAAGATGGTTCGACTAGAATTTGCGTCGATTATCGACAATTAAATCGAAAGGTAGTAAAAGACACATACCCACTGCCCTTGATCGAAGACCAATTAGATTCATTGTAGCGCTCGAGGGTATTCAGTACGTTGGATCTTAAGAACGGACTCATTCATGTTCCTGTTGGGGAAAGTAGCAGAAAATATACGGCGTTCGTAGTCCCCACGGGTCAGTATGAATTCCTTAAGATGCAGTTTGGATTATGCAATTCACCGGCCGTTTTTCAGAAGTTCATAAATGCGGTTTTTAAAGAGTTGATCGCGACGGGAGTTGTGCTGACGTACATGGATGATCTGATTGTGCCGTCGCCTGACCTCTCGAGTGGAATAGAAAAGCTAAGGTCGGTATTGCATACCGCTAGCGAACACGGACTATTCGTGAACTGGAGTAAGTGTCGATTTCTACAGACAGGAATAGAATATTTGGACCATATTGTCGAGGGCGGTAACATTCAACCATCGGAATGCAAAACCAGGGCCGTCGCTAATTTTCCGAAGCCTCGGTCCGCTAAAGATGTTCAGAGTTTCCTTGGGTTAACGGGATATTTTAGGAAGTTTGTGCCCCGATATTCTGTCACTGCGAGACCATTATCGAATTTATTAAGAAAAGATGTCCCGTTCAGATTCGAGTCGCGCGAGCAAGAAGCGTTTGGAAGGCTAAAAGCAGCGTTAAGTGAGAAGCCAGTGCTGAAATTGTACCACGCTGGAGCGGAGACTCAGTTGCATACGGATGCGTGTAGCGTGGGATATGGTGCGATTTTACTGCAGCGCGACAGCCAAGACAATGCTTTTCACCCCATATATTATTTGAGCGGAAAGACCTCACCGGCTGAAAAGAAATACACCAGTTACGAATTTAAAGTTCTGGTCATCGTGAAAGCATTAAAGGAATTCCGTGTCTACCTGCTCAGTATTCCGTTTAAGATCGTTACAGATTGTAAGGCGTTCGCATTAACGATACAGGAAAAGGACTTATGCGTACGTGTTGCGAGGTGGGTGATCCTTTTAGAGGAATTCGACTACAATTCGAGGTCATGCTGATAGACGAGGACGAACGAGGGATTATTGCACGGTTGAGAAGAAGCACAGTTGCAAGAGGACGACCTGCGATGGATTCGAGACAATATCGAGCAACATGAGACCGACGGGTACGTCCTAAAGAACGGTATTTTATACCGGGAAATAAAGGATACACCGCTATTGGTCGTGCGAACGTGGTCACTTCAGCACCACCAAAACAGAAGCGTTGTAAAGGAGAATTGGTTCAAGGGAATGCGCGAAAAAGTGAAAAAGGTAGTGCAGAGTTACATCGACTGTATCCTTGCGGAGAGAAAGCAGGGAAAACAGAAGGGGTAGTTGAACACCATCGACAAGGGGGAGTTGCCGTTCGACACTTACCATGTTGACCACCTCGGACTATTATCCACTATGAAGAAGAGTTATTGGCATATCTTTGTAGTGGTTGATGCTTTCACAAAGTTCGTCTGGTTGTACCCCACCAAATCGACGGGCTCTGCCGAGGTTATTAGTCGCTTGAGGAAGCAGTCTGTGAGTTTTGGGAATCCGAGGAGACAATAGCGTTAAAATGCTGGCGTTTTACGGGGATCCTTGGATTTATTGAGGGGCGAAGGACGATACGTAGACCGTCGGCGGTCAAGCAGCGCCGGATGGCGTGCAGATGTCTTGCGCGACGTAACATCCTCCCCCCGTTGAGAGGGCACCGATCAAAATTTTGCGTGATGGTTCAGGTGCAGATCTCCTCCACATCCTTCACTTGTCGTGATTGTTCGAATCTGGTTGACAGGGTAGCTGGACCAATCGTTTGACGCCGCGATCCAAGATGCTCGTTGCTGTTTGTATGGTGGCGGTCCGGATTATTATTTAACGACTCCAGAAATGCTGTTTGAGTTGGTTGATACGCTGCCAGCTGGTTAACCGACTTGATGGAGTAGCCCTGAAATCTTGATCGCGTATACTAGTCAGGACATCACCGATTAGGAAGTGACCTGGAGTGAGGACAAGGAGATCATTTGAATCGGAAGATATCGGAGTAAGTGGGCGGGAATTGAGGATGGCTTCTATCTCAATAATAAGAGTTATTGCAATAATAAGAGTTATTAAGAAGGTTACAAGCTCCGTGCCGACGACGCGGATAAGATGACGTTTAAATGATTTCACCGCGGCTTCCCATAAGCCGCCAAAGTGTGGTGAATTAGAAGGATTGAAACGCTATTCTATCTGCCGATCAGATAGAAAGCACCTTGCACCTTTTCTTTATGGTCGTCGGAATGTAAGAGGTTCCGGAATTCTTTCAATTCCCTGTTAGCTCCTACGAAATTTGTCCCATTGTCTGAAAGAATTGTCGCGCAATGTCCTCGCCGAGAGATGAATCGGTGTAGAGCGGCGAGGAATGCGTCAGTTGTGAGATCACTCATCAATTCAATGTGAACAGCTTTGGTTGACAGACATATAAATATGATGAGGTAAACCTTGACCATTCATCGGTTACGATCCCTTCTTTCCTTGATAAAGAATGGGCCGCAATAGTCGTTCCCGATGTTAGTGAACGGACGCGACTCGGTGCGTGTCTCTGGTAGATCTCCCATCCGGTATTCCACTGGTGGTGGGTTGTTCCGGCAACATCGTACGCACCTTTTGATAGTGCGCCATACTTGACTACGACCGTCGACAGGTCAGTAGCGTTGCCTGACCGCGTACAATGTGGCTTGTATCCCTGGATGATGGTTGTTCCGATGCTCCTGGTGTATGATGGTTTCTGTGATCGATGACTTCGGCAAAATAATGGGATGTTTTTGCGGGAAAGGCATCGGTGAGTTACGGAGTCGTCCTCTGACTCGTAATATCCCCCCTTTGTCGATGAAGGGATTTGGTGATTGAAGCTTTCCCCCAACATCCCTGGTCTGATCTTTCTGGAGCGTCTGAATCTCATTCGAGAAATGAATGGATTGTATCAACCGTATTAATCGATTATGTGCCGTAGTCAACTCGTCTACTGTTCGATGGGCAGCTCGGTTTTGCTTGTGTTTCCATCGAAGATACCGAGCGACGACTCTTATTAATTTTGTCCAGGATGAATACCTTTCTAATAGGGAAATGTCGATGCTGTTCGTGGTTAGGCAGGTCGTCCCATTTTGTTCCGGGATTTCGATCAATGGCGTCGGGCTCCAGATCGGCCAATATTTTCCGCTCTGCAGGAGCCAACTTGGCCCGTTTTTCCAAATAGACGGACGCAGGAATTCCTCGGGCGTCTGACCTCGGGAGATGAGATCCGCTGGGTTATCATTGGTAGGCACATGACGTCAGTCGGAGATGTTGGTCTTGGTCTGTATCTCGGCCACTCGATTCGCCACAAAGGCTTTTAAGGTGTGCGGCGAGGACTAGATCCAATGGAGCACGATGGTGTAATCAGTCAAATATACGATCCGCGATATCTTGATCGTTAGGGCCTTTCGTATCGAAGAAATCAAGGAGGTTAGAATAAGTGCCCCGCTTAATTCGAGACATGGTATGGTGAGCGATTTGAGCGGCGCTACCTTCGATCGCGCCGTGAGGAGTCGAGTCCAAATATTGTTCTTATGATCCGTCGTTCGCATGTATAGGGAACGCATGTATACACCCCATATCCCTTTTCGCTAGCGTCACAGAATCCGTGTAATTCAATTTCCGTTACGGATTCTATGATGGCCTTCCGTGGGAATATTATCGCATTTAGCAACGACAATTGTGCATGGTATCTAATCCATTTTGTATGTAAATCTGTTGGAAGCAATTCGTCCCAATCTACCTTCAATGTCCAAACTTGTTGCAAGAACATTTTTGCTCGTACGATTACCGGAGCGAGCAATCCCAATGATCGAATGCAACAGTAACAAACAAGGAAATACAGCTAGACACCTCACAGAATTCATATTTAGATAGACCAGTTCAGAACAGTAGAAATTAGTTTAATCCTCGTACCTTTTTTTTCTTTTTTATACTTGGGGAAATCCTCATGGACACACCCCCCCCCTCCCCCGCTTGGAAGCGGCGGGCTAGTGTCGGACTATACCAACTAAAACCCCACGGCATGGGTAGGATTACCTCTTCGCAATATGAGCGTACTGCGAGAAGTTCTTGTCGCCCCCTCAGCATCGCTTTCACAACTGACAAGGGGTCTAAATCATTCGCCAATCATTAGTTATAGGGGGGCCACGACGTGGGGCCTCCCACGCCGGACAAAATTCTAACGTGTGCTGGACCGTGTCCTCGCGCTTACCGCAGTGGTGATAGGTGCTCGTCACCTCTCTTCCGATTCCCGAATACTCCATGTCCTGCGAGCACACGATCGCTTCTATTCGTGATAAGGTATCGGCTACGGTATTATTCATTCTTTTTATATGTCGGATATCGGTTGTAAATTGTCCAACGTAGTCGAGCTGACGGAATTGTCTTGGCTAACATCTCTTTTCGGTTTGATCGGACCACTCAATAGTCGCGTTGCACTTCGTTGTGCCTTTTAATAAGTCGTTGAGCGGTTGTAGAATTTGCGCGGCCCCCGGTATGAAACGCCGATAAAAGTCGATCATACCGAGGTATCTTCGCAGTTCTTTAACAGTAGCGGGTCGCGGTACTTTGATTATTGCCTCAACGCTTTCAGCCAGAGGTTTTATCCCCTCCGCGGTAACGGTATAGCCAAGAAATTGAGATTTTGCCAGATTTATAACGGCCCCGTATTCGTCGAGGCGTTTGAACAAAACCCGCAGGTGTTCGCGGTGTTGTTCTTCGGCATCGGACGCGATTAAAAAATCATCGATATACGCGTAGATGAAATCAAGGCCTCTCGTGATTTCGTCCACGAATCTTTGGCACGTTTAGGCGGCGTTTCGGAGCCCAAACATCATACTAGTCGCTTCAAAAAGACCGAAAGGGGTAGTAGTTGCAGTTTTCGGTACGTCCTCCGGCGCGATGGGAATTCGATCGTAAGCGCGCACGAGATCGATTTTGGAAAAAATGCGCTTACCGTACAGATTCTGTGCGAAGTGCTCTATGTGTGGCGGTGTGTACCTATCCGGAATAGTGCGGGCGTTCAATGCCCAGTAGTCGCCGCACGGTCGTATTCCTCCGTCCTTCTTGAGTACTATATGCAGTGGTGATACCCACGGGCTTCGCGATGGCCGCATCACGCCTTGTTCAATCGTAACTTCGAATTCCGCCTTTGCCTACTTGAGGCAATCGGGGGGTAGGCGGCGTGGTTTAGCGTGGACGGGGGTTCCGGGTGTCGTGTAGATATGATGCTGCACTCCATGCTTTACAGAACTTCGCCGGAAGACGGGTGGTCGAGTTAACGCAGGGAATTCTGCTAACAACCTATGGTACGGGAATTCCTCGTCGATGGTCTTTATGGATCCTACGCCGGTCGCAGCTGCGAATCCCCTCGTGGACAGCTGCGTAGTCTTCTGCAGTAGCCGCTTGTTCCGTGGGTCGACGGGTAACCCGTAGTGGCTCAGGAAATCGACGCCGATGATGGGCGTTTTCACGTCGGCTACTACAAAACGCCACTTGGAGTCTCGACGCAAGGCTAGATCGAGGGACAAGGTGATAGTCCCATATGTCGCGATACGGGTTCCATTCCTCGCGACATGGACGGGTTCCCGTCCCTCGAACAGTTCATAATCGCTTTTGCACGCAAGTCCTCGTATCTTGTTGCGCGGAAAAACGCACTTATCCGCACCAGTATCTATTAGATAAGCGACATTAGTTCGCTGGTCCCGTATGAAAATGCGGCGGTTCCCGAAGCCGTCGTCGTTCGTCGCGTTTACGGACGGCTGGACCCGTTTCCCTGCTTCCACCGACACGGAGATCTACACTTTCGCGCACGTTCGCGATATAGTTCGTGGTAATAACATAGGCCGTCTCAAGAATTCGAACGACGATGACGTCTTCCGGGAGAACGCGAACGCTCTCGTCGACGGTCGCTAATGCTCAGCGCGTCGATTCTCGAATGCAATAGTCTCATTTCTTCACGGAATTCATTGATAAAGCCGGGCGATGCGACGTCTTGTACCTCTCGTCTGCTCACGGCTGAAATGCTTGACTCGCGCCGATTATTTCCAGCACAGGCTTCCTCCGTTCTATCCGTAGCCTGGTTTATTCTTTCTGGTTTAGTGTAGTCCATCACCGCCAAAACTCGCCGTCTACGATCGGGTAGCCGGTTTTTTCATAGAGTAAGGATGAACTGCTCCGACGTCAAGGGGCTGGCCAGCTTCCTCAGATCATGGTGAAATTGGAACGACTTCCGGTGACCCATCACCTCGTTTTCTACCAACCTCTTTATCTTTTCGCTGTCGGATTCGGCCAGGCTCCGTATTAGCTCCTCGTTTAACCGGTCATACTGACTGCCGCCCGAGGGATCCAATGCAACATCCTCAATTCGCTCCAAGTACTCCGGTTCGAGGCACCCGAGCAGGACGGGGGCTTTATCTTGGAGGAGTGGAGCGGAGACAGACTACGGCCCTCCTAATCATACCTCCGCTCTGGTTGGTATCTCGATCCCGGCGATATGCCCGAATTGCGCCTTTCACATAGGGAGGTATGCGGTGGAACTCCAGAGCCTCGTCCATTTTGCTCCAGGGCAAGCTGTTGAAGGCATTCACGATGTCTCTTCTGCAGTCCGGGTATAACCCTCCTCCAGGAGATAGGTGCTCCTCCAGGCGGGCAGCTATTACTCTCTCGAGCAACTTGCCAGCCTCATCCAGAAGACACACCAGACCTAAAGGCCGAGGGTGAATCCGGAGATTGCCCCGACTTCGGAAAAAGGTTCATCCGCCCCTGCCTGTACAGACAGGCTGGGACTCGTCAGAACGCGGAGTGTTACGCGTCCCGATCCTGCCTATGGCCTCTTCCAACTATTCTCCTGACACCTAACCTAAGGGTCGCGCCTTCTCTCCCACCCTGGGAAATAGTATCGACGACTCTTTCCAGGAACTGAGGGTCCATCGCCTCCTGTGCATGAGGCGTCCGAGGGCGGAGTTTTTTCAACACCACCTCATAAGGATGCCCCTACGGGTCGGAGTTTTTGTTTGTTTCTTCGCTTCTTCGCCTCCCCGAATGGCCGCAGCAGAAAGCTCCGTGAGTCGAGATAGGCGTCGTATAAGCGGGTACAAGAAGAGTCGAGTCTTTGCAAGCAATAAGTAGTAATTTGTTGAGTTGTTCATTATAAGTTGCAAGTTGAGATGTGAATAATTGTTTTAATTGTCATAATTATATCACAGCACTGCATTAAGTTCATATTAAGTAACCATTGCTTCTTGTTTAAATCATATTAGAACAAGTAACTTAGTAGAGATCAAACACTAAGGGTAAGATTTCTCCTATACGATATAATATTGATATAAGATAATATAATATTGATACAATTTTAGTATTACATTTCATTTAGACATTTTCCTAGTACTATTTCTACCATTTCTAGTGCTATTCAATATCTTTTTTACGATATTAAAGAAACAGTTTTTCAAATTTATCTAAAGTTATTTAATTCAAAAAATTAAAGAAAGATCTGTCTGACATAAAATGTACTATTTACATCATATTTAATTTAATACGGATTATTTTCCAACGCTTTAAAATGAAGTTACATTTCGATGTCTCGTGTAGTTGAAAAGTTATACAAAAATGTCCCATAATTTTTCGATCCGGTCGTGGACTGAGGTCGTGACCCTCCACCACGTGATCGGGTCATTCATATCTCGGCTTTATCAGATTTTTATTGGCTCATTTCTGGCTCCATATGCTTGAAATTATTTCTGCTATCAGTTAGACTATATTTCCGTATACTGTATTTTCCTAGCTGCTGTTATTGAAAATTGGGGCTGTAGCGATTTTTCCTAAAAAATTTATTTTGGCTCCTAATTGGAGTAGAAGGAAAAATTTTCTTTTATTTCATAGAGAAACGTTAACTTTTCAATGGCCCACGTGGAAATTCAAACCGATTACAATTGCAGAAGTTATTGCATTTATTTATGACAAAAAATGGTATGCAAATTTTGCCATCATTTTTGAAAAGTTTACCATTACAAAATTGATTGGTTTCAAGTTGTACATGATAGTGCAATTCTTCAAGAATAGATGAAGCCACCGCTAATTGGTGTGTACATTCCGAAAATTGTATAAATTAAGACACACAGTTTTAGTTACTAAATACTTTTTGCGAAAACTAATAAATAGTTGGGGATTTGAATTTTACGCTTCTTAAGAGTAAAAAACTACACTCCCACGTAGTTTTAACTTTATGTATTCAAGTTGATATGCATAATTGACAATTAAAAATAGGACGATATTGAGCGACATTTGTTCATTTACGGCCGCATGACATTGAGACATCATGCGGCTGTTGTCCTTTCTGGGTCCTATCGGACCCTTCTATGAAGAATGCTATTTCTTGTTTCAAAGTTACTACGCACTGATTATTTCTAAGGGACACCCTCCCCCCCCCAAGGTTCGGTTTCTTCGTCGCTTGTTCGCGCTATTTCTATCTACGATTATTCACAAGCTACAATCACCCAGTAATTTTTGGAGGGGGGATTACGATTAAAGTAGTCAACATGCCCAATGCAAGTTTTTTTTATATCGGAACCCGAACAAATGATCTTATAAGAGAAATTCTTATGGAGGATATTACAAAGGCCATCCAGAGTTTAGTCTCTGGCGTTTAGAACTATCGAAAAGCTTCCTTTTGTCCCGTATTCCGTCTAATATAGCCTTTAATATTGGGTCTACCCCACTACTAGTTGAAGCGGTGTTAACAGTCTCGATTTTATCTTCTCGTGGCGTTGCCAATATTATATTGGTTGTACTGTCTGTGCTATTTGTGTTTGATAAAGGAATCCAGAGCTCGCTCACCTCGATCGTTTAGCCCGTAGGAAAGGTTCAGTCGCGACGTTCCTTTGTCGAAACGTCAAGAATGTTTGCTCTGTTGCAGTAGTCTGCTGATCCTCAATCTTCAAAGTTGACCGTGGGCCGAAATGCGTAATTTCGTTTATTTGAAGCTGATGGATCCTGGCAGGATCGCCAAAATGTCACGTAAACTTGAGGGTTAGATGATAAAACAAGAAGGTTGAGTCGTAACACAATTACTGTCTTTATTTTCTAACTAACTTTATTTACTAACACAGCACAGGTTTACAATAATCGAAACTGATCGGAGAGATGTTCACTATTCGTAGGCTTAGTATTTTTCTATCTAGGTATTCTCGTCTCATTACGGAGGAAAGCTCGGTGTGGGTGTGCCTTTTTTAATTAACAACGCGGATTCGCTGTTCGCACCTTTCGTTAGGAAATGTGAGGGTAACGATCCACGATGCTTCATCATGATCCACGAGTGTTTTTAATGTTGATGACTCACCGAGATGTAATGTCTTGTTGGTATCTTCCTCACGTAATCCTCGTAGCAAATCCCGATCGTTTGATGCCCATTTGCGGATATTTAGGCCGGCTAGCTTGAGTAGTTTCGTTAGGTCATTTCTCACTGATAGGGCTTCGTCCTTCGTATCGGCTCCGGTCAACGCATCGTCGACGTAGAAGTCTCGCTGCAGGATCTGCGTTACTATCGGAAATCGAGGTTCCTCGTCCTCTGCCAATTGCTTAAGACATCGAATGGCTAGATACGGGGCTGCGGATAGACCGAATGTTACGGTATTGAGTCTGTAAGTTTCGATCTCTCCGTTATCGGCACGCCGCAAAATCTTTTGATAAGTACGATCTTCTGGACGTATGATGAATTGCCGATACATTTTTTCGATATCGCCGGTAAGGACATATTGAAATGACCGGAATCTCAATAATATGTTTCTCAAGTCCTCTTATAATTTCCGACCAGTATGAAGGGCATCGTTTAATGAAACTCCAGTGGTACTTGATGCTGATCCGTCGAATACAATCCGGAGTTTAGTGGTAGCGCTCGACTCCATGATCACGCCGTGATGTGGTAGATAATACCCATGGTCGACGGAGTGATCCGTGTTGATCTTCGTCATGTGACCCAAGTATAAATATTCTTGGATCACCGTACTTTACGCGGTTTCATACTGTTTATCGCGTTGGAATCGACGATGAAGAGAGGCGAGCCTGCTCATTGCAGCGGCCTTCGATGACCCTACTGAGGAAAGTTTTTCGTTGAATGGTAATGCAACGACGTATCTGTCTTCCTTGGTTCGTCAGACATGGTTTCGGAAATGTTCCTCACATTGTCGTTCAGATTCCGAAAGATGAGTAGTGGCCGGTCCCTCGTCGATCTCCCAAAACCGCGCGAGATCCGCTTGCAAAGCAGTTGTGGTTGCGTGGAACGTATTTATCGCGGTTTGGGACGTTGGACTCCCCCCGATTACCCAGCCGAACCGTGTTTTTTGTAGACGTAGTTCAGGTTCGCCTGGTTGCGCCAGATTGACCTGCCCGATGCACAGCGACGCAAGTGTTGACCCTGAACTAAGCAAGACATCAATCGGGGCTGGACAGTGGAATTGTGGATCGGTTAATTGGATATTTCTGGGTAATCCCAGACTCGAGGGATCTATGAGTTCACTTGGAATGAAGGTCGATATGGCCGGGATAACAAGGAACCTTAATGTTTGCTTATATGTGCTGTCCGTCGGCGTGATTGTGGCCGTGGTATTATATCATTTTGCGATAGCGTTTAGATTGTCGAGGGCTCCGATTGGGACTGCACATCTCCTTTGCTTTATACCGAGGGAATTTGCGAGTTTTTCGGCCATGAAGTTCATACTCGACCCAGTGTCGACTTCGCTATCCAGCAATCTTAAAACGCAGTCGCTCGGCGGGCTTACGAGAAGGTTATAGATATACCGGGGAAATATATGTTTAGTGATCAATTCTAGCTTCTGGCATGGTTTGAGAGAAAGTTTTCTAACTCTCCTAATCACACTCAGGAGCTCAGGAACTATTATGCCACAGTGGATGCCCTTCCAAGGCCCCATTTTGGCGCCTAAGTACCTGAAGGCTTCGTCGGGATTAACTGTTGGGATGGTGTTGTTCCCAAGTTTTATTTTTGGTTCTTTAACGAACCATGTGCGCCGTTCGGTAGCTATTTGAAAGCTTTGGCTCTTGTCCCGCGAGATGGTCATGCCGAAGCCATTCAGATACTCATTGAGCACGTCCACTTGGCGTTGCGCTTCCCCGGTATCGGCGCCGAGCAGCACTACGTCATCAGCGAAAGCCAGGACAGGAATCTTTCTATTTTCGCTTATATTGATGCCACTGGTTCGCTTCTCGATCAATTCCAGCAGTGGCTCCAAGCACAGGTTGAAGAGCAGCGGCGACAGAGGGTCGCCCTGCTTAACTCCTCTGAGGATCGCAATCTCGACCCCCATATTATTTTTAGCTCTTATTATTGTCTTGCCCTCTGTATACATAGCACGGATCAAGTCCGTGATGGGGGTCGGTACACCCTTCCTCCTCAGGCAGGGCACGATTGCCGAGTGAGGCACTGTGTCGAATGCTTTAGAGATATCCACTATAGTGAATATCCCACCCTTCTTCTTTTTACTAAACCGGAGCTTGGTGGTGTCGCTCGATTCCTTGATCACGCCATGATGTGGTAAATAATATCCGTAGTCGGTGGCGTGATCCGTGGTGATCTTCGTCATGTGACCCAAGTCTAGATATTCTTGAATCACCGCACGATACGCGATTTCGTATTGTTTGTCGCGTTGGAATCGACGATGAAGAGAGGCGAGCCTGCTCATTGCAGCGGCCTTCGATGACCCTACTGAGGAAAGTTTTTCGTTGAATGGTAATGCAACGACGTATCTGTCTTCCTTGGTTCGTCAGACATGGTTTCGGAAATGTTCCTCACATTGTCGTTCAGATTCCGAAAGATGAGTAGTGGCCGGTCCCTCGTCGATCTCCCAAAACCGCGCGAGATCCGCTTGCAAAGCAGTTGTGGTTGCGTGGAACGTATTTATCGCGGTTTGGGACGTTGGACTCCCCCCGATTACCCAGCCGAACCGTGTTTTTTGTAGACGTAGTTCAGGTTCGCCTGGTTGCGCCAGATTGACCTGCCCGATGCACAGCGACGCAAGTGTTGACCCTGAACTAAGCAAGACATCAATCGGGGCTGGACAGTGGAATTGTGGATCGGTTAATTGGATATTTCTGGGTAATCCCAGACTCGAGGGATCTATGAGTTCACTTGGAATGAAGGTCGATATGGCCGGGATAACAAGGAACCTTAATGTTTGCTTATATGTGCTGTCCGTCGGCGTGATTGTGGCCGTGGTATTATATCATTTTGCGATAGCGTTTAGATTGTCGAGGGCTCCGATTGGGACTGCACATCTCCTTTGCTTTATACCGAGGGAATTTGCGAGTTTTTCGGCCATGAAGTTCATACTCGACCCAGTGTCGACTTCGCTATCCAGCAATCTTAAAACGCAGTCGCTCGGCGGGCTTACGAGAAGGTTATAGATATACCGGGGAAATATATGTTTGGTGATCAGTTCTAGCTTCTGGCATGGTTTGAGAGAAAGTTTTCTAACTCTCCTAATCACACTCAGGAGCTCAGGAACTATTATGCCACAGTGGATGCCCTTCCAAGGCCCCATTTTGGCGCCTAAGTACCTGAAGGCTTCGTCGGGATTAACTGTTGGGATGGTGTTGTTCCCAAGTTTTATTTTTGGTTCTTTAACGAACCATGTGCGCCGTTCGGTAGCTATTTGAAAGCTTTGGCTCTTGTCCCGCGAGATGGTCATGCCGAAGCCATTCAGATACTCATTGAGCACGTCCACTTGGCGTTGCGCTTCCCCGGTATCGGCGCCGAGCAGCACTACGTCATCAGCGAAAGCCAGGACGGGAATCTTTCTATTTTCGCTTATATTGATGCCACTGGTTCGCTTCTCGATCAATTCCAGCAGTGGCTCCAAGCACAGGTTGAAGAGCAGCGGCGACAGAGGGTCGCCCTGCTTAACTCCTCTGAGGATCGCAATCTCGACCCCCATATTATTTTTAGCTCTTATTATTGTCTTGCCCTCTGTATACATAGCACGGATCAAGTCCGTGATGGGGGTCGGTACACCCTTCCTCCTCAGGCAGGGCACGATTGCCGAGTGAGGCACTGTGTCGAATGCTTTAGAGATATCCACTATAGTGAATATCCCACCCTTCTTCTTTTTGCTAAGATCCAAGGCAGCGCTCAACAGGTTTATGTTTATTTTACAGCCACTCTCGGTGGTGAATCCTTTCTGCCTTGGATTCAACTCAATGCCCCTTCTTATCCTCCCGTCAATTATGGCGGAGAAAATACGGCCGAGAATGGGACCAATAGTTATTGGCCTCCAATTCTCGGCCAGGCTGCTAGGCTTGTTGGCCTTTGGAATCAATGTAGTCCTATTTTCCTTCCATACAGGAGGAAAATAAGAAATATAAAGCAGAATATTGTACAGCTTTGCTAAGATAGTTGGCAGGCCAGGGATCAGAAGGTGTTCTTTCTGAAAACCATCTAGCCCGGCTGCGGCCTTCATTCTTATTTTGTTTAATTTCTCCGCTACATCCTCAACAGCAATTGGCGGGAAGACATCACATAAAGACAGCTCAGGGGCTCTACTTCCCGGGACGGGGGCTTCGACAGGTCCTGTCTGGCCCCATAAATCCTCGTAGAGCCTCCTCACTGCTTCGGCATCAGGTGGGTCCCTGACCGGTTGGAGGAAGGCCTGATCATCATTTATTACTGCATCGGCCAATCTCCTAGGATTTTCCGAAAACAACTCCTGGCAACGTGCATAGGAGTATCGTTTTCTAGCATTCCTATTCTTTTTGTTTCTTTGGTGAGCAATCCTTCTATTTCGCGTTGTGTTTCTGTTATTTTCTAGGCTTGCCCTCTTTACATTCTTATCATTAATATCTTTGATAGCACTATAGAGCGTAACATTTAAAAATTCATTAATAGCGCTCTCAAGGGCTTCCCTATTTCCCTTGAGAGTGACCCAGATATTCATCAGTCGAATGTGAACCCACCTTAAAACAGGTGGCACCTCGACTTGTGTCGTTATTGCAGACTCTAACTGGAGTCCCCATCGTTCATATTCTATCCCGCTGACTCCAGGTTCTTCGAAACACGCATTGCCTGGATCAACGGGATCGCACCCTCCCTCTGTCTCCTGAGCAGGCTCTTGAGAATTCGCCTCCTCACCAATCAGCCTCAATTTCTTTCGCTGATATTTGATTTGCTCGATTGTTTTGCTGGTGAGGATCTCACTGATCATTTTATTGGGGAACTTATGATCCTTATAGGTTTCGCAGAGTTCCCTCAATATCTTTATAGGTTTCGCAGAGTTCCCTCAATTGAGCCAACTCTTCAAACGTCCATCTTTTCTCAGGGGGGTCCGTTCCCCTTCTTTTGACGTTTCTTACGGCAGGGTGCGCATGCCGCTCGTGGGTTGACAGCCCTCTAAGCGTCCCAAAGCTCATGGAGCAGGTTTCACATTTGTGCGAGCCATCAGATCCTTGACCTGTGCCTTTGCAATGTGGCAGATGACATCTAGCCCCATGAAGCTTCGGGAAGCCTTTCCCACAGTCTTTGCATCTCCATTGGATGCGGGCTGTCACATGGTGTTGTTCCAGGTGCCGCCCTAAGTCTGTAAGTGACAGAAAGAAAAGGTGGATTTCCCTTTTCTCACAGATAGGGCAGGCAACCTGGTCACCCACGATCGGTACCAATATATCAATCATGTCCGGGGACATAGCCAGGTTGTCAACAGTGGTCCCCTCCAGAGCGGAAGAATCCGCCACGGCGCCTCCGGGACCGAGAGATGCCGCGTCCGAGGCACTATGTAGGTTTAAGCTACTCATTACCATGATATTTGTGATCTTATATATCGTTCCAATCTTTTTCCAAATCATTAGCCTTAGTATTGCCAGGTCGTGCCAGAACGACCAAGGAACAAGTTCCTTTAAAGAGGGATAACTCCCATTATTCACGGTGAGATCCACCGTTGGGTCGGCAAGCCGACTTTAGGTTCTATCTTTCGCCCCTTCATCGCCGCACTCCCCTTAGCCATACTCAATGTCCGGGGGGGTACTCCCCGCGCTGACATAGATGAGTATGTTACCGGCGGTACCACGAGGAGGTAGGAGTGCGACTTGAGCAGACGGAGCCGAAGCCCCGCCTGCCCCCAAGCAACTATGACTCTTCCATCGTTGGAGGCAAGCCGCTTTCCAACGTCATGCCACCCAGCGAGCAAGAATGCTACACTCAACCAACAGTTCCCATGCGACTCTTCCGGCACACGCGTAGGCAGGCCACGACCACTTTCCGGCTCATCCGCCTAAGTCCCAGCGGCGTATCGTTTTTGGGCGAACGCGGCTAAGGGCCAGCGGCGTATTGCTTTCTGGTGCCCGCAGCCAAATCCCAGCGGCGTATTGCTTTCCGAGCGCGCACGGCAAAGTGCTGGTGGCGTATTGCTTTCTTTCATTACGTCACTAGTCAAATGACGGGTCAGTTGTTTACCTATTTCGTTTCGTATATTGATACGAAAACGGCTTAAAAAAAAAAAAGATAAGGCGATGCGCCACCGAGACCGGCCGCACATTGCTATAAGCAAGCGCAACCAAGTCCCAGCGACACACCGCCTTTATAACGTCACTAACCAGATGACGAGGCCTTTGGAAACCTGAGAGTCATAGTTACTCCCGCCGTTTACCCGCTGAATTTGACGTGCGCGCGCAGCGGCGTATTGCTTTTTACTCGTACGCGACCGACATAAACCATTATTCCCGACGTATTTTATCGAGATACGTCGATTTATGCAAAGATATTCCTACCTTGTAACGATTTTTAGCGGGTTATTTCGATGGGAACTTCCGGCCTCTTCGTAGCGGGGCGACAGAATTCCAAGTTCCAACCTCCCGGTCATTTTGGTGCGGCGGACGAAATTTTCCAAAAAAATAAAGTGACATCGTTACTTTCGACCTGATTACGTCGAAACATAGCGATTTCACACAAAATTTCGAAACATCATAACGCTTTTCAGCGAGTTATTTCTACTCGAACGT
This sequence comes from Bombus impatiens, assembly GCF_000188095.3. Lineage (NCBI taxonomy): Eukaryota > Metazoa > Arthropoda > Insecta > Hymenoptera > Apidae > Bombus > Bombus impatiens. The sequence goes on along the minus strand of NT_176907.1, from coordinate 18,771 downwards.
TCGAACAGAGGCGGATATTTAAACGCCCATGCGATGCAACGATACGCTCTTACGCATTGGACGTTCGCTCCGCTCGCTCGAAAAAAAATAGCCCAACCCAAAACCAATCCCTTTTGCTTTCGTTTTTCGATTTCATTGAAATCTTCGTTAGAACGCGCGGGTTCGGTTTTGGGTTGGGCTAGATCAGTCCGAGCGAGCGCCGCGAGCGAGCATTTATCGCGATGTTTTTCCTCGTTCTCGTCTCTCTCGTGAAACGGGGAAAAACGGGAAAAACGGGAAAAAACGCGAGAGAACGTTTAAAAAGATTTAAAAGAGAGAGCGCGCGCGCGCGCAAGACGAGATGCGCAGAAGGGCGTTTACTCCGGCGCATACCCTCTGATTTGAAGGTGCGCGCGCAGCGCCAGCACGAGCGACAAAGTGCCAGCGGCGTATTGCTTTTTACTGGCACGCGACAAAGTTGCAGCGGCGTATCGCTTTCTATTCGAGCGTCTCGTTGTTTGATTTAAAGGAAAAAAAAATCGCTACGCACGACCATCGTGTCGTACGTCGTGTCGAGTAAATTCCAGGCTCGGATTCATTGTGCCTGTTTATTCAAAACCTTGACTGTGCCGTGACCAACAGATCATGATGCAGAGAGGTGTGTGAAGATGTGTTTGTTAAACCGACCCCTTTTGCTGTCGTTGTTTCATATAGTCAATGCTTTCCGGATTGCTGCGAATTAGACGATGAGCTCGTTTCGGTGCCTTTGATTCGTGATGATCGAGATTGGTGTTGCGAAGTTTTCCGACTCTTAGTGGCTGACGAATACTATTTCCGAGCAGGTTCCGAACGTCTCGATCGATGTCGGCGATCCAGATGGAGCTCGTCTATGAAAGGCTCGTTCGTTCGACGAAAGACCGTTCGACGACCGACTGTTCACCGACCGACCGCTCGACGAAATTGTCTGTGTTTGTTCTCGGTGTAGGTAGGTATGGTGTCGCTGCACGCAGATATGATACGAACTCGCTGTACACTATATCGTCGCCCGTGAGGTATGGTTTTTCGGTGACGAGTGCGTTGATAGGAATCTCCTTTCATCGTTGTCGTCTGATCGCCGTTTGCCCTTGGTTGTAAGAAGTTTATCAAATGGGTATAATCGGGCAGTCTTTTGTTCGGCAACGTGCGATGCCATTGGCGTACGGTGGACTGTGGTAACTTTGAGGCGATCAGGTCGCATATCATGGTATTCGACGTTAGCGGATCACCTAATTTCTCTAACGCTTTCAAATTTATCTTGACCATTTCGATGAAGTCTTCTACGGCTTCGGGCGTTTCTTTCGACATCTTGGGATAGTGGAGGAGTGTATGCCAGTGACGGGTGCATAGTTGATGATGGCAGTTAAATCTGTCGCGCAGACTGGTGATGGCGATAGAATAGTTAGAATCCGTGACTTCCAAGGACTGGATGGTTCGCGCAGCCTTTCCAGTCAAGGCTGATCGGAGGTGATAGAATTTTTGGAATGATGTCAGTTGTTCATTTCGATGTATCGTGGACGAGAAGGAATCGTAAAATGACTGTCAATTCTCGAGGGTGCCATCAAAGGTAGGTATCCGAATCTCCGGTACTTTAAGCAAAGCAGACTCGCGACCGGCGGCTGATTCGCCGTTTGTCGATTGTGACGGCGTAGTTAGTCGTATGTTGTTTAATTGATTAGTTACTCGGAGCTCTAATTTTTCATCTAACTTTTCGTACTCGTCTGCTATTTCCAAGCCGCGCGCGGTCTCCTCCTCATCTAGACTTATAATCTCGTTTTGAATGGCGCGGAATTCCGCCTCATATGTTTCCAGACGATTTTTAATTTGGATTAACTCGTTCTCTTGCGGACAGCCGGCTTGTTCGATTTCGTCCAGCTTTTTTGATAGACGTGTAAAATGGCTGGTACAGTGGCCCCGGCGTCGACGCAAGGCGGTCAGTTCGTTTCCGGTTGCCATTATTTGTTATGTAATTGAGAATCAAATTGTTAAAACTTACTTCTGTTGACGATGATGCAACGGCGGTAGAGATTGTGTGGATTCATATGTCACTATATGGTCACTGGTGAGTGCACTCTTCACTGACACTGAATCCGGCTCGAAGAACCATGGATTTTCGACCAATCCCGGGGAGACGCAGTTGCGAGGAGAGGCGTCAACGGGAGTCGTAAATTCCCGTTATGATTATAACAACCGACACCACGAGTTGATCGATCCCCTGATTTCCGTTGAGATAATAGAGGTGATTCAGTTTATATAACACTGTGATTCACAGAATTATAAATTGTATACTTTTTCACTTAATTTACACCGTTGCTTATAATATATGTCGAGTCAGAGTCCGAGTCTAGGCCCGAGTCGTCCTCGTGGCAGGGGCTTGGGACAGGTAAGGATTCTTCACTGAAGCTATCCATTTTCTTACACCACTGAAGTTACTTTTATTGACACACACAAAAATGTTTCAAAGTTGACGCAAATTCACAATGATCACACACTCGCGACACTAGTGACAATGGTCGTAGGTTCGCTAACGAATCCGCGGACAACGGGATGGTAGTCGTACGTACACGCAGAATCTAAGTCGGATTCTTTCTTAATATTCACTGACCGTAAGGCGTTAATCTTTTTGTCGATGAGATCGCAAGAGAGAATGACTTTCCGTCCCGGCGATACCTCAGAGGAAAACTATGATGGGGTATGTCTAAGGACATGAGATCATCGGATTCGTCGAGGGTAGCCTACGTTCGCAAAGTAAGGGAAATAAACGTTGCTGCTAATTGGTCAATCTCCATATCGGTAGTTAGAAAAGGATGTTAGCCTCCCTCGAGGGAAGGTTGCTAGTGGGAGACGTCGTTCGTGGAAAAATAGGTCTCTCCTGTCTTCCCGTAGCTGGGACAAAGACTGTTTGTCTGTTTGAAGGACTTTAGGTAACTAGCCCTTAGTGTATATAACGACCCTCGGGCTAGCTGATCACGTACTGCGGAGACGCGTCAGCATCTGATAACCATCATATCCGAAGAATAGGATCTGCGTGTGGCAAGCCACGGGACAGAAACCGTTGGAATGTTTACTGTCGCGTGCCGCTACAACTATTTCTTTTAAGGAGAGCTATAGTCTATCAACAAACAAGAATATCCCCAATACATACTAAAAAAAATAGCAGAAAAACGTAGACTAAGAAGAGTATGGCAGACCCATAGAACACCGGATGACAAACGCAAACTAAACAACGCAACTAGAAAGCTATCAAAAACCATAAAAAATTATAAAAATTTCCAAAAATACCTCGCCAGCCTATCCCCCACAGCCGACTCCAACTACTCACTATGGAAGGCCCCCCACAGCCGACACCAACTACTCACTATGGAAGGCCTCCAGGAAACTCACACGCCCCCCACAAATAATCCCACCAATCCGCCGTCCGCAAGGTGGATGGGCGCGAAGCCCTATAGAGAAAGCCGACCTGTTTGCTAAATACTTGTCTAAAGAATTCAAACCCCATTCCCCTATAGCTGCCGCGGACGTTACTGAATACTTGCACACCCCCTTCCAAATGTCCCCTCCTATCGAACCCTTCACTTCTGCCGAGACTATAGAAACA
>NT_176907.1:14612-15123 GCF_000188095.3 Bombus impatiens | reverse complement strand
AGCAATCAAGGAACTTCCCATAAAAGGGATAGCACTCATCACATCGATTTTTAATGCTATCCTTCGCCTGGAACACTATCCTAAGGCCTGGAAAATCTCATTGATTACCCTCATCCCTAAATCCGGTAAACCGATATACGAAACCAGCTCCTATCGCCCAATCAGTCTTTTACCTACCCTGTCTAAACTATTCGAGCAGATGCTCACGAATCGACTCCTTCCACTCCTAGAGAACTTGAAAACGCTCCCAGATCACCAATTCGGCTTCCGAAAACAACATTCAACAGAAGAGCAAATACACCGCATAACACATACGATCAGCCAAACACTCGACAAGAAAAAATATTGCTCAGCGGTTTTCCCAGACATTCGACAAATTATGGCATGAAGGGCTACTATACAAACTTTGTTTCGACCGTTCGCGGAGAGACGCGATCGCGAGATAGCACGTCAACGAGAGTTGTAAGTTCCCGTTACGATTAAATAATCGACGCCACGAACTGATCGATTC
>NT_176907.1:9611-13816 GCF_000188095.3 Bombus impatiens | reverse complement strand
TCCAAGATGCTGCTTGCAGTGTGAACAGCAGCTGTCCGGATGATGCTGTCGTCCCCAGGGCGAACTTGGCGATGTGGCCGAAGGGCCGTTGCCTGGATGGCACGTTGTCTCCCTTGTAGTCTAGATCGCCGTCTTCCTCGTCGATGCCGAGCGATTTCCAGGTGAACTTCACGACCCAGGAAGTGTCGTGAATCTTGCTTCTGGAAGTGTCGTTAAACACCTCGGCCCAGGAAGTCTCGTTGAAGGGAACGTCGGTGATGCTTGGTGAAGATTCATCAAGCGCGGTGCGGAGGTTTGAGGTTGATTGGGAGGCTGGACTCCCGCCGATGACCCGCTTGAATCGCATTCTCTTAGTGATGATCCTCGGTGGAGAATGACCGTTGGACGTCGTGACTGTCTTGGTGTTGGAGAGTATGTTGGCGTTTTTGGAGCCATGGGTGACTCCAGTGAGATGTCTGTGATACGCGACTCGTTCTGTACGGCGCTCTGTGAACTCAGTAGAGAATCGTTGGGATCAGATGGAATGTTTTGTAAATTGCCGATACCATTTGAGTGATTAGTCATGGTATTAATAATGCGGAAATTATTCTGAGTAGGGCCAGTTGCAGGCGTAGCACATCTCTGAGGTGGCGGAGGAGGAGTCTTCACGTTACGTCTCGGAGTGTGACTGTCCGATGCAATGTTTCTAGTCTCGGGTGATGCAGATGACGTGATGTAAGAGAGATAATTGGACGTCGATACGTTGTGTTGGATGTCCATCGTGGAAGTATTGCCCGAAGAAAAGCTGCCCCTGGACGGTTTGATCACAGTGGATTTCGAAGACTTTCCAGTAGGTTTCGACTCGACGTTGACCTTGCCGTCCTGAATGGGATTCAACCCGTTACTATCTAAGTTGTGAACTGCGGTTAAAGAGTCATGAACGTTCTGTAACAGATTATGGAAGATTAGTTTCTGAAATGATTTGTCGCCTGGTGAGATCCTCTCTTTCTTCAGGTACAAAGGCTCGTTGAAGCTTGTCAAATTCAAGGTGATTAATAGCGTTGAATCCGATTGTTCAGTTCCTGACGATGCTAATGTGGTTGTCGTCAGGCCGCGTTTAAGTGATACGTTGCGAGTGTAATACGATGAGTTGCGAATGGGACGACTTTCCTGATTTAAGGCGTTTGGCAGCGTTGAATCCGACTGTTGAGATAATGAGGACGCGAACTTGGTTGTCGTCAAGTCGCGAGTAGGTGACACACTGCTAGTATTGTGCAATGAATTGCGCGTGATTCGCGGCGAGGTCGGCGTTCGAGTCGATGCGATCTTCTCCGTCGGCGGAGTTTGAGTAGCTTTGCGTGTTTTATTTAAGTCATTGTTACTTCCCTTATCCGTGGGCCCTTGTGGCAATGACGAGGGTGGCGTCTTCGCATTATGTCCAGGAAAATGATTCTCCGGTAATTTAAGCGAAGCAGACTCGCGACCGGCGGCTGATTCGTCGTTTGTCGATTGTGAAGAAAGGGTATCATAAAACGTGTTCCATTTTTCTAAGCTTCCGTCAAAAGTAGGGAGCCGAAGATCTGGTAATTTAATGGCTATCGGATTTAAACTTGCGGATGATGCACAGGTTGGAAGGTTTATGGATGTCGAGGGCGAAGCTGCTTGCGCGTTCCTCAGAAGATTTTGTAGCTTTATGTCTACCGCGACGTACTGATCCCTTATTTCGAAGCCGCGCGCTTGTTCCTCCTCGTCTAATACTTCTAACTCGAGTTGGATCGCTTCGAATTGACTCGCAACTTCGGTCAGTTGTTTCTCGTAGTTCGTTAATAAGGAGTTTTGCTGACTCTCGGATTGCTCGTACTCGTCCAGTCGGTTCGATAAGTATGTGAATCGGCCGCTACAATAGCCTCGTCTCCGACGCAGGGAGATGAGTTGATCTTCGCTCGTCATCGTTGCCGAGGATAGGAGATGGTCGAAATAAGGAACGAGCTTACCTTACTGTCGTGCGGCGTGAGGTCGCGTGTATGTTTGGTGAGGAACGCCTTGTTCCTTCCCGACGGCCACTCGTTCGGTTGTATTGTTAAGTTGTGAAATTCGTTGCGTTGATGACTGTCCAGCTGCGGCGGAAGGGTGCGTGGCTGCGTTCCCTTGCCAATGGGATGTGCTTCTTCGAAGATGACGCGCCTGACGTCACTGGTTTCGCTGTAGTGGTTGCTCCCGCTCCCGCTGCTGGTTTTGATAAAGTCACGTGGCACTGTGTGGTCACTGGTAAGTCGTAGCGCAGCGCAGAATGTCGTAGACTGCATTTGGTATGACAATGCTTGAGTACCATACTATAAAATTTCAGCTCGTTTATATTTATATTATTTAAAATCTCGGCAACTTTATATTTATTTGTATTAAATTGCAATACATTATAACAGAAAGTCAGGGAAAACATGTTTTAGTAATGGTCAAATTGAAAAACACAGCTTGTATCTGTACTGATACAAATTATAGTAAATGTATTAATAGCGTGCACATTAATGGAATTATGCGGGATGTTCGGCCACACGTGTAAAAATATTTAAGGGGTGATTCCTGAAACCAAAATAAAGTCAAAATCAAGGATAAAAATATTGCGTTTCGGGCTCTGTTTTTTTAATTATTCGCAATTAAATATTAGTTTCTTTCTGAATGGACTCTCCACTACTATCTTGTTACATAACATGTTTTAGCGATTTTAGAAATTTGATAAAAGGGTAAAACAGTTCTGGAAGGGCAGGATCATTTCAACAGCCAAACATAAAGTACAAACATAAAGTTTAATTTAGTAGAGGTTTAGGTTATTCTACTGTAGATGTTCTTGAGCTTTTTCATTTTTCGTTTTTAAAACGCTTTTATTTCTTTCACTTTTGCATTATTTGTCATTCATTTACGATTTTTCTTACAAAGCGTCGCGCAAGATGGTTTACTTCATACTGGATGCGGTGTCGAGCAACGCTCGACAAAGGATCGGTTGCTGTTTATCATTCAAAACGTTAATCTGCGCTGTGGTGACTAGATCATTGGATAATGATTCGTATGGTGCTGGTCTGATATGTTCGGTCATCAACGGAGTCGTCGATCGTCGGCGTCATTGGTTGTGTGTTCATCTGTCACTGGGCGGTGGACTTGGAGACGCGGCTGTTCGTGGCGTTTCCGATCTGTGGTCTGTTGTGTGCTTTTTGCGACGAGTAGGTGATACGTAGGGTGGCAAAGAAGGTGTTATGGATCGGCTATTTGATGGGAAAGATTTCGGGCTGGACGTGCTGGAACGAGACCCTGAATGGCGTTTTGTCCTATGCAGCATTGTATGATGTCGTTCTCCGCATACGCGAAACAATGCTTCGTTGTGTGCGATCCTGCGAAACAATGCTTCGTTGTGTGCCCTTTCCCGAGGCAGTTGAGGCATAGTGATGCTCTTTTGTCCTCCCGAATGCGTTCGCGAAAGGATTTGGTTTTGAAGGTGTCACATCTCCAAATGGGGTATGGTCCTTGACAGGTGGGGCATGTTGGAGTAACCTGTGTCGCCGTAAGTGCATTGATTGATTGAAGTGCGGTGATTCTCTTGTTTGTCTGACCGTGATGATAGGTCTGGAGTTTCGTGCTAATCTCTCTAGGAAGTTTAGTAAATGAATGTACGGAGGCACCTCGTTATTGGGCAGCGTCATTTCCCATTGCTTTTGGATACTTAGTGGTATTTTCGAGAGGATGAGGCTGTTGAGCATAGCACTGGTATCGGGGTAGGATTCTCATATATATGTGTTGTTTAAATATGTGGACTAAGCGCCTTAATTCCGTTGGAGATTCTTTGGTTATCCTTGGATAATCAATTATTGCCATGCAGTGACTGAAAGCTGTGTATCGTGGACATTCGAAACTCTCCTTGAGAACGGCTATAACCTGACTGTAATTTACATTACTAAGGGGTAACGCGTTTAAACAATCGGCTGCTTCTCCTTGCAGGGCGGACTGCAGGTAATGGAATTTCTGTATGTCCGTGAGACTAGGATTTTTTATCGATTGTGGAAGAAAAGGTATCATAAAACGTGTTCCATTTTTCTAAGCTTCCGTCAAAAGTAGGGAGCCGAAGATCTGATAATTTAATGGCTATCGGATTTAAACTTGCGGATGATGCACAGGATGGAGGATTTATGGATGTCGACGGCGAAGCTGCTTGCGCGTTCCTCAGAAGATTTTGTAGC
>NT_176907.1:9108-9585 GCF_000188095.3 Bombus impatiens | reverse complement strand
AGCGCGTTGTTCCTTCCCGACGGCCACTCGTTCGGTTGTATTGTTAAGTTGTGAAATTCGTTGCGTTGATGACTGTCCAGCTGCGGCGGAAGGGTGCGTGGCTGCGTTCCCTTGCCAATGGGATGTGCTTCTTCGAAGATGACGCGCCTGACGTCACTGGTTTCGCTGTAGTGGTTGCTCCCGCTCCCGCTGCTGGTTTTGATAAAGTCACGTGGCACTGTGTGGTCACTGGTAAGTGCACTCTTCACTGGCACGTGATCCGGCTCGATGGACCAAATGTTTCGACCGTTCGCGGAGAGACGCGATCGCGAGATCAACGAGAGTTGTAAGTTCCCGTTACGATTAAATAATCGACGCCACGAACTGATCGATTCCCTTATTTCGATTATGATAATAAGGGTAGTTAAATGAAATTCCACAGAATTAACACGTTAACATAGAACAATATATTTTACAATAATATGATGAAGCTGTTAC
>NT_176907.1:8638-8980 GCF_000188095.3 Bombus impatiens | reverse complement strand
CCCGCCACATTCTTTTACGCGAGGTAAAATGCGGGCCACGAGTCGACGTTTCTGGAAGTCTCCCTGCTTAATGAACCATGCGCTTGCCACTACAATGTTTGTTTGCCGGGCAGCCGCGACGATCCGTCTGCGACGTTGTAGGACCGCGAGCGATTAGAAAATACAGCCTGTGGCAAGCCTCGTGGCGTAACAAGCTTAAAAAAATCCTACCTCACCCCTACTACTCCATCCTAAAATTCTACCTAACCAATAGACAATTCATGGTTAAATGCCTAGACGCCACTTCCGCAACATTCCCAATAGAAGCCGGCATACCCCAAGGTAGTGTCCTCGGTCCCCTAC
>NT_176907.1:0-8004 GCF_000188095.3 Bombus impatiens | reverse complement strand
TATGTTACCAACGAAACCATCCATCGCGACCTCACGATACCCACAGTCAAAGAGGAAATAGCAAAATATAGCGACAGTTATAGCAAAAGTGTCAACAAACTCCGAAACCCCCTAATCACTGGACTACTTGATACGACGGATCAGATTCACGACAGATATAGCAAAAGAGTCAACAAACACCGAAACCCCCTAATCACTGGACTACTTGACACGACGGACCGGATTCGCAGGCTGAAGAGGTACTACCCGCTAGACCTAAACGCTAGATTCATTTAGTTATCCAAACTAAGCATATGCACTTACTTATAATACTTATAAATTATACTTATCTATAATAAGCATTAACTTATTGTAAATAAACAGCCGTGTCACTGCGCCACGCCACAAAAATTACTGAAAATTCTCAACGCGAGAATTGATTGTAATTTCAACAAATAAATAAAAAAAAAGGAGAGCTATAGAATTACTCAATGCCTTTGTTAGACGGAGGGTACGTCCCGTTGACCGCGGCTACGTTCGGTGATTGATTGTCGCCTTGAGCCCAAGCTCATTGTCACAAATCTCAAACAAATACAATTTCGTTTTATTTCATTTAATTGCGTTTGTTGGTCTTTTAACGCTTGTAGTATTCTTTTTTTGAATGTTTTTATGGATTTTCCCGAAGTTTCAGAGGGAAGGCGCCGGTGTCCTCTTATCTCCGACATATAAATCGTCGACAATGAGTTAGCGTATAGAGACGCGATACACTGGCACAATATTCTTTGAGGATAGAGCAAGGCTCTTATAATCGAATTTAGTATGTTAGTAGACGTAGCACTGTAGGATACTTAATAGAGGAGGTGAATGTTCGACAATACCGAGAACCGACTTAGATAGTTGACGTGAATCACGCTCCTCTAGTGTTGTGCCTAGACTTAGACGTTAGGCCTTAGATTTTGTACTGACTTGTTGCTCTTATGCTAATACGGAAGAAATTTCGGTGTGGGTGTGCCCCTTTGTATGAAGAACGCGGATTCGTTGTTTACACTTTTCGTTAGGAAAAGTGAGGGTAACGATCCGCGATGTCGATTGGTCATGACCTACGCTGATGCTTGAAGGGATGAGTAGGAAGCCTCCTACCAACCTGGCTCGTGGGTGACCTTGTTCATGGGAAAAACCAGCCTTTTTGTTAGACAAATATTCGGTTTTTCCCAGTAGGTGACTACCCACTTTCTCCGTGTTTCTAAGTGCGCCTAATAAACCCAAGGACCTCTCTAAAAAAACAGATGTGCTTCGAAAATATTTTTTGGCTTAAGAAATTCTTCAGAACAAACGGATTGGCTGAAGATACATGTTGATACAATACAGTGAAAGTAAAAGGCTATGGTGGGACTTTAGGTTTATTGAGGGTCGGAGTGACGTTACGCAGGCCGTCGGCTGTCCGGTCGCGAGGACTGGAATGCAGATGTTTTAGGCGACGTAACACTAAACTCACCCGAACTAACTCGCAAGACCAAAACTCACACTCTAAAAAAAAGCTTGCAAAATTAGCAACCACGCTCTGCTACCATGTTAAGGTATAATAAATTAATTGCTTTATTTGCACACAACATCGATACATCTGAATATCTCGATATCCTTCTTACACGCACGCTTGTTGTCAAACTATTACTACGACTACTACTACTACTACGACTATTCTAGATGCTTCTAACATTTACCAACAGTCTTTTGTCTCAACTAAGACTTGAACGTCCTCTGACGCTTACACACACATTCACATGTACATTGTAAATGTATCACCTACCTAACAAAAGTAAAACATTTGAAAATAATTTCAATAAATGCTAACTCAATAATTTCAAACCAAAACAAGATACAGTATGCTAACCCTAATAAATAAAGAAACCCCCGACATCGCACTTATCTCAGATACAAAATTAAACAAAAGACATAAAGTACACTTCAAAAACTACTCTATGATAAGACACGACAGACCGAACGCTAGCCAAGGAGGAGGAATGGCAATCCTCATAAAAAACCCTCTGAAGTTCAAAACAATACGAAACGACAAAGCAACAAGTTTCAAAATCCTAGAAACAACGATCATAAAAATAAAAATAAGCAATAAGGAAAATTTATTTATCACTGCAGCCTACGTAACCTACGGAAACCAGAAAGAATTTAACGACGAATTCAACAATCTCTTTAAATTTTTACAACTCGACGAACAGGAAAACTACTACAACAGCTGGCGACCTTAATACAAAACATACAAGCTGGAAAAACGAACTAAAGAACACGAGAGGAAACTTCCTTAGAAACTGGCTAGACAATAAAAGCATACACTACAAAACAAACCTTTACAGCTCCGAGCTACCCTCTTATCCAAAAGGAGGCTCATACCTGGACATATGCCTGGCAGATGCACGACTAAAATTCCAAAACCTACGTCCAAATAACACCCTCAAAACCTTAGCCTATGACAGTGACCATAACGCCCTAGTATTTCACGTAAACAAAAACACATCTGATCTCCTAACACTCGAAACTCAGCCCGAGACACCCAGGTACAATTACAAAAAGACAGACTGGAAAAAGTTCCAAAACACACTCGAACACAACTGCGACCTAAAAATTTACAATAACGTCAACCTAACAAACAGACAAATCGACTCATTCATAGACGAAATAGAAAAACACATACAAATCGCTCTTCAAGAATCCATACCAAACTTAAAAGAAAAAAATTCTTGCGAGCCCTATATCAACAATAAAATAAAAAAATTACAACGAGACAAAAGCTACATACCATCCGAATTAAACAATATAATATACAACTATTCTTGCGATAAAAGGGAATACTTAGAATTCCTAAAGTACCTGCTATACAAAATAAAATCGCAACTGAAACAAGAATTCGCAAACTCTATAAATCAATATTGGACAAACAAAATAAAAAATATCTCCAAAAAAGACTCTGCTAGCATGTTCCCGCATATAAATCAAATTTTCAGACCAAAAGAACAAAACTCCATCCCGCCTCTGAAACTGCCCCCAGAAGAAGCCTCCCTCATCCAAGAAGCAGATATAGCGATACACAACACCAACAAAGACACCGAGGATAACTTCGTAATATCTAAATATCTAAAACAACGGAAAAACTAGTATCTAAAACAACGGAAAAACTAGACATTATCGGCACCCACTTTTCCAAAACACACACACAAAACGACCACATGGGTCGAGAACAACTGAACAGATTTATCATCGCCGAAACAAACAAACTCAAAAATAAAATAGAAGACATAGCGCTAAACAAAACAGTCTGCACATTCTCAAACGAAAACACCTCGAACACCCCCAAATAACCAGAACCAGAAACAAACTACTTTACAAATTCCACCAACTAAGTATAATCTTCTCCAAAATAAACAACTAAGAATATTCCGGCTTCAATGGCATACCAAACATTTGCTGAAACGCTTATCTGACAAACTAAAATGGTACTACACAGTACTATTCAACAATGCGCTAAATAACACGTATTTCCCCAGAAAATGCAAAAAAGCCAAATTAATAGCCATTACAAAAAAAAAAAAAAAAATAAAGGCGGTTCATCACCTGCAAACCTACGATTTATAAGTCTTCTTCCCAACATAAGCAAAATATTCGAAATAGTCATAAGCAACCCCCTAGCCTCCTTCTGCGCAAAAAATAATGTAATCCCAGGATATCAATTCGGCTTCCGGCACAAACAATCCACAATCCACGCAATAAATAAACTAACGTCGGACATCTGCTGGGCGTTAAACGCAAAGCAACGAGTAGCCGCCTGCTTAATAGACCTCGAAAAAGCTTTCGACACAGTCTGGATCCCAGGTCTTATATACAAAATGATTAAAAAAAACTTTCCATAATATTTAATTAAAATAGTCTGGGACATGATCACAAGCAGAACATTCGTAATGACCGAAGGTTCACACACATCAAGCAAAGAATTCTCCATAGAAAACGGTCTACAACAAGGAACAGTAAATTCTCGGCTACTTTTCAGTATTTACAACAGCGACATACTGAATCCCTTTAATCTCAATACATCCACCCATAAACGCTCCACAGCCTTCGTAGATGACCTAATCATCTACGTAACAGGCCGCAAAACCAAAACAATAAGAACAGAACTCCAAGAACTTTTTGACAAAATTAACGATTACTATTATACATGGAAACTAAAAATTAATGCAAGCAAATACGAAACCATACTGTTTAGACCCAAGTCAAGTGAAATCGGTCCAATAGAAAGAGAACACTGTAAAAAATTTCAACTAAGAGAAAAAGCAAACGAAGGGGAGCTCATACCACACAAAAACTGCGTAAAATATCAAGGTATAAATATAGACGAAAAATTAAACTACAAACAGCACATCGAAATTCAACTCTCCAAAGCCAGCAAAATATTCTGGAAAACAAAAAGATTATTCTACTCCAAACATCTCAACGGCAAAGTAAAAATCCTGTGCTACCAAGCACTAATTAGACCGATCATAATCTACGGCTGCCCAATGTGGTACAACATATCAGCTTCCCTAATGGAAAAAATTTGCATACTGGAAAGAAAATGCATCAGGGCTTGCCTGAGCACATACAGATCCGAACACAGCGGATTCAAAAAATATGTAAAAAACGAAACAATATACGACCTAGCCAACATTCACCGCATCGACTGTCACATCTTAAAACTAACAAGAAACCAGTACGCGTAAGCTGCAAAGATAAAAGAAAATAGTTTAATCTTCGGTTTCTTATTTCCAAACGATTCATATTACAAAAATATACTAACAGGTTACATCCCCCCGAAACATTTTTATTCCTAGACGAAAGAAACTATCTCTAAGACCAAAATAATATCCCAATAATCTACTATATAAAAAGAAAAATAGGAATTAGAACAATACTCTGCGAGAAAAACTTAAATGAACAGACCGTAGACACAAGGTGGAGATACAACATGGCCCTTCCCCAAAAAGACACAGAAGACAATCACAGATAAAACATAAAAAAATATTGGTGAATACCGAAACCATAATAAAAAAAAAAATAACAAGAGAAAGAGCCTCAAAACGACAACGCTCAAATCTCCTACCATGCAAAATAGTGTAAATATTGTAAACATTGTATATATTGTAAATAATTCTACAGGACACCCCTCTCTTTCCCTCCCCGTCCACCCTCTCCGACCCCTTCCCAAAATCCCACAGCCCCTCCAAAACCAAATAGACTGTCCTGTTTTTGCGACCAGGTTTTCAGGACAGAGATAGAAAGAAGAAAACAATATCGTATATAAACACCGCTCTACAGTGACTTAAATATAATTTATATATTGCAAAGCTAAAAAAATGTAATTCCGACACACAAAATATTGTATGGCTATATCGTACTGTCATGTATCGGTACTTTTACCTAAACCATCCCACAATCGAAGTTCATTGTTTATTGTGAACAACATACCAATGTAACACTAATCTACTGGTCAATAAACATTGTAAAAAAAAAGCGTCTTAGGTTACAAACGTTCGGGACCCGGGTTCGAATCCCGGCGACCGGAATCCGATTTTTCTTTTACGCATCAAAAACGGAAGAAAATCAGCAGTACCCCATCAGCGACATCTACAGCCAGCATCTACAATTATCACGGACAACACCTTACTTTAGAGATTAGAATCCTCATATCGTGCTTACCTACGCATAATCGACCAATTATACGACATCTTGCAACTGATGCGTGAATTACAGGTATGGTTTCAGCTAATTCTGCCTCAAATTCACTGTAATTAACAATAATATTTGTTTTATGAATTATAGAAACATAATACGTGTTATGTCAACGCATGTTGACAATGCAAGGTTATGAAATTGTCAAATTGCTGGTAAAAATTATTGTATTGCACAACATAAGTTTAAGTATGGTTGAAGATAAAGTGATAATGACTCATTCTTATTGATACCTATAAAAATTCTCGGAACTACCGATTGCTACCAGACAAGAAGAATTTGTTAACCTGGAAAACACTCCAACTTCGTTGTTATTTTCAAACTGTACACGTACCGCCATGATTATAAATTTACTATTAACGTATTGTGATTTCAACGAAAATTTTGAAACTGTTATGTTAGATTTTAATCAGTGTTTAAAGTATACGCCGCGGTATACACGCTAACCTGTATTTCACACTTCACTTAGCACGAGGTTTATCGCACGACTGGATAAACATGTGAAAAAAAGTTGCCCGTTCACATGGGTCGAGCCATTGCCTGCCTTCTTGCGATAGAACATTGTAACTAGCTACTTTCGAAATTTATCATGAGCTTCCTGTTCTATGTAGCAACTTGTATACGTAATTGCATGTAATCGTTTGAAATCGTCCACGTCTCTTAAAATAGAGATTGTGTTATTTTCGTATATGAAATTGAGGTGAAACTAAACACGAATTGCTTCGCCAAAAACATTACCAAGTTACTAAACAAAGCATATTTTTTCTAGGACAACTTAATCATCATTATACCAGATAAATGTTACTTATATTTGCTTAATAACAATGATACATTTAACACTTCCTTTTTTACTTATATTATACAGTCTCCATAGAAGTAACATCGCTAATCCAGTACGTCAAGATAATTTAAATAAAATGAAAAATTTCAAATAACTGACGCCTTAAAATCGTACAATCAGGTATCATTAGTCAGTGCTTACAACTAACGAAGACAAATGATGTTTGCACAATTCCTTTATTGAAAGTCGTTTGATAATGCTGGCAGCAGTCATGCGAAGGAAAGAGAAACATTTTCAAACGAATCGTTACGTTGCGTGATTTTTCGAACGTTCGATAACTCGCAAACATGAGCATAAGTTAGACTCAATGTTCGTATAATATTAATAAAACCAGCAATTGTTAAAAATCACCGCTTTGAATGTAGCATGCCTTACTACTGCCGCAAACACTTCGTCGTAATCCTTTCCAAATTTTTGTGAAAAACCTTTTGTGATGAGTCTTGCCTTATATTTTACAATTTTGCCTTCGGTGTTTCTTTTTATCTTGTATACGCATTTACATTCAATAACCTTTCGCTCTTTAGGTGGAATCACAAGGCTTCAAGTCTTGTTATTTTTTAGTGAATCCATTTCCTCGTCCATCGCCTTTATCCACAGTTCTGCATCTGGCCTTGATAATGCATCCTTTTCATTCTTTGGCTCTCCTAGGCTAACTGTCATGTTTAGTACTCCCATGTACCTATCGGGAGGAACTCCTTTATTTGATCTTTTTGATCGCCTTGGCAGTAAATCTTGAATATCTTCACTTGTTACTTTATTTTCCTTGCTTGAAGTGTTAATGCAAGATACATTTATATATAAATATGCAATCTAAAGTATACCTTACTGAGGCTGTGTGTTTAAACCAAAGTAACCTATACATGTAGATAATTTGTAGCTTAAATGTAATTGCAATTATGCGCCTGCAAAGTCTATTTATCTATTATGAGGTTCAGAATCTATTATTTAAAAAAAAAGCTAGGATTACATTCCTTTCAGAAATGTCCACGTAATCATAAACCACAAGCGCTTATATATGTCGAAGATGAAAAGACACCGGGGCCTTCATTTTGGAAATTTTGGGAAAATCCCCAATACTATAGTCTAGAGTTTATCACAGTTGTAATGAAACCCCTGTATGCACTTACTTCCGGCAATAAAAACATAACTCGGACAGATTTTTTTTTATTTATTTATTTAAATTTTACAATTTGTCCAGTAGGACATTTGGTAAAGTATCATAGCGGCATGCTAATATATCATGTGGGTGGATACCCCCAGCGGGGTACCATCATCGTGTTTGTTAGGTTATGTCCTTTGTGTGAGATCTCTTGGGTGTTCCCTTCTTAATCTTCTTTTTATGCTTGATGTGTCGACCGTTTTCGCTGCCAGTCGGTTTGGGTGCATTGCTATTCTTTCTCTGTACCTTC
>NT_176906.1:3121263-3121785 GCF_000188095.3 Bombus impatiens | reverse complement strand
CACATAACGTAATACGTTATAACGTTATACCATATAACGCTATACGATGTAACGTAATACGTTATAAAGTTTTACCATATAACGTAATACGTTATAACGTTATACCATATAAAGTAATACGTTATAACGTTGTACCATATAACGTAATACGTTATAACGTTATACCATATAACGCTATACGATGTAACGTAATACGTTATAAAGTTTTACCATATAACGTAATACGTTATAACGTTATACCATATGACTTAATACGTCATAACGCTATGGGATATAACGTAATACGTTATAGCGTTATACCATAAAACGTAATAAGTTATAACGTAATGCCATGTAACGTAATTCGTTAGAACGTTATACCATATAACGATATTTTATATAACGTAATACGTTATGACATTATAACACATAGCGTAATACGTTATAACGTTATACCATATAACGCTATACGATGTAACGTAATACGTTATAAAGTTTTACCATATAACGTAATACGTTATAACGTTATACCATATAACGTAA
>NT_176906.1:3116513-3118683 GCF_000188095.3 Bombus impatiens | reverse complement strand
TAACGTTATACCATATGACGTAATACGATATAACGTTATACCATATAACGATATTTTATATAACGTAAGACGTTATAACGTTATACCATACAACGTAGTAAGTTATAACGTTATGCCATATAATGTTATACGTTATAACGTTATACCATGTAACGTAATACGATATAACGTTATACGATATTACGTAATTCGTTATAACGTTATACCATATAACGATATTTTATATAACGTAATACGTTAGAACGTTATACCATAGAACGTTAGTCTATAGTGCGTTACAACGATATATCGTATAACACAATGCGTTATAGCGTTATACCGTATAAGGTAATACTATGCTACGGTATACTATGTAAAGTAATACTACTTTACGTAATGCTATATAACGTTGTACTATATAACGAAATAACATGTTACGTATTACGTTGTAACGTGACACTATGTAACGGAATACCATATAATGTAATAGTATATAACGTAACTCTATATACCGCAATACGTTATAACGTAATACATCATGTCATAGTTGAAATATACCGTAATTGGTTGTAACGTAGTTCTACATAACATAATACTATATATCGCAATATGTTCTCACGTAGTATCGGACAACGTAATACTATATACCGTAATACGTTATAACGTAGTACTGTACATCGCAATGCTATATAATGCAATTCTATATACGTAATGCTATGTAACGTATTATTGCAAACCGTAACGCTATATGACGTAATACTGTATAACGTAATACTATATAAGATAATAATTTATAACGTTGTACTATATAACGTAATAGAATATACCGTAATACTATATCACGTAATACTATATATCGTAATGCGCTATTACGTAGTACTATATACCGTAATTCTATATGCCGTAATACTATGTATCTTAATCCTGAATATCGTAATACTATATAAATTTATACTATATATCGTAATGCATAACAACGTGATAGTATATAACGAAATACTATACAACGTAATTGTGTTTTCTGTAATACGTGAGACTGTAATTCTATATAACGTATTATTCTATATGTCGTACGAGTATGTAGCGAAATACTATGTACCGTAATACGTTAGACGGTAATACTATATATTGTAATACTATATACCGTAATAGGTTATAACGTCTTAATACAACGTATATTATAACGTACAACGTAATACCAAATATCGTAATACTTTGTAACGTATTACTATATACTGTAGTACGTTATATCGTAATACTGCATAACGCAGTAATATATAACGTAAAACGCTATAATGTAATACTATATAACTTAAAACGTTATGACGTGTTACTATATAACGTAAATCGTTATAACGTAATACTATATAATGTTATACTACATAACGTAATATAATATAACATAATCTAACATATTATACTGTTAATAAAATACTTACTGAAACAGTTTCATTACGAACTATGAAAAATTTGTTGCGCGTGCATATTATTATGTGTCAATTGCGATTCATAGTGGGACCTTTCTTACAGTTACACCAGGACAGCTTTTACTTCCTACCTTACATGTTTATAAATTATAATACTTCTTTATCTCTCTAGCACTCTACTTCAAAATAATCACTTTACATAATATTATTTCACTTAAATCTTCCTGTTTTATCAGCTGCGTTATATCTTGCTATTTTTTCCTTTTTTTTTTTGCTATTGAATATGTAACCGTGTTTTTGATGCAAAGACCACTTCAATATTAATCAACATTAATATTAATAGAAATAAATTTTTCTATCTTTAATTCATACCTTCTTTTCTCCTCGAATAGATACAATTTAAATATTGGTGCTGCTTCTTTATTTCTGCAAATCGTCCAATTCTCAATATAGTTCTTTCTATTAAAGTTAAACATATATATATTCTAATCTATAAATTTTAAATTATCTACTTACACATTAATTTGTACATAGAAAAAGGTTAAAAATATAACCTATTACAATCAAAATACTTCGTATTTTGTACTTTTAATTATTTATAATTACTTAATATAATATTTAAAATTGCACAAATGCTTACGACAAAAATTCAATGCCGAAGAAAACCGTCGATCGTAGATTAATCTAATGCGATTGATTATCAGCATAGTAACCCGTGGCGCTTCGTATCGGCGCCGCGGCGGTACCTTGAGTCGCGCGCGTTG
>NT_176906.1:3071908-3116489 GCF_000188095.3 Bombus impatiens | reverse complement strand
GCGGCGGTACCTTGAGTCGCGCGCGTTGGAGTGGGGAAGCTTGTGGAAAGTCCAATGGAGTAGGGGCAGCGAGGAGCCCGGCGAGCTGCCGGGAAGGAGTACCACCGCGTGTCTGCCATCTCTGTCTTTAGTTTAGTTCGAGTTCGGCGCGCAGCCGGTTCGTGTCTGTGTGTTCTGCGTGCGATTTCCGCCTGATCGACGCTGTCTCATCTCCGCGACTCGCGTCGATACGTCGTCGACCTCCACAGTGTTTCCTCATCTTCCTTTAATCCAGAACGCGGTCACCGGGTCGAATTCCCAAAATGTTCGTATATATAACGTTCATATAAATTCGTAGCGTCGCTAACCATTTTCACGAGTTTCTGCAGTTTCTATGATTCAGTGTGATCTTTAGTCGAAAACATCGTTGTTTCGTGTAGGTGAATCTGCGTAAAATTCCATGGTGTACGTCGATCTATGGTGGTGACGTACAGTAATCGATAGTATGTAGATTGCTTGTTGCCACGCTTCCAAAGAAACAGTGATTCATTGGACGCACGTAAGAAACACGTAAGTGGTTTGTTTTGTTAGTATTGTTTTCGCGCGAACGATTCGTTGTGTTTACCTATCCAAGCTTCTTCGATATTCATTCTCCGAATAGTGACATTTCACAAACGTAAATACGTATTGCTCTCTAAATTACTCTGAAATATCGATTGGTAGAGATACATATGTTCACGAAGCAACGATCGATTATGTACGTGTTCGAGCTGCGACATTCAGACTAGTAGCACACAGTTTTCCTTTAAAACACATCTTATTTGCGTTGATGCGTTTTTGGTTATGACAGTTTTCGTTATAAGTACGCGAAATAAAAACGTGTTCGATATTATCTCGTTATTACATTGTTGTTGTTAGTTCGAAATATCGAGATAATTAACTTTAAAAGTGAGCTCTTTGTAGCGGTTATTAAGCTAATAATACTATACTATTAGGTTGTCCGAAATGTTTTTTTCCTTTCATAAGGTGACAATAGATGAACAACAATTTCTGTTTTATATTATTTTATTGAATTAGGTATGATCCATTTCGTTCTATTTCAATTATTATGTTCGTGCATAATTCAATAAACTAGTATAAAAAAAAACATTGTGCGTCTATTATATTTAGTTATAAAACGAAAGAAACATTTCGGACAATCTAATATTTAACATGAATGTCATAATTCGATATAGAGCCGATTTAACACTTTTAAAAGATTTTTCTGTTGATTTAATAGTTCAAATTCTAGAGACTATTAACTAAATTACGAAGAAAACGAAATTTTTCATTGTTAAATGGTTGAATATTCAATGGTATTTCATTTATGGTCAATTTGTAGAATTTACTCTGTTAACGAACCGATGCGACGATATATGTACGTAGTTCTATTATTAGTGTTTTGCAGTGAATAAACGTGTGATACAATTAAATTTGAGGCTTTATAGTGGGGATAGTGTTATTATATATAGTGCATAGTTTTCTTGTTCCTCCAACATTACGTAGATTATACTCGAAGCTGTCTCGATTTTTCGACCGTGGTAATGGTGATAGACGTGATGAAAATAAAAAACTTGAATAAGATTTCGAGAGCAGGTACAGATTTTTCTGGAAATTCGAAGTTAATTATTGGCTTCATTATTGCGACGAACGATTAATCAAAAATACCTAGGTAGCGCTGACATCATTGGCGACTAATTAATCAGTGGCATACGTATCTTCTGTACAGCAGACATCCCTCGTAAGACGTTCGTAGAGATATCTACCGTAACGAAGATTCTCGTTGTTTGACAGCCATATTGTCAATATGTCTTCCTCGCTAAAGAATAGAAAGTAATAATTAATCGATTTCGATATCTATATTTCTCGCGTTTATTGTGTAACTGCTAAAGATCACACATGATAAATGTATAAATTGTTGCCTTGTTGACCAAAAAAGAATAATTCCTTGTTCTTTGAAAGATCATATCAGTGAGACATCTCTTTTCTGAAATGTCATTTTATCTTGAATTTATAATTTTTCGGTTGATTAACTATAATCGAGTATTTCAAGCATATCGTGTTGATAGTGGTTTATTGATAAGGCAATGAATAATGTTATCGATACAATCTACTCATTTTTAATATTTCTCTTTAACTTCTTTTTCAAAATTAACACATCATCACTATTAATATATTTTTTTTCGTATCTTGCATTGAAATACAATTGCAGGACGTTCACCCATATTGACGTGCAAAGACCTTATTATGCATGAACGGATCACAGGGACTGTAGAAGTTCTTTGCTAGTCGAGCTTGAAAGTTTTCTTATCGTCAGTTACTCGAGAAAAAAGTTTCACAAACGTCGATAAGGAAGCATTAATAAGTCGCATTATCCAAAGAACATGTTATTTGGTTTTATAGAGGCAAAAAATAGTTGAGATAGATTCTATGACTGTAGTTGATTCAAATTAAGCGGCAAATTAGTCGATAGGATTTTTGGTAGCAGCGCTACGATTGGTAGTTTGTTTCGATCGTCCCGCGAATCGCGTAGCTTCCCGCGCGAATCAGTAGACCAATTAGGGAGTTTGTTTGACTCTTTTTGCAGCGAATTCGTGAGAACCAATTGATCAAGTGTCGAGCTGTTCGCGATAGACCGATAACGGTGCGAAATAAGAAATTACATAGTGAACGATCATGGTGTGACTCGGGTGACTAGATTGATCTTTCGGAAAGATCGACGAGATTGACCGGTGGTTGTGTAGTGATTGGTTTTGGTTGTGGTGGTTGATACGCTCTTGGGAGTCGGAAGCCCGTTGGCACTTGGGCCTCGTTTACATCGGTTTACTCATGCTGGGAGTTTTGAAGCGGCGCTGGAAGCCATCAAAAAGGTGAGTGCTCTTTTACATTTTTCTTTCTTTTTCACTGCTACATCGTACATGTATCCTAAAAGTGTTACGACTTGTAATAATTCAGTTGTATTAAAATGAAGAGATTCACTTGAATGTTCTACAGCTTGTTTTACAAAAAAAAAAAAAAAAAATACATTGAAACGGTGAAAGGGGGGTTTCAAAGGCTAAGAATGAAAAATTACAAAAATAATATTTGACAATTGTTCCATAGAATCTATACATTTTATCAACGTTATGTGTTTAGTAACTTATCCTTTTTGTAAGTGCTCAATAATTTGTTGCTTTTTCTGAAGAACTTGTCCGAAATGTCACTTTTGAAATAACATGTACAATGTGGTACTTGACTTCAAAACAAGAGATATTAACTAAAAAGAAACGTCTCAACGAGTAACAATTTTATTTAACGATTAATTTCCTAATTTATAAAAAATGTGCTAGGAGAAATATCGATAAATTGCTTTGTTTGGAAACGATACGAGAAATTGGCGTCGTTCGTAAAAAAAAAAAAAAAAAAAAAATACATTGAAACGGTGAAAGGGGGGTTTCAAAGGCTAAGAATGAAAAATTACAAAAATAATATTTGACAATTGTTCCATAGAATCTATACATTTTATCAACGTTATGTGTTTAGTAACTTATCCTTTTTGTAAGTGCTCAATAATTTGTTGCTTTTTCTGAAGAACTTGTCCGAAATGTCACTTTTGAAATAACATGTACAATGTGGTACTTGACTTCAAAACAAGAGATATTAACTAAAAAGAAACGTCTCAACGAGTAACAATTTTATTTAACGATTAATTTCCTAATTTATAAAAAATGTGCTAGGAGAAATATCGATAAATTGCTTTGTTTGGAAACGATACGAGAAATTGGCGTCGTTCGGTAATCGATAATCGCGAGGTATCGTTCGGTGCATTGAACTTGCCGCGTAAAGTTAGAGCAACGTAACGTGACACTTTAATTACGAAAGTGAGGTCGTTGTACGATAATTGCGCTTTAAATTTCATCCGAAAACTAGTCATACCTAACGTTATTCTTATGAATGATTAACAAATATATCCGTAGTATCGGCGTTTTCTTTTTGTTAGTTATCAGTATCGATTCTTATATTTCGTTTCAGTCGATCTACATAACTTCTATATCAAAAGTGATGTAAATAATATTGCGAATATATTCAACTACGATATACCTATCTAATAGTTTATTTGAGTATACATAGCTATTTCAGTACACACGCACTCGAAAGATATCCAAAGTCGACTTTCGAACACAAAGCCACGTACAGTGGCTCATAAAACTGTTCGAATATGTATCTATTTATAGAAACCTTTTATGAATGTACTGTGCGTGTTACATAAAACATATTGAAATTTCATTAATATGTAATAAGCTGTTATATTGATAATAAATAATCATCATATTTCTTAATAAATCTCGATATTGAGTGGATACATTTGCAATGTTTATTACAATATATGCTATGACACCTACTGAAATATATGTATGTTTGCAATAAATATCTTGTAACTTCTATATACACTTTCAGATTGGCTTGAAACTTTACCAACATAATCATGACAATCGTCTCTCATTACAGTACTACGATGAAATGTTTTCTATACAATATACATAGAATAGGTTTTATATACCATAATATATATGATGAGAATTATTTATGGTAGGTAAGTGTTCAAATATATTAGTGAGCCACATTACACGTATATCTGTACACGTACATACGAGTACCATAAAACACGGGTAAATTTGTGCCAATATTTACGGCACGAAGAAATTTGTTACTGCGTTATTTATAACTGTGCTACCTATAACTAACCACAGTAGAACAATGGAACAATAGAATAATGCGGTCGGTAACGAGAGGCAGCGTTGTAAGAACCAGAATCCCTCTAACCATTCGGTTTACCGAAAAGGCAGAAAAATAATCGGGACATGGAGTCGAGATCAAAGACAAATTCCAACGTTTCGTTATTTGTCGTGGAATTTTTCTTACACTGTGGATCTCCTTGTGTGTATCCTGTTCGTGGAACGTCCTAAGGAGGCTGTCTTTGTGACTCGGTGTGCTCGTCAGTTTCGTTCGTAGAAGCAAATATACCTGTTTTTTTTCGTATCATATTCGTCGGACGAACGCGCCACATGTATATAGGTTTTATAAGAGCGAAAAGCTTTGAAAAGAACAGACGCTTATCGGAGCAACGACTTCAACAAACGATTGGTATTAATTTCGAGTGAAAAATTCATTCGAATGGAATCGGAATGGCGAACTGACGTTATCCTCTCCTGTTATATTTTTCCGTTATTTAGAAAAATTTTTTTTTTATTTTTCTTGCCTGTTTCGATACCGAAACAACGGGAGCCGTGTATGTAGCTTTTCCTCTTCGTTTTTTCTGGATTGAAAAAATTTTGGAATTTTTATGTTTCGTGCTTAGGCTAATTGGCATTGAATTTGAAATTGGAGAGAAAGTTTGTAAAACGAAGGCAATATAGATAATAATTAGGCGGATTTCTGTGTACACGCGAACGTTAGACTAATTGGAGAAAGCAATATAAAGTTTGTAGTAAAATAATCGATTCGTTGGTATTTATCGTGCCAAGTAATTAAACTTCTCACGTTTGGCTCGAAGTTGAGCAATATATTTATGATGCGGCACGCGAACTTCTTGATGCATCTTTCTTCAGGCTATCTGAAAGTTTTGTAGGTCGATCCTCCTTTATTCCTGTAGTGGCTGGCTAAAATTAATTTATCAATATCTGTGTAAGTAGTGATAATGTATGCACCATCAAACAAGTGAACCACGTATATACCTAGCATATTCAAACTTAATTTATATTCCATATTTGAGTACAAATCATGTCCCATATCGTAAAATAAGTATCTATCTCTGTTAAATTTCTGTTAAATCATGAGATTACACAATTTTAAAAATTACCTTTTGTAAAATTAATAATGGGTTTAATTCATCTCCCACGCCGGTGAGATATGTTCGCTTTATGTGTTCGTTTGTTCCATCGATTAAAATATACCTGGTGGGTACGTCGAGTTCCACGAGATCTTTCAACAAGCAGAGCACAAACGACGAACTACATCTATTATTATCGGAACTGAACTGTAATCCAGATAAACATCGGTGTGCATACTTGCACAATAAATTAAAATAATACAGGTAATAGGGTTGCGGGATCAATGTAACATAATTGCAACGGCGTAAATAATGCCGCGATCCCTAGTGTACGGCGATTCACACGACGAAGGTTAACTCTCTGCATAATTTTGCATACCGATGTTTACCTGGATTAATTTAAACGAATTATCATAACACCTGCTGCGTTCTGGTCTCTCTCCATTAATTTTCATTAGACTACTTGTGGTCGATTAGGTTTGAAACGAAATGATTGTTATCAAACGATGATTCTTAAAAAATTATTTTTGCTTATTATAACGCAAGAACTGTAAAAAAAAATAGGAAGAAAAGCAGGGCGTTGTTTAAAAATACAAGCTAAATATGAAATGTGTATTTTTTAAGTTTTATCGTATGGATATTGTACTTAGGTAATTAGGTTATCTCAAGTGTTTCGTATAATTCAACGTTTTATAATGACAGCTTTTAACCTTTGTTACGTAGAATCGAAGAAGATCATTTGAGCAGCGATCTTCCACTCGTTTTTCTATTATTACAAAATTCTTTTAAGTTGAGGAGAATAGTGTTTCTTAAAAGTCTTTCAAAAGACTTTTGAAGTTCGTAATAGACGAACGAAATTGAAATCATCTCAGGATTAAAATTCAATACACTGTGCTTAACTATGCCACATTATTTAGGTTTTGTTTCTGGCTAATTCGTAGATTGCGTTTGTATTTTTCATCATCCTCTCGAATATTTCGAAAATATCGATTGTTTTTTGTGTATCTTAACAATCATCGCATGCCTTAAAAATTATTAGCGTAACGAGCACGGTGAATTCTTCACGTATCTTCTCGAGGATTATTCAAACGGCTTTTCCACTTGTTTCCTCTTAGAAACGAATCGTCGACATACATAGGTGCACGTATTTATTTGCTCTCGAACGTGTTGCTCGGAACTCCGTTCTATTAAAATAGATCTCAAGTGTTTTAAGTACGACCTGCGATAAAATGTTGCACCGACCTTACACGCTTCTAAATGTCGGCTATGATTCGTAATCTGATGATTTGTACGAGCAAAATCTACTATTTAAAATCATCATTTACGCGTAATCAGAGATTGCTTCGTATATATCGAACATTTGATACATTTCACACCTTTTATGCCGATGTATATTCAGTTTATTTTGCACGAAATGTGTTGAGGAATATTTCTGTGTGAAGAATAGATATAGATATAAATATGTTGCAACTATCAAGTTATCAAAAATCAAGGTATCAAAATAACTTACGTAAGTATCGTCAAAGAAAGAGAAATGTAAAACATTCGTCAAATACTACATTATTTTATTTTATTAGTTTCGATAACAGAGGTCTTCTTATCTTTTCAATCTCGTCCTCGCACGTTACATTATCTGCTATATATGTATTCTCTTTTAGTTATTATTCAACGGTGAATATTTAAAGAAATTCATGTTCTTGTGAAAACAATTAAAGGGATGAAACTTAACTTTATACTTTCAAATTTCTCATAAATACGTAAGAATCTATAGCTTAATTATTATTTTCCTTCTTTCTCCTGTACGTTATTCTCATTCCGTTCTGCTACGTGAGACTATCGTTCTTATAAATTTCGATTTACCCTTGCTCATTCTCATCACGCATTTCCTCGACGAAATGAACTCATTAGCCGAATCATCTGTTATCTAGAATTTTCTATATTCTATAAACTTCTCTAATCACGATATTAAAAATTCGAGAAAACAAATTCATTTCAATTAGATCGGTTTCAGTCGTCAGAAACATAAATTCGATATAATTTATTTTTTACAGAAATGGAATGATAGTGGTAAAAAAATAAAGATAAAATAAATCAATTATTATACCCGAAAGATTTGCAATCTAAATGACGAGTTAACTCGTCTTGCTCGTTTAATAGATCCATATCGGATACCTATATCTCTTCTAACTTATCGAAACTTATCGAAAACGACCGATCTCTCGTCAGTCTTATCGGCTCGATTCATTCAATATAAATTTGTCGGGCGAGTAATTTCGTAACGGTACTTCTGATCAAGCTTCTATTCGGTCAAAATGTTAACTGGTGCGCGGAATTCCCGAGCGAAAAAATGCGCGCGATGCGGTCGAAACGCAAACGCAGCTGAAAACTAGTTCGTCAAGGAATTTACCCACAGGAAATGCGCCGAGTGTATCATGCGATACAGTTATAGTGAATTTAGGGGAGAAGAGAGGGCATGAACCGAAAAGGACAGTGGGTGGTACGGGAGAGGATTGCGGTTATTCTAAAAACAATGCAATTTCGCGCGCTTGGATTATCTCATGCAAAATACGTTCCTTTTGCTTGTTCGCGTGAACATAAATGGACAAGCTGGACTTTCCTTTTATAAATTTCCGCGTCGATCGTTCGAGCATTTCCATTCGAAACGCTGCACCAGGATATTTAATTAATTCATCCTGCTTTTCCCCGATATTTTATAATTTATGGAGCTTTTTCTCGTGTCGTGTGTGTAACAGAGTTTAATGGCTTTGGTGCACTGAATGGAAGTTGGAATTAATCGAGATCCCTTGAAGTTTTCGCAAGTAGCTTTGAATAATGTCACATTACATATGTATGTCGATAATCACATAGTCGTAATATAAATTTAAATATATACATATAAACGAAGAGAACTGTTCGTTGAAGAAGATAAATATTCGCGTGATTTTTTGCTGATCAACGCGACAGACACACGCGTGGTGGATTTATATTTTGCAGGAAGACGCGTATCGTCATTGCTATTGCTCACATTTGCACTTTAATAAAGTTTGTAAAAAGGTTGATTAGAAGGTTGAAAGAGGAAATTATTCTCTGATAAAAAATATCTCTCTATCTCGTTTCGTTTAAAAACTATTTGCAAGTCAAGGGATAGCCTAATAAATAAAGATAAGAAAGTAATAAATAAAGACAGTAATAATTCCTATTTCAATCCGATAGAAGTATTCCAAATTAGGGACACAATTCTTATCTGTATAAAATTCATCTGAACGCGTCATGTCGTTGTTATGTGCATAGCTGTGTAGAAACAGGAAATGCTAGGAATAAAAGAGACAGGATCATGTCCGACGTCAAATAAGCTGCAATTAGACGGTAGAGGTGGCCTTTTGGAAAGAGTATAATGGACGAACGCATCGTTACTCGATAAAAATCAGCTAGCTTTTTTCCCTGCTCTCTTGACGCCGGTGTATCCATCTCGCAAAAGTGCATGAAACGGGGAGCAACGTGAAACCGTTGAATAGGATTTGCTGGAGGCTGTAATCTCATTCACAATTATATCTGTCGCGCGAGAGAAGCGTGCAATTCGATCAAGCGAAATCCTCTCTCGTTTCCGGATATTCCGGCCTTCATGCGCAAGGAACGAAAGAAAGGGGGGATGAAAGGAGACGAGAGGAGCAGAGAAGTCTAAAGAGACCGCGCACGGCATGAAAAAGAGAATAAGCTGCCACGCTACGAAAAATAAGAAAGGATCGTAATCAAGTTCCGTTGCACTCAAATTTCGTCAGCTTCTTGCAAATAAAGTAAGATAGCTCGAGAATGGATGGATCATGGGCATCGGATGAAACGACGTGATATTTCGAAAAGAAATATCCAGGAGAAAGCCGTTAATTATTAGTTAAATCAATCTTTGGTACAATAATAGGGAAGAAATTATGTTGAATTTTAATTGGAAGAGACATAAAAAACGAACGAGCGTACTTTTAATCGATTGAAAGATGTATAGATATGTAAAAGGATCGCAGTAATTCATGCATTAGAAAAGCAGTGATTTTGGTTGGAATTTCATTGTGTCGGCACATAACGATGGACAGATGAAATTCCAGCGGTAAATCCAGCCTCTCGGGCTGCTTTTGCGGCGCCAATTAGAAGTGGAAACGAGCAAGAAATCGTACTGAACGGAGTAGAGCTGCTAAATTCCGACCGAGTTTCTGGCCTGTCGAAAGTTTTTACTCGTGGAAATACGATGCGCTCTTCCTCCGCACGGTTACTCGACGATTTCGTCGCGTTCCTCGTATTTTCGAGGAAAGCGTCGTGGCTTCAGATTTTTTGAAAGCAAACCGAAACCTCTAGATCGCCTCGATAACGATTCTCATCAAAGAGAACGCTTTACCGTTGGGTATTTGGGTCACACGAGACTCTGAGTCGTCGCGAAAACTCCTTTTTCTTCTCTTTTCACCTCTTTAGTATGTTCCAATAGTCGAGACATTGGTTTTTAAGCGACGATTTATTGGCGTCGAACTTTTAATCGTGACTTATAATACGCAACTTGTATGTATAAAGTATACAATTGTTTACGAAAATATTTGAATACTCCCCACAGAAATCTTTTATATATATACAGTGGCTACAAAAAGTATTGCCACACACCCTTATTTATTAATAAATCGTTTTTTTGTCCGATTCTACATTTCTTTTTCATAGCGCTGTGGCGGATGAAAAAAGAGAGTCGCGTTTCGTCCCGAGACTACCGGTGGACTCGTCAGTAAGGCTATGCCCGGTAGTCCCTGCCTTAGACGTAGAGGGAGTCTCGCTAGGTGCGGTATTTGTATCAATCGCTCGTATATTCGACCGCTAGCGAGTTAAACAGACTCGTTGTCGTCGTAGCCCTCTAGTGTTGGCGGTTGGTACCAGCGGATCGCCCGGAAGGTGTTGCGCCGCATTGATGCCTCGACCTGTCTGCGTCCTATTGATACCGATCCGCCACAGCGCCAAATTTTTCTAACGATATGAGTGCGTTGCTAACTCATACGAAATTTAATATGCTTGGATCTAGTTGGTCAAGTAAATTCAGAAATCATCAAAATCGAGTAAATCTAGTTGATGAATGTAAATGCTATAATAATGTCATAAATTTTTGTAACCGTTATATCGTACGTGTTAGATAGAGTATTTTGAAATTTCATTAGCACAGTAACGAGACGCGACTGTCGTGATTATGTTGGTCGAATTTGAAACCAATCTGAAAATTTATATAAACGTTACGAGCTATTTACTGCAAACATATATATGGTACAAGGGAGTCTCGGTAGGTGCGGTATTTGTATCAATCGTCCGTATATATGACCGCTAGCGAGATAGACAGACACGTTGTCGTCGTAGCCGTCTAGTGTTGGCGGTTGGTACCAGCGGATCGCCCGGAAGGTGTTGCGCCGCATTGATGCCTCGACCTGTCTGCGTCCTATTGATACCGATCCGCCACAGCGCCAAATTTTTCTAACGATATGAGTGCGTTGCTAACTCATACGAAATTTAATATGCTTGGATCTAGTTGGTCAAGTAAATTCAGAAATCATCAAAATCGAGTAAATCTAGTTGATGAATGTAAATGCTATAATAATGTCATAAATTTTTGTAACCGTTATATCGTACGTGTTAGATAGAGTATTTTGAAATTTCATTAGCACAGTAACGAGACGCGACTGTCGTGATTATGTTGGTCGAATTTGAAACCAATCTGAAAATTTATATAAACGTTACGAGCTATTTACTGCAAACATATATATGGTACAAATTTGGTATGTAGTAGATATTCTACGAGTATTCGAACACTTCTGTGAGCTGATGTGCGTTGAAAAGAAACAAAAGAACGTTCTGAAATAATATACTGAAGAGAAATAACATACAAGAAATGCGAAATATTCAAGTCGTAGTCGTAGAACTTTGTTGCCTATCCAGCGGAATTTGTTCGGTTAGCAACAACCAAACACAATTCTGCGAACTCGCGTCGAACAGAAATTATGCAGAGAGTCGATCTAACTTTAGAGTCGAGCTTACCTATACTTGATCGATCCTTCTTTTCGAAGAAACTGGTTGCGTACCTACGCTTTAACCTACGACGTATGTCTTTGTCTAAAAATAAAGTAATTTAAAGATTCGTAAAAGGTGTAAAACCAGAGAACTGAGACACAAAGAGCTTAAAAGAGAAACGTGATAAATGTTAAAACTTTGTTGGAATAATTTCGAATGAAAATCTGAATCGGATAAGAACAAGTAAAATATAAAAATTACATTACGATACAAATATCATGATTGAAGGAATAAAGAAAAAAAGATTTTATTTTGTAATACCCAAAGATGAGATTTTTCTCATCAGGTTCCAAACGAGATAATAATTCTTAAAAATGTAATAGTAATCTCTGCGGCTTAATTCGTTTTCTGTAAGTGTCCTAATATTTAAATGCAGAATTGTACGTAGTCATACTCTTGCGTGGTTTACATAGTTTCGCGTAAAGCTTTTCGGTGACCGTGAAATTATGAGAAACGTTTGTCGCATTTGTCGATACTCTCTTTGAAACATCATCATTGATAGTAATCGGTCGTAAACCGGGGAACGAGATGCGATACCGACATGTTTTACGTTCGCATCGCTTGAAAAGTTTGGATATTCTCGACTTTTCTGAGTAACACCCTCGGTTCTTCCTCCGGTTACCCGCTTTAGAATCATAGTCGAAGCTTGATCAGCGGCTAGACGTGTTTATACAGTGCTTGATATTCGGGCTAGTGATCGAACTCGTGTTTGGAGTTGGCTTTTACTTGCTTTCGAACGTGTTTTGTCAAACGAAGTCGTAAAACGCTTTAATCCTACAAACAACTTTTTAAAAACAGGCAATGTTTATTTCATTATCGCTGGACTACGTTTCTACTTTGTATCTTTAATTTTATATTTTTACGAATATATCTTCCTTGTTGGGAATTTGTTTCGCTTATCGATTAGTATGACTAGTATTCCATTTTTGTTATCCTATGTAATTTTGCATATTATGTGTATTCTATGTATCTTTGCACTTTGAAATATTACATTGACTTACTGTAAATAAAATTACAGAATAACATAGACATCTGCATCATTAAGAATTAACGAACGATTTATTTTCCTCGTTCAAAAGTTTAACTCACAAGAAATATTTCTCGTTTCCTTTTCTTTTTTTAATTTATTTCACAAATCTGAAGAGCGTCAGTGTGAATCGTGGTTTTACATTCTTCTTTCGCGGAGCTTTTCGAGTACACGCAAGCTTTGCGAACCTGAATCGCGGGGACCCTGGTTGGGTTGCGCGTGTGCATCGACTAAAAGGAGTAAAAATAGCAAAAGCTAAGCAGCGGTTGCAGCGATTTCGTGTTCCTCTGGCAGAACCCGAAATTCCGACGCAGCTAGGTGCTAGGCGCGCAATAAACTCACCAGAGTGCCGACGACTCGGCTTGGAGCTGCGAACATTCGACCACGTCACGAGAATAGCTTTTTCATGTGAAACAAGAATCGCATAGCGTTTGCACGAAAAATACGGCTTATTGGAAAAATGATCGAAAGAGTTTTATTTTAAGAATTTTATACATCCATTGAAGCGTTAAATATATATGTTTCTTCCAGAATATTCATTACAGAAAGTACTTGCATTGTGTTTGCATTGTATTTGTATTGTATTTTTATTATATTGTGTTTGTTTATTGCGCCGAGCCTTATTCCTATTACAATCTTTTTGTGTATGTGCCCGCCCTTTACATTTCGTTTCTGTCTTAGCTTATTGCGTAAAGCTAAATCTTTATTGAAGAACGTTGATAGAAAACACTGTAAGTGCCAAGAAATAAATTTCCCAGGAGGGAAACTTATGCATTAATGTAGCATTAACGTATGCATAAACGAAGCGATGTTGTGACAGTATAGTTTAGCATTATTAATAACTATTTACAAAGGGAAATTGCACTTAAGTTCTGTGCTACAGCGTTCTCATTGATATACAGAACATTTCCCAATAAAAAATAAAGATTCTCCAATTTTACTTACATTTTACGAAGTTCCTATATTTGTTTTTCGGTCGTCGTTGTTACTGTTATTTCTGGCCATTTCTTATTTCTCAGTGTAATTGGTCTGATTTTTGTATATATTATACAGTTGTTTATTATGTGTTTTCTGTTTTATATTTCTCCGGTGTCACACAGTTGATATATTAGATTCTCTTCTATTTTATATTTCATGCCTTGTCATGTTATAATTAAAGCGCTGTAATCTATTCTGACATCGTCAGTGTTAGTATCGACTCCAACGATCTTTTTTTAAAAGTAACTTATCATTCACAATCCTTTGCCACTTCTTCCATCACGATCTCCTCTATTTCTCTATAAAACAGAAACTGCCTCGTGGTTCATCTAGAATCCATTAAGTCTGGATATAAATCGTGAAAAAGCGAAGGAAAACCATAAAAACTCATTGCAACTATATTTCTCTCGCAATTACCAGAACCTCGTCAAACGCAATGTTCTCAGCAGAAATATCGGTCACTGTGTCTCACGATCGGTGTACCAACTCGAAACTCGCACTTTAAGCCGATAATCCATTCAGAGTGCATCGACGTATCGTCATATAAATCGTGAAAAAGTAGAACATAACCGTAGAAACTCGTTACGAAAAACCTCGTCGAACACGATATTCTTTACAGCAGGAAGATCGATTAAAGTGTCTCGTGACTAGTCTACCAGCCTCAAAGTCACGTTTGAAACCCGTGACCCGTTTTCACGGTCGGTTTGATAAGGACGAAGAGTTTTGCGACCTCGAGCACATCGAAGCGTTAGCCATCGAGTCTCTACCATCCGTACGAGCGTTTGAAAGAGGGAGGCTGATGAAGTTTTGGCGTCTCAAAGTTCCATTATCGTTCTGGCATCCACGATGACGCAGGCATAACAAACAAATTCCGCCGGTAGAAGCGCTTTTTCATTTGGCAAGGAGCCGGTCTCTCGCTCTTCTCTGGCGGATAAATTTAATTGCTAGAGGCTCGTGGACACCATGGAAGAATGACCCTACGACCGGCTCACCTTGACGGTAATCATGCCTTGAATTATTCAAGTTCTTCCGTTGATAAGCGACCGTGGGTAATATATTGCTTCTAATTAGCGTTTGTCCATAGAAAAAAAAGCCATGTTGGAAAGAGAGAGAGAAAGAGAGAAATAAAGAGATTCGTATCGTTAGATTAATTACCTCGGTAGAAAGATCGTTAGGCTTCGGGACACGTTCGGTTTTTCTTTATCTATTCTGTCTGTTTCCCCTCTCTTTCTCTCCGTATTTAACATATGTGTAATATATGTATAATACACTACCGTTCAGAAGCATCCGAATGCTATGATCGATTTATAGTAACGGTATTCGAATTTCACTAAACTGTGCAACTTAACGATGAATAAATATGCAATTCGAGTAATACTTTTTATCTTCGTACAAAGATAGCGGATTAAATATCTATACGCTTGAAACAATAAATGTAAATTATTGTTAAAAGACTACCGTATATAGGTCGATGTAAGAAGTTTTTCTACCTTTGGAAGAACCTTCCTGATTTGATTGATGACTCAAGGATTGTAGAATCTGAAGATGAAGCGTTTTCGTTAAGAAAATAATTCAGCAAGGATTGAAAATTATAAATACCAGCTTTATCGTTGCATATTGGTTTTTAAAAAAGTAACGTAATCGCGTCAAAATATTCTATTATACTAGACGATCATAAAGCAGGTATTTGTAAAAGCATTTGTAAAAGCATCTGCAACTTCATAAATAAAATATATTCTCTTGAACAATATTGTACGTTATACGTGTGTGATTAACGATAGCAGTCGATCGATTTGGAGGAGGCTGCGATTGCTTCGATCGATATCCCGATCGTACGGATAGATTCGAATGGTATTGTACTGGAACAATAGAATTGAAATGATTTTCCTTTAAATTGCCTGCGATTTTATCCTATTTTATACTTGAAATAATGGTATAATGGTGTGTTTTCTGCAATTCGAGCAGGTTAATAACATTGGACTATAATGCACGGTGAAAATACGAACACGAAATAGCTTCGTCCACGAAATTCCAGCACCTGTGCCAAATAGTTGGAGGTCCCTCTGAATTCCGTTTATACATAATTCTGACCTCTTGGATTTTGCAAGCGCTGAGAAAGCTATTTTCATAGCCGGTTGCTTGAAAGAAATAATCTTCTTTAGAAAGTTATTGAAGGGATGGGATAAGATTCATCGTTGGTAGAAATTTAATTTACCGGACTAGCGATGCAGTATAGTAAATGATATGTCAAACATCGTAATGAGAAGGGATAGCGTCCTTTAGGTTAATCAATGTCCGCTGGTTTTACGTTAAACTGAGAACACGAGGAAATTTTTCTTAACGGTGCTAAAATCCCAAACATCTGATATTTAAGTTTAAGAATATTTTCTTTACTTCAGTTATTTGTATCCAGAGAATTCTTTAATAATATCGATCAACAGTTTCAATATTCTTTCTCAAAGTTTTTTTGGAAGATATATTGCGGGAAGGGAAGGATATAAATATCCGCATTCAAAATTTAATTTATTTATATACGCTAGCTAACCGTCTCCTTTTCTTTATCTTCAATTCGTGAACAAAAAATCGAATAACACTTTTCAAGGAGTCAAATCGCATTACGTAATATCAAATGCAAAAAGGCTTTTTTTTTTATTAATTCTTTAACAGTATACACTTAGAGAGACTCAGAAAGATGATCAAATGTAACGTTATAAATTTCACGATTTAAATATTATCACACGCATTGTGAACAATTTCTGTGAACAATTGAAAATATGTATTTTTGTATGTCATAGAAACGCAGGAAATCTTGAGGACCAGAGAATAATTATTTTTTAAATAGTCCATTTCTGCATTCCTCGTGATTTTATCACGCCATCAAAGAGCAAAGGATCTTTTGAAACTGATATATATTCGATTTCGTCCATTTATCAAAACGTATCATCCTGTAGCTATTATCGTTACAAACTCTCGAAACAGATGTCCGCTTATTACGATGCAACGTGTATATACATAACGTGGTGTCCACTCGACACACCTACTCGCCGAAAATTTACGCGTGGCGTTCGATTCGCGAGATGAGCCGCGCAGATTTCAAGGAATCGCGGATTTAGAGGCGCGCGTTAGAGTCGTGGTTGGCGCGTTCTTTAATGGCTTGCTTCCAACGCTCGTATATCCTGAGTCTATGCGTTTATAGCGGTTTAACGACGTCTGGTCGTTTGTTGAACGACGATGCACGGCTACCAGCGCCGCATAATGTTCACGGTGAATTCTTCGAGACACGTTGGATTCACGCTCTACGCGAGACTTCTAAATTCTCGTGTTGTTACTGCTGTATGAGGATTTCAATCGTTGTGACCATTGGCTTTTAAACAGTTTATTTGCTTAAATCTTTTTCTGCATCGTTTCTTATTTTTACGTTTAGTATCTGGATTAGCGAACTTAGTCTCATAAAGAACGAAAGCACGTTCGTCTTAACTGAAGAAATTGGACATTTCACACGTTACGATATAATACCATCTGTTCTTGCGGTATCATTGCGGTCTGAGAATGACCAGTTATAGGATTTTATCAAATCATAAGATGCATTTCATTTTCCAGACGTATGAGAATGAAGTATCTTGGATTTCTAACGAATAAACGTAAAATTTAAATATCCGTATCGACGAATTTTCAGGCTGGCTTCGAACATTCGAATATAAACTACTGTACAGAATTGTTCAAGCGACATCAAGAATCGGTAGGCATTTTTTGTATAATTTAAATTTAATTATGAGATTTATATGTATATTTAGTACCTACTCCAATTATAATGTACAAGCACGCGTGATTAGTTGATTCTACGCAAAATTCGTAATTAAGAACCTCGTAATTACACAGTTCTAAAATTACACTCCATCACATTGGCCAGATTATAAAATCAAATATCTATAATCATAATAGATATTGAGGCGTAGTTTTTATTCCGAATTGCATGCAGATCTAACCAAAATAGGGGAGCATCGGAGTTATATAGTCCTGATACTATTGTTTCGTGCGGACTACGGACGCGGATGAACTTATCCTCTTGCTCTTTTCACCTTTTCTCGGCTGACTTGAATCGTAGGTATCCTCTCCCATCGCGGGTCGAATCTCAAAGGTCAGTGTGTTCGGTTGCCAGTGTGTTCCGTGTTTAGTCGATAGAGGTAGCCTCGCGATCACGAACAGGGTCGCATGCAAAATTCTGCATAAGGGTTGCACGTTCTCACACAAAACTGCCGGATATCTTGAGTTTCCTCGAGCCTCGTCGTCTCGGGTTCTTCTCTTTTCCCCGTAGAAAAACGCGCTCTGGTTTCCAACTTCCGTTTCTACTCGATTACCTGCCAGAGTTTCGTGCGAGTTCTAGCCTTAGAACGATGGTTCAGCAACATTTCTAGGATGTGGAATGTTCGCGTTCCGATGCTAGAAATTCTACTTGTGCTTCCGCGGTTCGGTCTTGCATGTTTACTCCAGGGAGTTGTAGCGTTTTGTCTATCTAGTACGGTGTCCAAAGAATGTAAGCAAAAAGGTAATTCTTAGGTAACTTGAAAAAAAAAAAAAAACAGCGAAAAATAAGTTCTTTGAAATCATTGGGGAATTGCATAGTGCAATCATCGTTTGCTTAGTTTGATGTAACGTTTTCTTTGATATCATCTGTTTCTCTAGTTGTATGCTCTTTGTTTGTACAAACGTTATACAGTGGATACAAAGGTATTTGGACGTACTTTGTTTCACTATTTCCAATGAAGCCTTTTTTTGATAATATTCTGTACATTTTATTTTCATAGTATTTATTTTTATAGTCACATAAGAATATTGGTAAATGGTACGAAATTTAATAACTCGAACCTAATTAAACTAGTATGCAAATGTTATAATAAATATAACAATACGCAAATATTTTTATGTACAACTGATAGAATTATTATATTATATTACATTGCTGTGTCAAACCGTTTAAAGTAATGATACTCTAATTATCCCGAGCGGTGTATATCCATTGATTAATACGAAATATGAAATTTAAAAAGTTGATGAAATATTTTATAATAATTCCTTTTGATTAATTTTGCACAAAACATGCACGCAGAAAATAACCCTCCTCTACACATTTCTTTGCGGTACAGTCACATCATTTCGTTGAAATCATTCACTGATATTTTTATGAATGAACCCAACACTGATTACGACATTCCCCGGATGAATGGTAGGAATTCAAGAATGAGCTGGCAGTATCCTTTCCTTTTTCGTTCGTTCGACAGAGAGAAAGAGAGAGAGAGAGAGAGCGGGAGAGAGGGAGAGAGAGAGAGGGCCAGGAACGTTGTTGTCTTGCTTTTAAATACGTCACTGAAATATGACGTGAAAACAGCCAGATTCTGCTTTAATCGTGTACAAGTGGACACCGGTGACTTCCTTGTTCGTAGATTGATTATCATGGAACTATGGAACATCGTTTTCGCACAGGCAACCGCAGCATTGTTGGTGGGTGGTTACGTTGAACGACAATTCCAAACGATGTAACTCATGAATACGCCTTTAAAAGGTAACGGTACCTGTCCTGCGTACATCCGTTTTGTAGAATCGGATTCTCCCGCGTGTAGAAGACTACTTGCATTGTACGTAACTCTACCGACGAAGCAAGGGAATTTTCAGTGATCTCAGTGGAGTTAGATACTTAAACTTTTATATTTCCAAGATTATTCCCTCTAAGTTTTACGGTATCGATCCAATATGGCATTCGTCCAATGCTTCAATTTGGTAATATTTGATGACTACAGGAGAAGCAAGGAATAAGTAAGATTTTTTTATTTTTTAGCGGAGGACAGATTAAAAAGTTGAGTCACGTTGTTATTCGTCGTACCAAAACTGTTTTTTTTATTTGGTTTTGGTACTAAATGCGTATTATTGCACCTTCTTCATAAAATTCTTCATAGAATTCTTGAGAACATTAAAAGTATTGGAGATATGAAAATGTTGTTTGCATTACAATGATTGTAAATTTTACATCAAATTCTAGTATTACATTTTTATCGTTGTACTTCGTTGCTAAACTCCATAGAATTCTACTGCAACAGTACGTAGGTAGAAAGGTCTTGGCAACGTATCATCTCCATTCGTCTTTTTCTTTTCTTAATCATTTCTCGGCGACTTTCCTCTATTTCAGTTGGAAACTTTCAACGAAATGTTGCAAGTTTCGGCCTTCGTATACTCTACGCGTTTTTCACCATCTCCCAGGCTGCCACCTCGTTGGGTCGTTGGTTGCACCACTGTAACGCAGGCAATTGAATTATTGCCTTGGCACATCCTGGCGAATCCGACTCTACTCGAAAATCCTTCTTCGTTTCTTTCGCGTCGCGTCCAGGCGAGAACTTTTGTTTCTTAAATAATTGACATGGACGACGAACTCGAACGGGGAGATCGTTGCACATAATTTATCATTTCTGCATTTCTCCACGACTTTCGTGTTCGTTCATGCCTCTCGAGCTGTGCACCGTGCCCGGTCGCTTCGATACATTGAATTATTGCTGCAGTACAGGTGCACCTGCAACCTGTAAGCGCTCTCCGCATATGGCTCTTCCACTTTACATAGGTAGCTGCGTGTGCATTGCATAATTCCGGGTTATTGCGGCGCTTGAAAATAAGCTAGCTCTGTTTTGTTGCATGAGAAAACCGCCAGAGTATTCGAAAACTATTGTAATTATTGCTCGACTGGAATCTCGGTTACTACACGGCTGCAAACGTTTCCATTTCTTGGTTGATTTATACAAGTTCGTGTTTCAAGCTAATTTCAAGTTAGAAGAAAAATTCAGTGGTAAGTGATTTACATAGTACTTATTACCATCGGAAATTGCTGTTTGCGCGTTTAACGTGTCTCGTTTGAAGGAAATTGCAAATACCGGCCAAAATTTTTTAATTATTTTACTAATTGTGTCTTCAATGAACTTTTGTTAATTTTCTCATTAATTCGAGATTAGTACCACGGATAGGAATATTGATTTCCTTTATTTCGACAGGTTTTTAATTACAAAGTATTCTAGGATAAAAGAATTTCGATCCAACTTGTTTTTCAATCCTTAGATCTCATGGAATCACTTGTAAATATATGTTATTAATGTATACGTGTAATGTATTTAAGGGGGAGAGGGGGGGTAAGGTTAATTCGTAAAAAATAAAACATGTTTTTGTGAATTATTTGTGACGACATAGTTAAAATCTCTTTATTAAAACCAATAGTACATTCAAGTATGACATTCGAAGAATATTGTATAAAATTTTCACGGAGAAATATTAAAAAATACGGCAATGGCAGCAATTATTCGGACGTGTCTCAGAAAAAAAGTAGAATTGCGGTGCCTCTCATAACTTGGTGCTGGATCATCTGAAATCAAAAAATCAAAGTTCATTCGTTAGGTAACAGTTTTCCCCAGGTAATGCTGGGAGGGTTTTTCGAAATTTCAATTTTTCACTTTTTTGGAA
The DNA here is from genome assembly GCF_000188095.3 of Bombus impatiens. Taxonomy (NCBI): domain Eukaryota; kingdom Metazoa; phylum Arthropoda; class Insecta; order Hymenoptera; family Apidae; genus Bombus; species Bombus impatiens. The sequence continues at coordinate 3,095,082 of NT_176906.1, read as the reverse complement.
CACTTTGAAGGGAAAATTAACTGGAAATTTTCGCAAAATCGGCTAATTTATCTCTTCAAAGTGTTCCAAAAAAGTGAAAAATTGAAATTTCGAAAACCCTCCCAGCGTTACCTGGGGAAAACTGTTACCTAACGAATGAACTTTGATTTTTTGATTTCAGATGATCCAGCACCAAGTTATGAGCAATTCTACTTTTCTTCGAGACACGTCCGAATAATTACTGCCATTGCCGTATTTTTTAATATTTCTCCGTGAAAATTTTATACAATATTCTTCGAATGTCATACTTTAATGTACTATTGGTTTTAATAAAGAGATTTTAACTGTGTCGTCACAAATAATTCACAAAAACATGCCTTATTTTTGCACGAATTAACCCCGCCCCCTTAATGTATATGCGTGTGCAACATCAATAAAATATAGATATTATATATATACTTATATACCTACAGGTATATCTACTATTTTAATAACGATCAAATTAGACAAAAGTGTTTGAAAATGAGTTCTAGAAATCGAGTTAGACCAAACCTCCGAGGTTACCTAATGTCTCCTAACAAAACGTTATTAACTTAGCTGGCAGTTGTTGTTTGTCTATGTTTCTGCCAAGTAATTATGACAAGTAAAAACACAAAGGGGCAAGGCTTTGGGTAAGGCGCTTCTTGTTGCCGGTTGAAAGGAAAAAATGTTCGTTTCTGTCGTTTCATGGTTAGAGAGAGGCTCCCTTCATCGAGCCGGTTCGTCCCTACGATACGCGGCCACGTAACCCCCGTCTAATGGATGCTCTTGTCACATAGTGGGTAGCGATTGTGAAGGTACCGACTGCATTTAGAAAGGTCGTTAAGGACTTATTATAGAAACGTGGCGTGCTACCCGTATCTCGAGGGTGAGAAGTAGCAGGCCTCTCCTCTTCACCCTCGAGCGCTTGAAGCGCCTTCGCCCGTTAAGCTTCATTCACACGTGAAACTAGCTGTCCTCTTTGTCGTCATAACGTCGTTCGGCCGAGACTTAATATCGTTCTTATAATTCTGCGATGAATTTAGAAAACGATATTACGTTTGCTTAAGTGTGCTTAACGATCTCTGTGGTTCTTAATTCAAAGGTTTCATGTACGTCGTAGAATCATTGGGAACTATAATCGTAGAGTATTACGTAGCAGCGTTAAGTCCGAAGTTTGATCGATAAGCTCGCGGAGAGTTGATCGTGTTTTTTCGTTCTTGAAAAATATAGTAACTGTAAATGATTTGTAATCTAAAAATTTTGTAGAATATTAGAAGACACACATTTAATAAAACGTATCCTTCCACTTGATCCTCAAGCTGTGGTCATTTAAACGAACAGTAGTGTATATACGATAGGTATTCTTGATTAACTTAGGAAAAATGATCTCAAAATTAGTCGAAGATCAACGGATCAGTCATTTGAGACTTTCTATTTTCACGAAAATTCCTATCTGAAACTCGCCGATCGTCTTGCACAAAGATAGACCTTGTTCCTAATTGTCAGGGAAAAAAAGTTCAAGGGTAAAATTTAATTCAGGTTATCAATGATCCAGTTCCCGTACAAAACGTTAGATGATGAAATGAAATACGACAGTAACTCGTAAAGAATATCTGGAAAGCAATAAAGAGAGATTAAGAATAGTGAGAAACGTAGTTGTACCGTGACGATCTGTGGACAGACCTTTAAATATGCACGCGTACGTCGACAATATGCATCGCACGCGTTTGCTTCTAGAAGATGGTGCCACGATGCCGCGTATTTATAGGCGTCATGCTGTTTGCTTCTGTATTAGCCCAATTTGCTGCACAACCCCCCAGTGGCATCGTGGCCACCCTCCAATTAGTAGATTAGTCGGAGCAGAACGCCTCCGCCTTGTTGGCGCGATTCGCGAATTCCAGCCTCGCTATGGAAACGCTCGATTTAACGCCGGGCGAAACCGCGAATTCGCTTCGACGACCAGTCAGTATTTCTGGCAAAAAATCGGAATCCTTCTCCTGCGAGTGTTGGTTGATCTGTGTTCCAGCTAATTGCTCGGTATCTTAACGACGCTACTGAATCTCGTTTCCGTCGGACGTCTCTAATTTCTTTTCCCTCTTTCCTTTATTTAATCGAATCTCCACAATGCACTTAATTCGTGGAAATTACGTTTATTATCCGAGGTATTGCCAAGAGAAAGGACAATGTTTATTTTATTCGACCTGTGAAAGTTAATCGGAGAAGTTACAAAATTCCTGCGAGAATTGTTTTCACAAGAACAGCAAACGAAGGTTACAGATGAAAAATTACAATATTTTGAAAGTCGAAATGTTTAAAACACATATACTGTTATTACACTACGAACAAACGTAAAATTTCATACTATATCGGTAAAAGGTTTTGGAACACGTATTTTTCGCGGGCGATGGTTGTCTCGCGATATTTTCGACAATGCAAGAAAGTACATATTATTACTTGGTTTCCGGGGAAGTATTTGTCACCGTGTTTCTCGCAAGAAGGCGTTACACGAGCAGCAAGCTTCTCGCTTTTTGAATTTGTCAACCGTGCGTCGTTATCCGAAATAAATTTCTACGTACAAAATTTTCTTGCGGCCGCGGGGCACGCCGTCAGCAAACTTCCCACCCTGTCCCGCGTCGTTTCTTTTTTACCACCGTTATTTCGCCGGATTTCGCGGAACTCTTGCATGACACATTAACGTTGCAAGAAAAATCAAAACACGGTGCCGTTCTCTGGAAGCATTTGTCTCGACGTATAACACGCAACGCTTTTAACTTTACACGCGTCTTTTTCCTTTCCTTTCCTTTCCATTCCTTTCGTCCAGAGTGCATTTAGGAATCGCCTGAAACATTCTGTAAGAAAATGATCCTGGCGCGAACCATTTCAGAAGTTTCCTACAAATTCGAAGGTTGCGCAATATCAGTTTGATTTAATTAACATTAACCGGTGTATAGATAATGTTATTAATATTTCTAAAATGTCTAAGAAAGTGACGAATATACACATTTACAATTCAAAAGTCAAATGGAAAGATTGTTTTAATGTAAAGCTAGTCGACAACGTTATTTAAATGCAAGATTGCTTGTCCATAAGAGCCGGCAAATGTGACGAGGTGGTTTGTTATACGTGTTGGTTTATTAAAGAGACGAGTGATAAAATTATAATAGTCGATGTATATAAAAAATCAGTTGAAATACAAGTACAGAGATAGTGTATGCCGGTCGTAATCGTCGCTCTCTCAATGATACTGTTCAACCCTACGCTCGCTATTCGACTGTATGACTTGCTATAATAACTCGCTATAATGATTGTCCTAGAGAGCACGTTCGTCTATTTGTATCGACCGGTGGTATTATAAAAAGTTCGAATGTAACTCCGGTTGACGATTACAAATAACGGCGATAATATTTTGTCCGGAGTTCATTTACCTTTGAACCTAGCAAACCAAAACAACGTTGACACTCCAGGTTCCAGTTGACACACAACAATATGAGTCTCTCCCGATTCGAATCTTCCGTTTACTCATGTGCCACTACAGTGACTTCTCGGACATTTCAATTTTTAAACTTCAAAGTATTATTTAAACGATTTATATCATTGTCTTCTTGAAGACGGCTCATGCAGTGTACACTGGCAATCTGTTACTTCAACGATATTTGCGTTTCTCTTTACCAAAGGGCATCCCAAAACGGTTACATAAATATTACGGTAGAAGCGGAGTTTGAGTCCCTCTTTTCGTGGCAATTGTACGAATGGTACATTTCGTGAAGCGACGACCTTACGGGCGTAGTTTCTTCTGTTAGACCGAATTCATAGGGGGCTGGTTCAAGGGAAACACACAGGAGGGCAGGAGAGATACGCTTCGCTGCCTTTGCGCCTTCGCCTTTTCGCCCATTCCCTATTTTCGTGTTTCTCTGTTTTCGAGGCGGAACTAATAACTCCTAAATGACTCGTTACTCTTTCTGTACGAGTTACTCGTATGACATACTACATCCACTCACGAAAACTAAAGAAACCACGTTGGACGAAAAGTTTGATGTTGCTACGGTAAGAATTGATTTTCGATCTTTGAACAATAAATAGAGACTCTTTCAAGTACTTGTCTCTTTCTAGATGTCTTATAATTTATTTCAAGGGAAAAGAACATTTTTATCTCTTCAATTACATTGATGATTTATTATTTGCATAGTTTTTCCGTGTTAGACATTTTCTGTTTTAGCTATATACGTATCTGAAAGTAATTATCCGATAATTCAATCTTCAGATTTAAATCTGAATTTTGATACAAATAGAATCCACTTCTCCTCTATTTGATTCCTAATCCACGCTACAAGTGGATTTGATGTAATTAAACTAATGAATAAACCGCAGAAAACTTACCCCATTAAGCACCGAGCAGTGATTTATTTTAACGAATTTAGAAAAAGATATCGAGCGAGCTCTCGGAATTTTTTTTCGTAATCACAATGTTAAAAAGACAATTGTGTGGATAAAAATATAAATCTGTGCATAGTTTACTCATAATTTATGATTCAAGATCTTAATTCCTTAACGAGACCTATTTTTAATTTTGACCTCCTGCCGATCTACGAACAGCAGCAGAACGAAATGTGCCCTTTGCACCAGCTGCAGCTTGAGCAGTGCACAGGAAACGTATCTCTACGGTTTGAACGATTCTATTTTTAAAGGGCCAGACAATAATGCCGTCTATGCGTTGAAAGATCCACGCTCGGATCTCCTCGGTTCTTCTCGCTTTTATCCAGCGTTTGTCCGCGCGCGTTGCTCTTAATGAAAGCTCGTAAAAATTGCGCGAGCTATGCGCACGTCACATGGAAATTTAGTGTCGCGAGAAATTGCAGCGGAGCCAGGCAGAAGTAAGGAAGTCCTCCGTGGTTCCTCGGGCAGAGGTCGTAAAATTCAAATTTCTTTCCCTTTTTCGTCTCTTTTTCTCTTACCAGAGTTTTTGGCACCGACACGGGGTATAACGAACCCTTCGAATGACACGTCCGCGAAAAATATCGCCGATAAACTCTCGAACGCGATCCCACGTTCTTTACGAGGTCGCTTCGACGTGGATGAAAGTTCCGCTGGAGTTATTTTCAGGCTGATAACCGGACCCATGGATCTTCTACATTCCCCTAAGTATCTTCTACACGATACGTAACCTTGGAATACCTTGTTTGTCTTTATCATTTACGATTTTCGGCAAGTTTTTGGCATAGACAAACCATTAAGCTTGAATAAGATTGAATTTATCTGAGACAGTCGTTAGGTTAATGAATATGCGTTCTTCGTGTTCAACGCCTTATATTAATTTACTCTCGTATCGAAGACTCGTCTCTCGTTATATCGATACTTGTCTCGCCATACTTAAGTAAGATACTCGACGAAATATTAAATCGTTTTCTCCGTTATCATCGTGAAACATATACATGAGAAATCGAGTGGGTGGATCTCGAAGTGAAACTCTGTGTTTAACCAGGCGGAACACCCTTTGCCACTGCGAAGTTCCCAGCAGTTAAGACCTGTTCCGAATTTATAAGAACACGGTCGACGCAAGTTTCTCGACCGTGAATTCAGATAAGATCGGGTCAATTCGTTAATATCAGCGAGTGTTATTCGAACAACGACGAGAAGTCGAACGTTGTAACATAGATAGGGGAATGTTGATGCAAAGTTTCCGCATGTAAGAGTCGGTTGTTTCTGGAGATATCATCTTTTTCCCATCAGGGTCTGCGGCGGAAAGTTTAAAGTCCGTTCTGGCGGAAGTGGTTAGACACCGAAACCACTTCCGGGCAGAAGAGACAATCAGCTTTCAGGACGGTTCCCCTGTATTTTAAGAGCAGTCTACCGATGAAAACCGAACCGGGAAGCAAGGCGGAAAGGAAGTTGCACACAGTTGCCGCACTGATATTGATTTCTTTCCATTGAACGTGCACAATAGCTTATCTTTGCTGGGATTAAAGAAGTTGCGCTGCTTCGAGTCTAATGATATGTCCTCGATATGTTCGTTGTATCTTTTAATTTCCCTCTACATCTCTTTCCTTTCTCGTTTCTTCTTTTGCTCCTTTTCCTTTTTCGTCTTTTTGAAAGTTGTCATGGAACCGTGGAAAAGTTGTTCGAGAAGAGAAGGATTCACGATGGGTTGGCAGGGCGACGCGTTTAACCTTGAAACGTCGCCTTTTAAAATCTCCAGTGGATCTTTTAGACCCACTCGACCGCGCGGGATCTTTTTAAAATTTGAATTCGAGCGACAACTCTTTACGATCTCGAGGCGCCGTCGATTCGCGTTCTTTTTTCGATATTCATGCGAGCAAATGCCCGCCACGGGATGCTCTCAGGATATTAAAAAGAGACGCTACAATCGCATCGGGCTTCCGCCACGCTCTGTCGTATTAATTTAACATGCCACGGACATATCTCCTTCTGGCCTCAGTCGCGTTGCTTATCATAACCATTAACCTGTTTTCATGGCGTATAAATTACAGCTTAAAAGCTTTCGCAGCTTTCTGCGAAATTTCGTAATATATCTAGTCGTTTTCGTTTTAAACGATGTTCTGGGAAAATTGAATTAAACGATGATAGTTTGGTGTAAAAACAGGACTCCGACGTCGCTGATGTTTATTGGTAAAAATAATCGGTAATGGTTATTCCCGACGAAAATCATTTAAACTAAAACACTAACTCCTATATTATGTAATAAGTTTTATAATTTAGGTCATAACTGTTATATGATCAGCAAAGATATCCTTAATCAATAATTATCACGATTATGGTTCGTGTCTACAAATTAGCGTAAACCTCAATTTCCCATAGCAGCCGTGTACTTATGAGATCGTAGATGGAGTATATCTTAGAGTCTGTTAGTTGGTGGTATATTGGCACGATCGTTTAGAAACACCTCGTTGAACCAGCACTTTCCTCGTTTGCTCTGTCAGATTTTTCTGTTATTAGCGAGATACTTTACGAACGTGTAGCCGATACTTATTAATTTTCACGCGGCTCGCGGATCGGGCCTCGCTCCAGTGCATCGCCATTAAGCGCAACATCCTAGGAGAAAGATTATAGGCGAACGTTTTATGAATAGCTCGATAAATCTTGCCCCTTGATACCGTTGCGACCGGTTATGCGTTGCTTTTAAATACTCGCTTAACGCTCGTGACGATTTATTACGAGATTATCATTCCGACCAATTCGCGTATTACACTATACTCTCGGAGAAGAATGATCATACGATTTCAGCAATTGTTCACGTTGTCAGAATTTTTGCCGCGTTTGTCGTTCGACAACAGTCGATGTGCGAGTGCAAGAGATTTGGTCTCGTTTACCTGATTGCTTTCTTCGTTATACGAGATTATACTATAATGCCATTCGCGTGACTTATCTTTATGATTGATCGTGAAAGAAGGTGTGTCTATGAGGGAAGTTTGAATTCTCATCCAAAGCCATCATCTGTAGATGACATTTAGGATAAAAAGATCGTTAGGTAATTATAGATTTTAAACGAGGCACTTCAAATTTTTTCACGGACGGTTGACCATGTTTTAAGAAAACACAGCGTAATTTTGATGTAACTATCTCAATTACTAATTACGTTATTAAACTATCCGCGTGATGTCAAAGACATTTTCAATGGGCCTATGTTTAACATTTCAAGCGATGCATCCTTTTCCGTAAATGTCGGGAACACGTTTTTACAGAAATTTTCACGCGTTCTTAATAATAAAAAAACACGACTATTTAAAAAATGACCAAAGGCATCGTAGCAAAATTAATAATTATACAAAGGAAGGATTTCTCGATCGATCCTTCGTTATTACGCTTTTAAGCGATGATTTTAAACGGGAAGGAGCATTGGCAAAGATGGCATTAGGTCGTTATAAATTCAACGATAAAGTCATGGTTGAACGTTTAACTATCTTGTCAACGTCTGTCTCCATGGGAGTTGACGAGATCGCACTGAAACCATTATATGCCTCTCATTATACGCTCTTAGGTTCCATTGTACATCTCAGTTGCAATTCGGTGCAGTCCCTCGAGGCAGGTTTTGGAGGTCAGTCTATTCTTACCTACCTCTATTCGCCTCTTCCGTCTACCGAAATACGATCCTCTAAGCATTGCCGCGAGCCCGAGGTGAATCGTTAGAGCATCATAATTTGCACAGTTGTCTTCTGTCGTCCGGAAGATAGAGATTTTCCGAGACTGAACAGACAAAATCATACTTATGACGTGCTAAAACCCATCGTTGAGTTTTATTAGCTAATTTGGCACAATAGGCACAGCTAAAGTAGCAAAGATTAGTCTCTCAAGTATAACAGTTTTGAATACATAGTGGCGCCATGTAGAGCAGAGTTTAAAGAGTTCGAATTCGAATCTGTTTTGGATTCGTTGTTGGAAATATTATATTAAGCCGCGTAAAGGTCATACTCCTCAGAATGATAATTTTGTGCATTTCACCTCTTGTATCTCATATCGGATACAAATGTAATAATCTTAAGGATACATATTCAAATCTTATCGAATTACATGCCTTAGTTTTTTTTACAAAATTCTAGTTCAAAATCGCGCAGTAACAAATATCTTGGTTTTAGTTTTACGCTTTCGCGATTCCTTACTCTCTGTGGAGTAAAATAGCGTTTCACCTACTTACGACCTTATAATCAGATCCTGTACTCGCACTCGGTAGGAATGAAAATGTATTTAATTCAGAGCAGCCTCTATATCAGAAATTATTTGCTTTTGAAAAGATCGATCGCCTTGTCACAAACCAGTCGAGCAAGTTTGAAAAATACAGAAATAATCCTTGTTACCGACAGAGAAGAATGATATCGTTGTCGAGTGCGCGGATCGATTCGAATTCGAGTCCCGTGTGGAAACGAAGCGTTAAGGAGGTTGTGGTATAACGTGGCTGTTTGCGGAGAACACGGGATCGTTTGTATGTAGCCCCATTTGCCATTCGGCGAATAAACGAAGGACAGGGCCAGCATGTTTGACACAGGAAGGTAGTTGCCTGTGCGCGACACTCCTGTATGCCGAATAAATAAGACTCCACCCCAAGGGCGCTGCTTTGTTGAATTTTCCGAGTGCCCCATTAGTTTACGACATTGGACAACGAAACGACTACGGAAGAAATGATTTTAAAAGAACCTCGAGAAAACCTTGAAGGAAATGTGAACGAGACAGGGTTCTTTTGGACGATCAGAAAGGAGAAAGCACCAAGTCATCTATTAAGTAGAAATCATGACAGAAGTAACGTGATTTCTTTTCATAACGATAAGTACATCAGGCGAAAAACCAGCAATTATTTGTCGGTAATTAATACATTAAGAACTACTGTTAATATGATGTCTTTCAGGATTAGGACAGATAGGTTAATTATTATTAGTATCAATGATTCTGAAGAAATAATAATTCACGAAGCATATAATATTCGAAAGAACATTCTCCTAATTTTTATTTTTGACTTAATTTTTAGAAACTTGCGATTTTTTAGTTTCAAATTTTCATAAAATTACCGATTGCAAATGTGTCAATTAACGTTGATTAGTAGTGTATTTTCTCTCATTTCTATATTTATTTACTATGTTTCTTCAGATATTTTACTCCACATTTATAAATTCTTACAATTCCACGCTTAAATTCTTGACTTCTATTGCTTCGAAAATTCAACTCTCAGAGAAGCATCGTTTTTTGTAAAACGACTTAATATTTTGTTTTAATTGATTTACTTCTTTCAGTTTATTTCATTCCACTGCATTTGTTGATTATGGTTTTGTCGACCACATGTAATTCAATAACAATAGCGTTGCGTTTATGTCCGATGCAATAACTGTGTTATATTGTGACACACGAACGTAGAATGCGAGATGGAATAGCATCCGATCTTTTCCTGGAACAAACGACGACAGTTTCTTCTCAGGTAAACCACGAGAACTCGTATCTTTGAAGATTAGAAGCATGGAAAACATGCACGTTTGTATTCCGTCGAGCTGTGCGTGAATTTCTTCATTCAGGTACCAAGAACTTCGTAATTATGGGAAACAGGTAAACGTATTTTCTTTACGACGACATCCAAACAAATAACGCTATCTGACCGGTTTTTCTCGTTCTAATCTTGAATTCATTTTTATCATTGCTTGTTTTAATTACTTAATGATAGCGTTTTTCATCTTTCTTCGTTTAAATATATTCTCAACTTATAGAACGTATACGTATGCAACATCGTTTATGGCTGATAACAATATAAAAAATATTTTGTCTGTAAAAAGGTAGACAGTTTCCTAGAAACGTAATAGTTTCTTTTAAAGAAAATCCACGCTGTTAATGTTGCAAAGGTTTTTTACTACATGTTCTCTCAGCGATCTCATCTTTTAGTAATCTCATCTCTTAGTATCAGGATTGATATATCTAATGCAACGTTCCTTCAATTTCCTGCTTATGTTCGGCTCATTTCCTTCAGGTATATAACGTTCTATGGAATCGTTTTCAACATGTATGGAATAAGACTACTCATACGTATGAAACATACCTACATACCATGTGTATGTATCTATCTGCATGTTACATATAACAGGTTATGTTTCATTTTCCGCATTTATGACATATATATATATAAGTGTATTTTCTCTCATTTCTATATTTATTTACTATGTTTCTTCAGATATTTTACTCCACATTTATAAATTCTTACAATTCCACGCTTAAATTCTTGACTTCTATTGCTTCGAAAATTCAACTCTCAGAGAAGCATCGTTTTTTGTAAAACGACTTAATATTTTGTTTTAATTGATTTACTTCTTTCAGTTTATTTCATTCCACTGCATTTGTTGATTATGGTTTTGTCGACCACATGTAATTCAATAACAATAGCGTTGCGTTTATGTCCGATGCAATAACTGTGTTATATTGTGACACACGAACGTAGAATGCGAGATGGAATAGCATCCGATCTTTTCCTGGAACAAACGACGACAGTTTCTTCTCAGGTAAACCACGAGAACTCGTATCTTTGAAGATTAGAAGCATGGAAAACATGCACGTTTGTATTCCGTCGAGCTGTGCGTGAATTTCTTCATTCAGGTACCAAGAACTTCGTAATTATGGGAAACAGGTAAACGTATTTTCTTTACGACGACATCCAAACAAATAACGCTATCTGACCGGTTTTTCTCGTTCTAATCTTGAATTCATTTTTATCATTGCTTGTTTTAATTACTTAATGATAGCGTTTTTCATCTTTCTTCGTTTAAATATATTCTCAACTTATAGAACGTATACGTATGCAACATCGTTTATGGCTGATAACAATATAAAAAATATTTTGTCTGTAAAAAGGTAGACAGTTTCCTAGAAACGTAATAGTTTCTTTTAAAGAAAATCCACGCTGTTAATGTTGCAAAGGTTTTTTACTACATGTTCTCTCAGCGATCTCATCTTTTAGTAATCTCATCTCTTAGTATCAGGATTGATATATCTAATGCAACGTTCCTTCAATTTCCTGCTTATGTTCGGCTCATTTCCTTCAGGTATATAACGTTCTATGGAATCGTTTTCAACATGTATGGAATAAGACTACTCATACGTATGAAACATACCTACATACCATGTGTATGTATCTATCTGCATGTTACATATAACAGGTTATGTTTCATTTTCCGCATTTATGACATATATATATATATATTATATATATTATATATATATTATATATATATTATATATATATTATAATATATAATATATATAATATATATAATATATATATAATATATAATATATATATATATTCGGATTATACAAGCCCCAAAACGTATCAGACTAAAGAATACACTTCCATATTTGAAAAGAATTGCATTTAAAGCAAAAGTAATACTCGTACCTTGAAAGATAAGAAACCAGATATATTATCATCTTTTATTATTTTATTTGTGATCCATACCTTTCGGTTTTGGATGGCTTTTGGTTACGTCTGTATTTACAATATTTTATCTTATATAATACTCTCACCATAAATTATACCTTCCTATCCTTATAGTCTTACTAAATTAGGATTAGAACCAATAGAAGCAAACTTAACATAGACTTTATCGATTTTTCTGGAATTTAATACTGCGAACTGAAGCTATTACGAGCTTTCGGCTGAAGTTTTTACACAAAAGATTTCGAATTTACATGGCCAAGTTTAAATTACACTTTGAAATTACCTCTTAACTTTTCTAAAGTGCATATTTGTGAAAGATTCTTACCTATCTTGTCTAGATTCCTTCTCTCGAGATACCTCTGGAATCTTCAGAGCTTTATAACCAGCGTTGAATCGGCTTAGTCAATCTTACGTACACTTGCAAGCCTTGTTTCTTGTCTACCTTTTTCTCGAAATACTTCATAAAATTATAAATATATTTTTAACCTATCTAATCTAGCTTCTTTCTTCCACGAAATACTCCTGAAATGTCAGATAGCTTTTTGTTCAGCTTCGAACTTATTTAGTCAAGCTTGATCTGTACCTCTTAGATTTCTCAAAATATAACACTCGATAAAAGATTCCAATCTGTCTTATCTAGATTTTCTCTTTTCGAGATGCTTCTAAAACATTCTAAACGTCATTTACCTGCAAATTTATTTAATCGAGTTTAAGCTGTATCTCTCCAATTTCTCAAAGTACTTGATCAAAAATTCGAACCTGTTCCTTCTACACATTTCATCAAAGTACTCTCGAAATATTGAAAATCTCATATCCAGGAAGATCTCAAGCTATTTACAGCATATTTGATCCAACGATATACTTGATCCTTAGACATTTCGTGCTCCATCGTAGTAAGAGAACAGAGTTTGCCACAGCGGGTTTTGGCATTTGCCTGTTACGGTGACGCAGTCGAGTTCCTGACCGAATCTGAATGTCGCCAGTTGGAGGTTTATTGATTGAAGAAGCTCGGCGTGCCCCACCCTGTCCTCTACTGGCGAATATAGTTCAGCAGCTCGCCCTCGGCATTACTGACCTACTACCACACGAGCAGCATTCGCAAGGTGAGGGTTGTCTTCAACGAGGACATTCGAACTGAAGAGAGCCGTTTCAGAGGCGGCTCCCCCTCTCTATTCTAATACAGTTCTGCTGCTTTGTGATTTTCAATGCGAGTAGTTTCGACCTTTCGGCAAGAATTTCCGAAGGGACATTCGCCGAGGAAAACAGCTCGGAAAGTTTCACGCGCAGCTTGTGAATGATTTTTCCAGGAGAAACGAACAGAGAGACACGTTGCCTGGAAGACTTTCGAGGTGTAAATCTAGGTGAAGGAATCGGTTTGAAAGATGGACTTTGGCAAGTACGGCAGGTAATAGAACGAATACCAGAATGGAAGTTCTATTTCGTATGTCTCTGATGCTTTCTTTCGATCTTGATTTTATTTTGTATTTTCAAGTCTGTGAAATCATCGTTTCCATCTTGAGAAGAACGGTGACGTTTCTGCGAAAATAGAATTTGATGGATCGTATTATTCACTAAATTTCGTGCTGTTACCGATCACGTTAATTTTGTTGCATCTTTTGAATTATTTTCCACCTAGTCCTGTTTTTCTAGCGTTGAAAGATTTCTTCAGTTTAAGGAAAATATACGCAATAGAATCGTTATTTGTATATTTATATGATAACGAATTGAGTTATTTATCGTTTTATTAAGATACACAAAATATATTAAAGTAATGAATACAAAATCAGAATACAAGGAAAAGATACAACAAGAATTTGTATGATTTAAACAAATATATGTATTATACTTTGTGATATTAATGGGTTAAAGAAGAATAAGCTGTGGATCACGTGTATTCAATGTTACGAAGAGTTTCGATGAAAATAAAAAGATTTTCGAAAAAGATGTGGAAACATCATATTGGCACGTTTTGTATTGGCGTCACGATTTCCGGTTCGATATGGTTGAAGTAATTAAAGTAGCGATCATGCGTCCACGAATGTGAAGTTGGCAAGTGACGAGCATGTTTTTCAGAATGTTTTCTCGGTGTTTTTCCGCAATGCATATAAAGCGACTACTTCACGTCGCATGCATTAAATCCTCTAAAGAGATCAACCGCTTTCAGGGTAAATCTTTGAAAAGAGGCGTCTCGAATTTGCTTTGTGCGTGAAATGATGAAAAGTCCGCTCCCGTTGCTTACCCTTCTTGACCTCGGCCCTTTGTATTTACAAGAGATTCTCCAGCGCAATTAAAATTCTTTGAATTCCTCTGACGTGTCACGGGACATGCATATTCATTGGAAATGTTTAACAAAGAATAGAATTTTCGTTTGATTTTGATAGAAATCTATTTAAATGGAAATTTAATTGTGGTATGAAATAACGGTGTCTGATATCTGGGAATATTTTGGAAATTCAATAGTACGTTGAGATAAATAGAACTGATATCTGGATACATTGGAATTTTACATTGTATTGAATTTTATTAATTTAGCTATGTAGAATAAAATTGTAGAATACAATATACAATATCTTCATATCTTCTTTTTACGAGAGATTAAATTTCCTGTACGCTCTTCCGATATTGGATTTTCAATAAATTATAGCTCTGATTTAATAGATTATTACATTAGAATTTTATATAGATATTCAATTCTACTAAATTTATTATAATGTTTAGCAATGTAATCATAGAAAGTGACAGACCTAACTTTCGATAGAATGTAATTGTCATGTTACATTACAATCAATATGTTTCTTGAATTGTTTTATAAATATATTTAATGCATCGATGGATTATTGTAGGATGGATTGCAATACCATTGTATTAAAGTTTCGTAATAATTGCTTGATTTTTATTACTGCACGTTTATGGAAACTTTCGTTGCGGTGACTGACTTACAATCGTTTGAACGTTACGAAGAACACAATCATTTTGAGTGAACGCTGTGATAAATGTGCGTTGCGTAAGCAATAGATCCGGAACAATAGTTCCAGACATAATCTACGATCTTCTGCTTATCGTGCCTATTGCGTGTAGAATAATAATCATACCGTAAATTAGTGATAACGGAAATTACACGTAGAAAGTGTCGGACAGTACGCGACACGATGATAAATCCGCTGAAATGTTGAGATATCAGCGAATTCAACGGTCGCTAATGATCAATTTCTCGACATAAGATGTCGAATAGATAAAATTTCAGAGCCTCGAGTCTCCTTAGATTAAATTGTTAAACTTTTAAATTGCCCAGTATTCGAGTTTTTTAACTTTGCCATATTGTAATTTTTTAATCTTCAAATATTCGAGAGATTAAATATTACAATTTTTTAATTCCCAAAGTTTCGCAACTTTCAAACTTTCCAACTTTCCGACGTTAGAGCTTTTTAACTTTCAAATTCCCAAACTTCTAAATATACTAAATATACTAAATTCCACAACCATGAGAAAAATACATAGCTCCATCCGTAGCATCCTAAACTTTGCTGCCGAAGTTTGCAAGCCGAAATAAACGCGTTTCAATTCATACGGAATAATAGAAATAAAAATACGTCCTTAAACTCGAAGTACACGATCGTTTGACTCGGATTTCTTTCTTCTTTGGTCCAACTGGGATTAAAATGTGAATTATGCGCGAGTTGGTAGCTGGTGAAATTCGTGCAAAAAGGAGCATGGTCTTCCTGCGCGAGTACGAATCCGGTTTAATAGCCCAAGAGGGGGTGGTGGTCTCGAATTACTGTTTCGACGATATTTATGTCGGGGCAACGGGAATGCAAGAACAAAGGGCTCTCTGTGGTGGCTCGATCTTAATCGTTTAGGATCCTCCTGGCGGAATCGCAGCGCGCCATTAAATCGTCGCTTATTTTCTCCTCCGCTCTTTCGTTGTTCCTCTAATTACCTGCAACTGGTAATTTTTGCTCCTTAGAACTATGAATTCTCTTTGGATAGTCATGGGAACGTTTCTACGATATTTCATGTATCGACGTCAAACAGACTTGGTAGCGGAAGATTTAGAGGAGAGTTGACGAGAGTAAGACGATGAATTATGTTCCTTTGAAGTATATGCATGGGTAAGAAGACTTTACTTAAATCACGTTAACCTTCTCTAAGTTCTCGTGAACTATTGAATTCGAGTAACTTCGCTGTACCTGTATTGTCGCCTATGTAAGTATTCGCAATCTTTCAAAATATATGAATGTTATTTGGAATGAAACTTTTTAATCTAATTCTATTAATATAATTAATCCAGTCTTAATCTAATTGGCATCTAGCTGCTATATTTCAAACGATCATATACAGTTAACTCAGCCGGTAAAACGTGAATTCCTGTTTTGTCAAGGTACAAAAATCGTATTAGAATAATAAACGCATTGCGAGAATCCACCATAAAAAGAGGAGAAACAGGACATACGTTATGGAACTGTTAGGATATATCTGAATTAAAATACGTATGTGTATAATCTATTGACCATGATGAATCAGTTGGTAAAATATCGATAACGAATCAAACCTTCTCAGTCTATCTCCATGTATTTCAAATACCGTCAGGAAAATCGAAACATTTTTATTCAGACTTTTATTCAGAAAATATGAAACAAGCAAGGGCGGTAAGCGCGAGAAAAGGGAAAAAGAAACACGATCGTAATGAAAGTGGAGAACGATCCTCGACATCCTTACGCACCCCGATATCGAGGTTCCCATGGAGTGTGATCAGAGTTCTATCTTTTCCTTTTTACACGACGACGGTTCTCCATTTGCTTTCAGAATCCGACGCGAAACGTCCGTGAACCGATAAGCCGGTCCTTTTGCGGCCGACACCTTGCAGGATCGTTACTCACTTATCGTTTTTCGAGAGCGCTAAAAATTGCAGTCGCACGAGATACGCTCGAAGGTGAACAGGTGTTGACTAAAAATACCCAGACACGTACACGGAAACACACACCGTGGACTCTGGATTCGCTGTAATCCGCGAGATTAGTCGAGGAAGAATCGGCGGAAGAATTTTGGGAATTTAGAGTGGATCCTGGGCTCGTGATAAAATCGAGGTCAAAGTTCAAACGCTAAACTCGCCAGGAACTCGAACTACAAAATAAAGGTTAGCACAAGCTCGAAGGTGAGGTTGTTGAATTTGCAAGATTAAATTGTTGGAAGGAGGTTTCTTTAATGCGATCAAACCTGTTCGTTTCGTTTTACAAGTCGCTCAGAGCATCGAATTTATGTTTCTGCGCTTCGAAATTTATGTCTAAGCGTTTTCTTAGGGCAGCGAAGAAGTTTTGCTCGATTAACGGAAGCACGATAACATCGCTGGCGAACTTCACACGTGCAAGCAATTAAAGCGTTGGCAATTCTCGACTCGTAGATCGTGATCTGCTACGATCGAAAGTAGAAGAAATCGTTATCCCATTAACTAAGCGTGTGGCGTAAGGCGAGTTATCTTTATGCGTTACGTGTGTCGTTGAAAAATCTAACTCACGAATCTTACGATTAATCGAGAACATGGGAATAGTTAGTAGATGACATTAAGTACATCGAGTTTCGATGCTCTTGTTATTGAAACTAACCTGAAATGCAAGACGTTGTATCAGTGATAAAATCAATTGGACAAAACCGATGTTATAATACATAATTAGCCTACGAATAGTCAAAATTCAGATTTATATAAATTAGTTTATTTTACTAGACGAAATGAACGAAGTATAACAAACTTTTATTATACTCTTTTTTAATACTCTTATTTATTTTTTATTATATATTTATTTTTATATATTTATAGATATTTTTATTATACTCTTAACACAATGTTGATATTTGCTAAATACAGTTTGTTGAAAATTTTGGATCTTATTCGCCGAAATAAATGTATAGGAACACTCACATTACACGTAGAAATGATATTAAAATAGTTTCAGATTTATTTAATATGTGATTTACAAGATATTCGTAGATACCGATTGCACGCGTCTCAGCACTCTTTTTGTTACCATTTTCTTACCACCATGCGTACGGAACAGTTGCATTCTTTTGTTTTACGAGACGCTGCGCACGCACCTACTCCCACACACGCTCATACTCATATATGTGTGTCACTACTACGCGGCTAATCCAGTGTAGCACACAAAATTACACATATCTCAATAGAATTCAAGAGAGTAAGAACGACACGATCTGATCTCAAAATTTAAGAAAAAGGTAGTTTTGATGTGTAGCTGGTTGGAAATATATTGAATTTTAATATTGTTCGTTTGAAATATATTTTATATATTTGCAATAATTTAAAAGTGCTCAAATACACATATGCACAATAATGTATGCTACATTCAACAGCAAATAAACACAGCTTCTGTCCAAGTTCACATCGTGTATATTACATTATATGTACGTGGTTTTGATTCAGTGAACAATGCGGTGACCCGATTGGGCGACCGTTAATTGATGTCCCTTAATTAATTAATATGCAGGATGGTCCGGCGTGTAGCATTTGCTCCGAGGAACGCGTACACATAATTTCTCCTTCTGTCTGTAGAGCCGTGTTACGTTTATGGTTATATCGTGGTACACAGGTGTATCGATGCTTCTACGCGTAAAACGATTACGTTCCAGTCGTACGACTCTGAATCTTTTTTAATTTAACCGAGAATGGATGGAGCATTCGCTGAAGAGATTTCAGCGCACGGTTTTGCATCGTTGGAAAAATTGTACGCAAATTGCACTGAAATATTCTTCGTTATTCGCTTTTACGTACGTTCAATCTTACGTTATTTTATTTATGAAATTGAGGTAGGTTTTGTAATAATCCTGATCCTGGACGTCTTTTGTACAGATCTTTACCGTTTTCTTATTAGTGTGTTTTATTCTGTTTGCGGAATGTAATAAGTCTGTTAGTAACAATAATTTGTTTATACATTGTACTGTTATAGACGCCTATGCTATATCGTGGTTTATTGTACATTTATGTTAATGTTATTGTAAATTTGTAAAATGTTCTTGTAAAAAGAAAGTAATTTTCAAAATCGAGTGATATATGTAATTGTTCTATAGTTCTTCAATTTCATGCAATTTAAGGAATTTGAAGTATTTATAATATTATAATAAACTATTGCTTGATCCTCGATTGATTAATATCCAACTATTTCGCCATTGGTATATTGGTCACATTATCGTAAAGGGAAGAATCATTTTCAAAAGCATAGAAATCAAATCGTATTTTCTCATTGTCTATGCACTTTCACGAGATGGTTTGCAACCATCGGCTCGAACCTTTAGGTGACTATTTGCGAACGTTCCAGCGGATAACCCTATCGATCGCTGCAGGTTTCGCCTGGACCTATTAATACTCATTCATGTCGTGCGAAACGTTTAGTTCGACGGTAATCGGCAACACATGTTGTTAATTGCACGCGCAGCCTTTATATAATCTGCTACTGGATCGATCGTGTCAGCCTGAGATCGAAGAGGATGCGAATTTAAATGCGAGAATTAAAACGTAAACGTCGAAACGGTACAGAGTATTTGTCTACAAGCGTATTTTTCACGGGATCCTTCGTTTTTCCAGCAAAATCGATGAGCTTCGAATTTGTTTAAGCCACACCAGCGTACCGTTGAAATTTAATTAAACGCGCGTACCTTGAAGCTTTTATTTGCGCGCCGCGCTCTGCCATATTTTCCTTGGCCACGTTGCACAGGTAATTACGTTGCCCGCGCGAAATATACATATATCGTTGGCTGAAATCACAGCCGGCGAAACGCCAAATTTTCCGCGCTCTTTTGCGTTGAATCGGTCGTTCAATGCGCGAATCCTCTCGACGCTTCTCACAACGAGACTATTTCACGAGAAGGGAGAGAATCGCTCGTGGCAATTATGAAAATTTCAACGTGTTCGAGCAGCGAAGAATCGCCGGATTTCACGGGAGAACCTGCGGTAGAAAGGATATCAGCTATTCAATTCTACCCTTCGTTGACGTAGAGCATTTTTTAGCAAGTGGACGATCGAATCCTCCTGGAGGGCAGCGCGGCCGAAACACGCTGTGATATCGAGTTAGAATTTTAAATCGACCGCGTTTTTCGTTACGACGAAATCTGGATATCGTAGAATTGCTTATTAGGAAGAAATCTGTCGAATATCAAATTGTTATCGAGTATCGAATTGACGATCTAGCGAATTATAAAAGAACCATCTATAAAACGAACATTAACTTAATTAACAGTACAAGATTTTTGATCTAGCGAAGTATAGAAGATGTACGACGAAGACCATATATATGAAACAAAATTTAAGCCGCTCTAACTTGAATTATTCCTCTTAAATGAAAAAAACGTAGTTTTTTCAGAAGTTATTCGAATCTCTGATTCAGAATGAAATCTCACGGCCGTAAAGAGTTAAACTTAGATCTTATGTAGCAATTCCTATCATCTCGATGGCTAATGCATATTTCCAAATCATAAATTTAGGCATGAAATTCCTCTATCAGTGATGCCTACGTCAGCACTCAGGCTATCGAGGTGAATAATGTCGCAATTAACGACAGCCATTTGAATATCTGCAACGCAATAACGCGTCAATTTATCCACGGAAATTTAGAGGGAAACAAACGAGTTCCCATAAAAGTATCCAACGCTATGCGCGAAATATTATCAAGTTCCATCCGCGCTCGTCATAAATTCGGTTTACGGCCAGACCGCCTGCAAACTTTTCCATTGCTGCATTCAGGGTGTTATGTCGTCATCGTCGATCTTAAACGAACGAACGTAACTCGATGGAATTTCGGTGACGTTCGCTCGAATTTCTTTCGAAGATTTACGTGTCCCTGTCGATGATAGAACATTGGGGACAATACGTGTTCTCGATCCTTGCAGCGAGACGTCCGATTTTTCAAGCTTCGCGTATCTTAGAGAGAAACGAGAAGCGTGTGCTACATTCGTCTTTCGATTTTCGAGGGTAGGATTTCTACTTGAGGACGGTCAAACAATATCCTTGGGATAAAAGGATTCGCTGAAGAAGATTTTTCGCTCGCATTGCGGAGAAATGTTCTTCCTCCTGGATGAAAAATCTATTTGCCTAAGTTCTTTTTGTGCTTTCGATCGAACATACACATCCGTTTGTAGGTATTAGGGAGCTTAGAAAAAAAAAACAAGGTAAACCTTGATAAATGATCAGGAGATTATTAAACATCGCTTGGAACATTAAGCTGTAAAGAACTCATATGTCCAATATCGTAATTAGAATCTGACCGAGCGTATTTCGCTTTATCATGTTCTGTATGTCGTTGTTTTTGATAGCACCCTGTCAATAATTTAAACTGAAACGTTTCATTCATTTTTTATCTTTTCGATGTGTTTCAAATCGAACAATTATATAGCGGATAATTTATTATCTATATGCAATTCTTGCAATTCATTTTCACAATTTTCTGCTTGGCATTTTGAATCGTTATTTTGTACAAATACAAAATTCTAATCCTTAAAACTAAGAGCTAACAATTCTAGATCGTCTATTACGTTATGTACAAGTTTAGCAGGTAAACACGACTTGCTTCCATTTTGTGTTGCACAAAGTGTCGTATGGATATATTTATGAACATTTGGTATTCTTTAGATAGAACGATAATTCATGACGTTCTTAGATCTAATTAGAAATCGCGCGACAGCCGCAGTGCTACGAGATCGATGAGCAAATTAGCGGGATGCGAAAATCGAATTTGGGAATCTTGCCAATCTCGCATTTAGAATTCAAGAGCATGGCCATTCAGGTTCGCTGTGTCGATTCATAAGTATTGTAGCGGTACGAGCGTTACGTAATCGATCCACAATGCTGGTGGATATAACTAGATGTTATTTAACGATCACTATGGTTGTTATCAGATGTCGTTACCAACCTCTTGCACAATAATTCCTGGATTAATAATATCGGTAAAATGGAAAGTTACAAGTTGCTGGTTATACATCTCTTTTTTACAATGTTGCAACTTTACGTCACATGGAATAATCAAATTATTGGTCATTTGTCAGATTTATGTATAAACTTGAATGACTTTTATTACCAAAATCCAAAACTGTAACTGTAATAAAGGAGACTTTACACTTATTGGTAACTTGTGAGTTGTAGAGAATTTTTAGTAATAATATTCGTCCAATTGTACGTGCAAGAGTGTGCTGATTTTGCAGAACTCAATGATAAAAAAATAAAGAGAAAGATAGAAAAGAATGAACGAGCAAAAGCAAGCGAAATTCGAGGATATTTGTGGAATTTATTCCATTTGCAGCGCTGATCGTCGAAAATACGTTGCATAGAAATGAAATGCCACGCTTTGTTTCGATATAACGCGCGATGAAAGAGATTGATTGGGATTTTTTTGGCAGTTTTTTCGGGTTTTGTGAGATTGAACTCGCGTCGAATCAAAAGAATGCGAATTTCCTTTTCTTTTTTCCTTTTTCCATCCAACGTCGATCGTTCGTCCGGTTGATCGGAATTTTTTATGACCCTCGAACAATTTTTCTCGTAGAAGGAGGTTAACTTTTTAAACGGAGCAAAATATGTTAAAATCAATAAGTTGGAAGGGATTGTGATCGTTTAAGGATCGATACGTTGCTGTCGGGGATGAACGTGGACTTAAAAGTAAATTGCTCGGGTAGACCGATCGAACGCGGGAATCTTGCCAACCGCAGATTTAGAGGCGAGGCGAAGCGCAGCGAAATAATCGCTTAGATTCGGTGCCTACGATAGGAACTCTGTGGCAGAGCTCGTTCCTGCTTTCACAACTTGATATAATTGCAAGGAGCCTGAGTTAGGTGAAATCTCGCGATGATTAAGACCGATAGCTGGTGCAAGAATAATTGATCTCTCATGCCGGCGTTTCGTAACTTGGCACTTTGCATTGCTTTTAATTCACAAGCGCCGTCGCAAGCAGAAGAGACGCAAGGTTTCGTTGAACGCATAAATCACGATTACGGAACACTTCGAAGCTTTCAAAGGAAACGAAGACAAATAAAGATCACAAGGTAAGAGAACGACGAGCAGTTTTAAAATTCAATTGTTATCAATCCCATGCGCGAATAAAATAAAACAATAAATTGTAAAGGAGCTCGATGTCGATACTCGTACGTTGATGCAAACGAGAAATCGTTAGTTCGTCTCGTAACGATGATCCGCACGTGACACCCCCCCCCCCCCCCCCCCCCGCCCCCCCCCACCCCCCCCCCCCCCCCCTCTCCCCCCACCACC
>NT_176906.1:2975936-3071526 GCF_000188095.3 Bombus impatiens | reverse complement strand
GCCCCCCCCCCCCCCTCCTCCCTCCCAAATACGTTGGCTTGTGTAGCGAAAATAAATTTCACAGCCGATCTATACTAACTGAAAGCAACTGCATTGCAGTTAGACGTAACGAGATTGAAGAGCAAATTGCCAGAGTGTATTGATCGGAATCTGCAATTTCGTCGATTGCACTCACCGCGTAAGGTCGAAGAGCCGCGTCGTCCTGCGAGTTTTGCATCCGTTGAAAACAAAACGAATCGTTGTGCGTGGTACGTGAACGTATATCGAATAGATTTATCGGTACATCGAGCTAAGCAACGACAACCGTGTAGCTCAGCTGATGGATGAGATCGCTACGTTTGTTCGTGGAATCATACGGGAGTGTCGGAATTCTCTGCATAATGTATGAACGAAAGAAGCATCTTTCTTGGATCTGGCCTGCGATCATTTCGTCTAACTTTCGTCTAACGGACGATCAAGTTGTTTGGAGGGCGTTTGCCCCTAATTATGATAATTGGAAGGTCCTTCGAATGGCTCGTATATCGAATATATTTGGAATAATTTGACGCGGTAGGAAGTTTGCTGTTGGTGAATCAACGCGTAAAGCACAAATTGAAAGTCAAAAGTTTGTAATTCACAGGGACGATTATACAGATATTTACACTTATGGATGGTTGTTACATGTTAAATAAAAATCGATATTTGTAAAATTTGTAGAATGTTTATCCATTTGTATGGAATCTGAAGGTGTAAAAATGAGTTTAATATACAAAGATATCTTGTAATTTTCAAATACTAACGTAGTCACAATAGCCGTGTCTCGTTGCAACGCTAATGAAATTTCATGTTTCGTACAAAACGCATACAAAATGTTTGTTAAAGCGTTCGAATATTCGCGAGTTACTGTATAAATTAGTAAACATAGACGTTACGATTTAGTCTTAATGGGTTCATGTTTCAGCAAGTTCGTCGGTGTTCTCGAAGCGAGCTCGAACGAATAGGAAAAGTTTCTTTTGGAATCAGCGAAGATGTTCTGTGTCGCCTCGCACACAACCGGAATCTCCGATCTTGTGAAAGCCAATCGAGCCAAGATATTTCCCTCGGTTTCGAAACCAGCCAAGTAGTATTGGCTCAATTTTCTATTATATCCGAACACGATTACGGAAACTTCCAAGAATTCGACTATTTCGAATATAGAATTCCCGTTTGCTAGAGGCGAAGAAGAAAACAGAGCCTCTAAAAGGCTTGGAAAAGTTGGAAATGCGAAATAAGACCGCCACAAGGGTCGCTCGGTTGCACTCTTGACCTCGCCACGCAAACGATCGTACGTAATACGTACGAGAATTTAGGTCACGGTACTCGCGACTATTTTCACGAATTTCATTCTTCGAGTCTGACAAGTCTTAAACGGTGACTTTAAATAACCGTTGATGGCCTTCACGGACGATCTGTTAATAGTTTCACGAAGCTCAGGAAGTTACATCTGTCATCTGTCCTTTAACCGCCACAACCCGACAAGACACTAAGTTTTACTTCCGTAGATTTCAAGCAAAGGATATTTATCAGAAGCGAAAGAAGTATATTTTACCTTGCCTTGCGATAGATCGAGATATACTACACCACAACGGTATTTACTGATTTTTTACTGACGATATTATCTGTCATTTACAATATTGGAAATTTTTGTAGAAATACGGGAAGATCATGCAGAAGTCAGACCTCAAAATTCGACAGTATTTTCACCGATATCGTTCGATCGTTCGCAATTAACGAACACACAATTTTTACAGTTCTTTTTTTTATCGAAAAATGACGTTAGAGAGAAGCGACTTAATTGCATTTTAGCGAGAGGCCAGGCCCAGTTTTCGTGGAACGAATAACGAACGACGAGTCGTTAAATGACTTCGTGACGGACCGGTGGAATGGAAAGACCGAAAGGGACGAGAAAAATGGAGAAACAAAGGCGGATGTGGGCCTCGTTTCGCGGTGATCGTTTTACGAAAAATGAGGGCTGGCCTGCGCTTCTGGTGAAAAATGAATATCCGCCGGGAGAAGCGAGCCTCTATCGCCAAGAAATCGGAAGCGATGGATCAACGACAAACCAGCAGCGGTGGTCGGTCCTCTTTCCAACTAAGCCGGGACAGCCTGCCAATTTATGGCCGATTGATTAAGGCTGCGATAAACTGGTAATCCGGAGGTAGCGAACAGCCAACTTCTTGCTCTTGGATGTCGCGTTGTGATCGCGGAGGGTCTGTGTTACTTTTTACATTGGCTTTTTTCCCCCAATCGCTGCCATTCATCGTTTCGTTGTTGAGCCATGCCATGGTTCCGTCGTCTCGTTGGCAACCACCAGGATTCTGATTCAGTTCCAGATACATACGATTCATTGATCCCCGTCATTCTTCGAAATCTTTCAAAAGTCGCGAAAAACATTTGGGTATGCACATGTTTATTTGTGTAGGAACGATGGGTCTTGGATTTATTATCGTTGCTTAGTCATCGAGTGATGGTATCGAGCGGACATTAATAAGTGTTTCTTTTTCTTGTTTCACTGTACGTTGAATCCTGCTCCTTTATCGAGATCTCGAAAGTATTATTCCATTGTGTATCGGTGTTCGCGTAAGGTTCGTATGAAATTCAATGACTCGTGGTTTTTATTACTGAGAGAAAGAGCATGCAGATCAATGTTCGATCTTGATAATTTCAGAGTATGGCTGATGCCTTTCAGGAGGATGAAAAAATAAACTAATTATAGGAGAGAAAAAAAAGTGAAAAATTGCGTTATATATTTGTATGACGAATGCATTGAAATTTTAATATGATCTTGTTTACGCGAGTATACGTGGTTCAAAGTCTCGAATAAATTGGATTCATCGAAGAGACGTAAAAATGCGAGTATTAATTATTTTGCAATTCTAGCTTTAAGACAGCTTTCCCATGTTTGCATCTAAGTAATTGTATAAAGTTATGGATTTGATGAAATAAAACAGGTTAGTTACCACAGCGAGATAATTTATTTTCCAACTCATTACCTCCATAATAAGGTTTCTAATAGTTAAACGTGTGAAGAAACTGATACTGTAAAAACGCAATATTCGCAGAATTAAATAGAATAAATCTAAATTTAGAATTCTAGAAGTGGAATAAAGGGGTTATAGAAATTATCGTAGAAACTATAAAAGAATCGAAGTATCGTGAGAATGCGATACCTGAAACAGACCCAGAAAACCTAGGATCTCCATCATCACGAACCCAAAATAGCGAGATCCATCTCGTATTAATCGAATCATAAATATCGTGGACTGTCGACCTTGACGTTGATCGAATCGAGTTCTACGACTCGAAAGTTACAAAGTTTGCGATCTTTCAACAGTAGAATGTTTTAAGTCAGATCTTTCTCTCGGCTCCAGACCATCTCATAGTCGTGGATTTTGATCAACTCGATGGTAACCCGTGGTAAATCTCACGATATCAAGATCATGTTGTTCCTGCTGCCTCGAATCGGTATTACTATGTTGATTCTTGAGACTATGGTTTGCACGAACTCCTACGATTCCAGACTACTATTACGTGGTATCCAGATGTTTGGAATCGTTTGGTTTATAATTAGTTTCTAGCGACCGAGTTAATCGGATTCCTGCTGTTCGAATTCTATTTAAGTTGAAACCTCGAATCTTGAATAGTCTGTCACCCATTATGCGACAATGAAGCGTATAACACAACCTTTAAATATCTTCATTAAATATACCGTTCTCTTTTCATTAAATTAATTTTATCTTATCGCTTATTGTTAATTGCAAATCCCCGACAGTTCTTTAACAATGATCGTTTCTTTTATAAGACGCTCTCGACTCGTTGTTACCGTAAGTGTTCCACATGTTGCTGTCTCAATATTGAAATGTCGGTCGGTATTATTCCATGCAATTGACCTATGAACTCGAACCGAACAATAGGACAATAAGCGTCAAGGTCTTTACTGATTCGTACGTCTTCATCGAACACGTACTTACGTGCTTCTTATAGCCATCGGATATTTTGTACTGTCGCGAATTAACAATCGTCGTACGTGTCTTGCCGTTGCAAGTCTGGACAACAATGTCCCTCGGTTTCCTGGTTGTGGCGCTGCGGCAGATGTTAACTGCGACTACCGACTGCGCGCAACTTGTGTCAAAGGTGACGTTGAAAGCCCAGGGATAAGGGAATGACGCGATGTAACGCAACTGTTACGTCCTACGGAAGAACGTGCATAACTAAACGACGCTCTGTTGCTACGTTCTCAACTCGGACGAACGAACGACGCGTGCTGAAGCAGCGACTGAAAGCAGAATTTTTTAAATTCCGAAGGAACGCGCGTTATTTCTGAGCAAAGCGAAGCTTCGAAAAAAGAAATTACCCTTTCACGTACAAAAAGGAATTCAGGATCAGGTAAAATTTACTTTAAGGTATAGCGTCAACGATATGTCAAAACATGTCGGAAAATATATGAATAATAAACTAAAAGGCGACGATACCTAGGGAAAATGAAATTAGATACGAAAAGGATTAAAGTAGATAAACCAAAGTTTTACACGGATAACATGGAGAGACGCGTCGTGTTGGAGTACGATGAGTTATGGTATCGTCATATTAAGCATTCCATGGCGAGTTGGCCGATGAAGGAAAGGCAAAGGAGGTAGAGTTTCGATAAGAAGGAAGCGAGATGAATTTCGAACGTGGAACGCACTGCGCAGACTGGTCGGCGTCCTCGTCTCGTTCGCGAGTTGCATTTCAATCGAAGCTTATATTAACCATCCCAGTTGCATTCTTTGACCTTCGCCAGTGCGGTGGTCGGGAGGTACATGCGCAGTGCTGTAGGCACCAAGGGCTGCACACGGGGCGTTGCTTTCTACTCGATTAAAGGTAGGTTGCCGGAGTTACGTAAGATTCATCGATGAATCGCAACAACGCTTTTACGCTCGTAATCCCCATGGAAATCTACTTCGCGATTCAAGAGATAAAACAGCTTCTAATTATGGGAATCACATGAATTTGTTTCTTTTAAATTGAATTTTAATGTGTAAGCAATTTGTATTTAAAAGTTAGTACGTATCGATTTATATTAATCGCAATGTGGAGTCGTAGTAAACGAAATGTCATCCTTGGATTTTCTTCCTTGCGATTTTTAATTTTACTAAGTGATACTTTAGGTAATCAAATAGTTGTGTAATAAAGTCATCGATAAGTATGGCTCGTGAAATATTTGAAGACTTATAGGAAACTTCTCACGAATATATTCTATGTGTTATACCAGACATTTAAAAATTTCATTAGTATCGTAATGAGAAACGACTGTCAAAATATTGGCAAAGCTGATTCAAATCTAAAAGCGATATATTTTTCTGAGTCTCTGTATGCCAGAATTTTTTCATATTTTTGGAAAGTCTACAACGGTAAAAAGTTCGACTTGACCGAATAAAAAATCAAGTTTGTCTACGAAATGTGAAAAACATTGTTTATGGAGGACTATTTTTCTTCGTTGAGGTTCGAAGGCTTTCGATGCAAAATTCCTCCCTTACATGAAAATTCACAAAGCCAAATACATGACAAGAAACAACGCAAAATAATAATTCTGGCTGCCAAAAACAACTTTCAAAGTCGTACGATTCAAGACTCGGTGGAGATGCATTACCATGGTGGTGTATTGCTCGGACTCCTTTAAAAAACCGTCGTATTCGTCTGAAAGGGTGTGCGACCCTTTGTTTGAGGTTCCACCGTCTTCAAACATTTTTGCGAGACAAAGGGTTGTCGCACCTTCGTCGGGGCGTACGCCAATGGTCGCGTCTCGAGGTACGGGAGGAAGTCGAATAAACGTGAATCGAAGTGACTCCCATTGAAAGGAACTCCGCAGACGTTCTGTACAAGAAACGGGCCGTGTTCTTTTACGTCATAGCAAAGTCAATGCACCGGTTTTTCGCCTCGTATACCAGCGGACAGTCGTTCGTCCGGCTGCCAGGGACAAGTTCTGAATTTCTGATCGTTGCCAGCCGATCTCGTCGGACCGGATACGCGTGTCGAAAGTCGCTGGAATGATTGTCGTTAGTAGTCACGTGCCGTGCAGCTTCCTTCTTGCCCGCGAAACTGGTTCGAAAATTATTCGGGTCGCTTCCGTTTGCTTGCTGCTTTAATTATCGAGGAGCTGGCACGGATCGTCGTATACATCGGTTGCGTCCCTTTCAACTAGACGATTGTCTTGAATCGAATCCTGAGACTACTACTGTCTAGTTAACTTCTCGTTAGATAAGTAGAGTCATAGTCTTTGTAGGTAGATGACTCGATTTTGTGGAATCCGGGTTTTTACATTTTCAGGGGAATATCAGCACGTGTGCGTGAGCCATTCCGAAGCTGCATTGCTGCAGCCAACTCCGTGATTGGAAAGCAGAGAAAAGCGATAATGCGATAAGCATCGCTTCTTTTTAACTTCATCTTGAAATTTATCCTTATTCGTGTAACTTTTACGACGAACCAATTTATGCAAGTAGATGATTCTTTTTTTTTTTTTTTTAGAATTGAACATTGGTCATTCATTCGAATAACGAAATTGAGAAATTAACAAAGGGTTGATCAGTTCGGTTTCTGAAAGACCCGATTATCCTCAGTTCTCCGATAAAAAAGATTTAAAGGATATCACAGTTACACAGGTAAACGATATTTTTCTGAGAGAAATAATTATCTTTTCCGATATTAACAAATTCGTCGCAGAATCTTCTATCGGGCAATTTTATTATGATTTAACGTACATTTCCAAGTCAATTGTTTTCAATTTCCATAATATACATAACATGTCCAGTTTATCGTACAACAGCACGACACGTGTGTGATAACTTTAATTGTCGCGTTACGATAATTGTACGATATTTCGTCATGCGAATTGCCAATTCGATGGAGGGAACGTCCTACTTTTTCCGTGGTGTAGAGCCATCGAGAGAGCGCATTATGCAAACAGGCATCGATTCTTGCTTCCAGCATATCGATTAACGTGCAGCCAGAATAAATCGGACGGTCTCGTTTGCGCCCGGTCAACGTTTTTCTAATTAATTTCACAATGCTACAATTAAACGGTGAACGCACCAGTCACGAAGAAAACGTCGTGACGAACATGTTTCATGCGGACTTGGTTAGGCTCTTTGCTACGCGACCTTGCTTTTTTAATCCTACCATGACCGTGATCATGCATTTGTCGTCTTCGTCTGTTTAGTATTACGGTAGAACCTCGCTCAATTACAACAACATTGTTTTATGGACAATTTAAAGATAGTCTCTTGCAAAAAAGGATTAGGAAGTAAGAATGGGCATTGAATGAAATTGTATTGTTTTTATTCGAAAACTTTTAGTCGTGTTTCAATGGATATTTATAAAGTAGTTGGAAGTAAATGATCTCTAATATGAAAACAAAGTTATTTGACTGTCTGAATAGCGTGTGCCACTATAAAGAAGTGTTCGAATAATCAAGATTTTGCTATATTTCGATTGCCTGACCAATGATACGTATCTATTTAAAATAACGTGGCTCGTAATAAAGAAGAAAGGGAAGAAGGGGTACGATAATATTGTAAATGGAAACGTTAGTTTTCCCTTGTAGTTCCATGTCTCTCGAAAAGCGCGCTTAAGACTAATACCGAAAAATCAAAATTAAGACCCATAAGATTTTGGTCAACACGGAATTCGATGACACAGGTATTAAATTCTTATGGCAGCTTTAACAATCACTTTATTCCCGTGTTAACTTTTTCTCGATGACGATAAGAACGATACGTCTTTATCTTAACGTGCATATCTGAGAAAAAAGCAGGCGAATGATAATAATAGTAATAAAATACGTATATATATAGACACGAATAGCATCATTAAATTTGATCCTGATTTAGCATCGAACAATATTGAAATTACCATGAATCATGATATTTGAAGAATATCATTTATGTATCTTAAAAAATATGGTGCAGCGATGATCGAAAAGATGAAACGAGAGTCGTATCGCAAAACAGATCTGTGCTATCAACGTATATCTTTCTCGGACGCGAATCACTTCACGGTGAATTACACGAATCGAATTCGATCAACATTCTTGCGCTTCGCGCGAATTTATCTCTGTAAGTGGTTTTTGATCGCGGACAGACATCCGAAGTCACGATGATCGAAGGATGAAAGACGTGCGATTGATAACCGTCGGCGAGATAAGCCGAACGTCGGGAAATATCTGGGGCAGTTCTCTCTTCCGCTGAGTTAATGAATAATCAATAACTATGAGGAAGGTTCGCAAGGTGAAGCCCCTTTCTCCCGTTAGCTATGGCATTTGTTGCAACGCGAACGATTAATTGGGTCACCCGAGTCGATTGTACGGAGATAATTAACGGATGTTACGTAAAGTCCAGAAGAAAATGTCAATGATCGAACAATTTATGGGTGACAG
The DNA here is from genome assembly GCF_000188095.3 of Bombus impatiens. Classification (NCBI taxonomy): domain Eukaryota; kingdom Metazoa; phylum Arthropoda; class Insecta; order Hymenoptera; family Apidae; genus Bombus; species Bombus impatiens. The sequence goes on along the minus strand of NT_176906.1, from coordinate 3,063,098 downwards.
AAACGTGTGTGACAGTGTGCAAATAATATACAGGGTGGAACGAAAACTGTAATGCAACCGAAGACAAAATGATTCTATATAAAAAGTTTGCTACGAAGATTTTTCGACCGAGGCATTGGTTTTGGGAAAAACCGATTTGCAAAGTTAAATTGGTTAGAACGAGTGTGTGTTGTATATTTAACTGTCAGTGATGTATGCAGTAATTAGTGAAGTAATTCCGTCCACGCTATCTAATATGTTTAAGTACCGACAGTGGCATATTTAGAGTAATACATGTCTTCGCAAATTTTCGTTTTTTTATTCTTCATCTGATCAGCACTAACTCTAACAGAAACCACTAATGGAGTAACATATCAAATTTTCAGAATCAATTTTCAAAATCAATTTCCAAAATCATCTTTCAGAATCATTTTCGAAATGAGTTTCTACTAAACAAGCCCTCTGACGAGGTACTTCATATCAAACGTTTTACTTATTTCTTTTATGTGAAATCACTCACTTTTCGATTGTACCCCGATTTCCAAGCCACCCTGTATGCACGGTAAATACATAGTAAACAGTATATCCTATTCATAGCAACGAGACTTTGTCGTAATCAGTAAGCAGTATAATCTTTTTAGTTTTGAGAATCTATCGATCGATCGGTAGGCACGTTATTATCTGAAATGCAGCGAGATCTTTCGACACGATTATGTTGCGTCGCGCATTGCATCGCGTTTTCGCAAAATTAAAATAACGAGTCATGTCGTTATCCCAGGGAAAATCTTGGGTCTATCTTTTGTTGGATGACGATAAACGGGGTTTATAAAATGGGCCAATAAATCCATCGCGCGGGATCGAAACTCGTTCTCACTGCGGAATATGCATTTTGCAACGGAGTTCGGATACGATATTTATTATGTGCCAGAGTTATAACGGTTCGCTGTTACGCCTTTAACGCGCTTATCTGCAGATACGGGCGTTCTTAACCATTGCAAAATGTCTTTTGATACGCAAATACGCGTGTCGATGCAAATATTTGCAAACGTGAAACTTATTAGGCTTGAAACGTTATCGTTCTGTAATTGATCGTAAATCGTACGGGACGACAGTGGTTTCTTTTTCCACTCGTAAGAATATTCGAACGAATTTTGTCGAAAGAATCTATCCAGTTATCGACACGTCCAATTGGCATTCGTAAAATTAAAACCGACGAATTTTCAGCCAGTCATCCAATTAAATCGAACCAGTTCCGAGCGATTGGTCGTTTATTAAATATTAGATACGAGAGAACGAAAAGATCAGAGTTCGAATCTTGATACAGTCGATCGATTCTTTTTTCTTTCACAGTGATATGAGTCACGCGATCGGGTACCAGTCGTATCTATTCCTCGATCGAAGGGGGCAAAAAGTAACGGTGGAAAAAGGTTGAATGGTATAATAAAGCTTATCATCCTTGGATCACGGTTTTTCTGTGGTGACGCACCTGTTAAGTGCAACTGCTCCTGCCTATGTTCGAATGTAAAACGTACATTGAAATTTCAAATACAGCCGGTACAATACAACTTGACTTAAATGGTAAATGATACGAGAAACTTCAAATACCTCAACATATCATGAGAAATGAAAAAACGTTACGTGGAGCACTTTATTAATGCGGATCAATTTAAGGTGATCAGCATACATCATAAATTATCCATGAACAATTTAAAAGATCAATAGTCAATGAGATCGTTGGAATGCTTTTTAAGTTCCAAGGATTTCCTTGACTTATTTTTTAGGAAAACAACTTTTTGTCTTAGCTATGGTTCTGAAAGATCTATCTGCGGTGCTAAATCAATACGAGGATATACCTAACTACTGTTGGTCACCTTTGTCTTATACGCGAAAGCCTAAAATCATAATAAAACATACAGGATGTTTCATTTATCTTAATATGTGCTTATCTTAGTTACTTTCGGTGATGGCACGCAGTGTTCAAATATTGTCATTGCCGATCATAAGTACCGCAACACCTGTTAACATTTAGTTCAAAATATCCACAAATTAGATGCTTTCCAGCGCTTCTATTTTCTACTCACTTTATTTAGAATTCTATTATTTCGTTCTGATTATGCGTCTATAACGTGCTTAAAATATCAAATAAAATACAATCTGATCAAATCTTCCAATAAAAGTAACAGCAAGCAAATGCTCTGATACTTATGACCGGCAGTATACATATTCCACGTTTCTACGTCGCACGATGAATCACCTCGCCATCAAAAACATCGATTTCACCGCGAAAAGAAACGGGCGCCGGACACGAAGGATTAGGGACATCGTTTTTGAATACGTGGCTCGTGAAACTCGCTCTTGAAACGAAGGCACTCTCCAGGCTTTCACGCGTCGTTCCTCCTTCGAACTCATTACAATGGACCTTCGGTGGCTGAAAAGGGGCTGGTTCCGTCCGGGTCTTTTGTCTCGCGATGGCTCTCGTCGCCCACGTGGCGTTCACCAGCGGGAAACGCGAAACGCGCACGTGCAACCAGTCCGGATACGCCAGCCTGTTCGTCACGCGCCAACAGACACACACGGCTTTCGTGTATCATGTAAATATGTATGGAGATGCGCGCGCGACAGCTCCAAGTGCGCTCGAACTTTCGTTGCACGGCCGTTTCATACACAAGACATACCGGTGCGATATTCCTCAGAGGAGTACCGTATCCAGTCAGGGTGATTCAGCGAGGAGGAACGACTTCGAGCACGTGCGAGAATTCAGACGGTCGCGCGTCGTAACATTGGATTTCTAGTTGTGTGCCGTGGAATTTAATAAGCCTGTCCGAGTGAATCTCGACCACGCGGCGTGACTCTACCAAATCGAGCAGCTTCTTTCTCTTTTCCTTTTACACTTTTAACCTAAGTAACCTCTGATTGGAACTTGTGTCGCGTTTGTAAAATGTTAGGTAATTATGTAGTTGTCAGTATGTTTGCGTGATTCTTTGATAAATTTTGATAAGCGATACTATTGTCTGAATGAAATCGAAGGATCGTATATGAAAACGATAAATTAGGAGAATTTGCAATTGAAGAAACGCGGTATTAAAGGAAACTTGATCTAATATTACGATTAGGTTATAGCATTTGAATACGATAGTAGAGTAGAACTTATCTCATCTCTCTTCGTTAATTGTGATCTTTCGTTTATATAATTAGATTGAGGTAGTGCCAGTCCATTTAATCAGACGTTAATAGAAATTTCATTTCGATAAATGAAGTTCGAATAAACGAGTTTCCATTTTGTCTCTACATCGCTTTAATTTAAGCATTGTAGCTCTGATGTCTTTATTCGAACGTGTAGTGTCTCTGCAGACCTATCATTTGGAGGCATTCATCATTCTAAACCATTCGAGATCGAATGGCAACGATAAGCATTTTAATGGTCGTTGATTCACCTGTTCCGCCTGAACTCGGATACACTCGCGCGAATCGCCCTTCGTTTACATACTAGCAACTCTAATTGCGGTTATTAAAACCATCGTGGCATTCACGAAATCTTTTCAAGCACTATATACTTTAATCTGTGCACGCGTCGAAGCAATCGCGACCAACATTATTGCTCTCGTTCCGCGTTCTAATCTCGTTTCTACATAGAATGTCGTACACGGTTATCGATCACGAGCCCACGATTCCAGTCAACGATTAGAGAAACCAACAATCGGATGTGAAACACTTCGATACACCCCGAGTCTGTGTATGTAACGAACAATTTTTTTTTTGAGGTCTTGATCAGTTTTGGAAATCTTGGGAGGCTTGAGAGTACGACTAACTTGATAAATATCAAATATTTGACAAGAATTTTCAATGTATTTAAGAAAGCACCTAAACATCGTCGTAAATATATTTATTTACGTTATTCATCCTTATAATTTGCATATATTATAAATGTTGATATTTCTGGAAACTTTCAAGAAATGCTCGAAACTGTAGATTACAGATTGAATACTAATCAGCACTCTTACGAGTTCTAAGATCGCGAGTTACAAGTTCTGGTTTGTAATCTGAAAAAAGTTCGTTTTGAAAAAGAGTGGCTTCGATATTGAAATTCAAACACCTATCGCTGTCTACGACGTAGGTCCACCAAAGTGTTTGGAATCGCGTTTTATTGCGTCTGAACGCGTGTGCGGCATCCACGTTTCGTTGTAGATAACTATCGTGTTCCCATCAAGATCTTTGTCGAGGGCATATGTTCATGCAAATGGGTCTGCTTGAACGCATAAAGGGGCAGCAGGTGCGTTTGTTCGCGAAACTGGCGGCCAATCGGCCGGCCCGTTCGTGTTGGACGCGTGCACACGCTTGACGAGTATGCCCGCTTTGCTCTTGTTTGAAACGAGCGACGTGAGGATTGGCACCGTGAAATACGCCTCTCCACACCTATGGCACCAAGTGCGACGTACAGGGACATTTACTCGCGAAAATAGTCCAGATTCGATGTATCTTCTTGGGACATAGCTGGATGAGCAACGCGAGTTTAACGTCTGTAAAGGTTGCCAGAGAGACGACACAGGGGCAAGAGATGTCTGCTTGTCACTCTTCTGATCTGTAAATGTAAAATGGTTATAAAAATTATTTGCACATATCCGCTCTTTTTTTCGATCAAACACGTTTTATCAGATTCCAGAATTCACTTTCAAATTTCTGTGGCTATGTGCAAGTGGTGTATGCAAATAGTACTAAATGATACGAAGTTTAATATACTTGGGACTAATTAATTAGTATGTATATGATATTTGTAGACGATGAGCGATAGATGATCACCGTAGATGACCGATTTTTGGGATGTGACTATTTTGAGCAGTAATGTAAATATATGTGCACGTATTTTACCCATTTTTGATATACAAAATGAAGTCAATTTTTATAAATATGGAAAAGATATGAGCGTGAATATTAAACCGCTATAAATAATTAATTGTAGCGTAATACACACAAAGGGAAATAAAAATGAGTCTACGTTATAAAGAACGTATTTGCGTACCTTTGGCATAGGATTGTTTACGCTATAAATCAATCAGATCTGCACTCCTCCTGTTAATTAAGTTCTCAGTCGAGAACAGTAGACATGGTCGAAACTTCTGCTCTTTTTAAAGCTTTATTTGGTGAAAGGTGCAAGATAAGGCGGCAGCTGAAATCACTTGGTCAATTTGTTGGACGCATTTTAAAAACGAATCAATCTTGAACAACATTGATGCAACTTTTTAATAAGATTGGCGACTGCAGTAACTTTTGACGAAGATTATAATTGGTTGTCTCCTTCATTGCAATTTTGTTGCACGTAGGATGGCAGGTGGGTCGTATCTTCGATGTTTCGAATTGAATGATGAGGCTATTTATCAGAAAGATTTGTTATTTCTTTTCTTCTTAGCAATCTTTTTCCAGACGACCATATGTATATAAATAGATACCTCGTTTAATTTTCTCTTAAAATTAGAATTGAATTACAGATTAGAAATAGGAAATACTGACACACTTTCGAGGCTTAAAATTAAATATTAATAAGCAATATTTGTGTTTCCATTCATTTACACTGAATGCTCTCTGTTACAATTATCTAGAGCAGCTCGTCATTCGATACATTGGCATTGAATACATTGGCATTGAATACTTGAAATGAGCTAGATTACAATCATCTCAGTAGAGAAGGTTAACTCGGTTAGCATTGAACGATTCAAGAATTTAATATTCTTCAAGGATTATCCCGGTTAAATGAACGTTCTATATTCCACAGTGTAATCCGAATAATTAATGAGTAATCCGAATAATGAATAACTAATTCTACATAATTAATTCATAAATAGTTCCGCGCGTTAGAATCTGTATTTGAGTAGCAGTAGAATGTAGCGCGCGCGACTCATGGTCGGACATAAGTAGAATACGAATGTTTATCCAATGCGAAACTATAGATACAGAATATCCATTAAATATCCAATGTGAAACACGCCAGATTTAGACAATGAGACGTATCTTTATTTAAGCCGTTTAGTGACTGGTATTAGTATCCGGATATGAAACTTGAGCATTATTTATTCTATTGTTACCGGTTTAAAAAAGCATACAAAATATCACATACTATATTTATTTTAATATACTAAGAACAATTTATTGTTAATACTATTATAAAAATATGTGCATCAGAATAATGTCCAACGTCGATAAACCGATAATATGTTCTTTCGAATATATAATATTCATTAATACGATTGCAAATGCAATTTGTTGGCTCGTAAAAATAAATTTATCCTACTTTCGTGTATATATTATATGTACTGTATAAACGAGTTTACGTTATAATCCGAAGGAAATTAAATTTCTATCGCTTCCTCCGTTCTCGACGTTTCCGAATATCTAACTCGTTGATATTATTAATGAAATATGAAAAAAGGAAACGGCGGCGCAGCAACATTCACAAGGAATGGCCGCAAGCTTTTTATTGGGATTGCAATGGTGCCGCTGTGGATGCGTTATCTCGACGTTAAAGGATCCCGCGGAGGAGGGAAAAAATTTGAAAGAAAAGGTTCTGGTCAGCAGAACTGATGCACTGGTGTAAGAAGTCTGACGTTAGCGTTTCGATGCTAACATAGAGCTACTGTCTGGACCGCATGCCAAGGAGAATGTGGCAATTCTCCAAGCTGCGTGGTACACAACTGTCATCCTCTTTTGCTTAGAAGTTGCTTAATAATTCAGAACACAAAGTTACCGAGGCCCTGAGTTCGGCCGAAGTAAATACATCTTGGCGGTGAAATCGTTTAAGCGACATGATGCATTACAGCTAATTCAGCCGTGCAATATAATCCGACAGTAAATACGGATCGTTGTGCGCCCCTTTCGTAATAATTATGATATATTATCGAAACGACGCGTATAAGCTACATGAACGTCTATTTTGCAAATCGTGCGCGAAACTCGTTTACGTGTGAGAAGCACGTTTACACTTCATATGTGCGATGATATAGCGAACAGCTTCGTGGAGAAATATAAATACACTTTATAGAATAATAGGATAAATATAGGAGAGGATGGGTGAAATCTATAGACATCTGTATTTATCTAGAATTTCATTATAAGTTGTTGAAATTTTATGACCACGTTTTATACGTTGTTCGAATTCTTGTGTGATTTTATACAATTTCTATGAAAAATGATATTTTGGGATTTTGTTGGCTTGATTAATCCGATAGTTGCAATGTTACTGTATAGAAGTATACATCGAAGTTGAATTTTATCCATCGTTTCTTAAATTAAGGATTTTATGACCGCGTCTCTTATATTCAATTATTCGTCATTTTGCGTTTAAAAGAGACATTTTCCAGTATATTTCCAAGTATATTAACACAGATCAGATCGATAAAAGCAAGAAAACGCTTGTGTTTAAACAGTTATTAATATTCTACGAAAATGTGTATCGCAGACTTATATTATAATTAAACGTAATTACACGTCATGATCGTAATGTAACATCTTGCTTGGTGATACATCGCGCAAAATTCGACGCGCTGCGTTCGGTAAAAGGCTTGCCAATAAAATTATCGAGGGTTTAATTGGTAATTCGCGTTAATTGAAAGCATTTTAAGTAAATTGCGCGCGTCATGTGTGGTCTCGTGGTCTGAGACCTTCGACGAGCTGCGTCCTTCACCTTTCCGAGTTTCTTTGCACCGATCTTGCACGTACACTCAAGGTCGATACGTTCTCTCGTCTGCAAGGCTCTTCCTTCGTAAATTTCTTGCCTGTCCCCGTCGCTAACGGGATAGTTTTCCATGTTGTTCGCGTGGCTAGTTATGCACGTGCAATAAACTTGCCGCGTTGAAACAAGGGGCTGCGTGAAAAACGTTTTCTACCTTTGCAACGTAATCTTTTAATAAATAGAGATTTTATTATCTATATAATATCTTGTATGTACAACTTTTTATTATTTGCTCACATATCCATATTCATTATTTAACTGTTTAAGTAATATTTCCGAGTATCTAATTGATATTTTTATTGTTTTCAGGTAAGAGCTGTTGAAATTTCTTATCTTACGATTGATATTCATTCGGGATCTTCGAGAATGTGTAAGTACTTAATAAATTATCCAAAGGATTAGTTCTAAATCTGCAAGTGCAGTACCGAATAGCTTTGATTTAGAAACTTTACTATTACGAGATTTAAGGTTGAGATTTACTTAAAAACGCCCCATTTCTCTATATATTCTAAAATCTCAGTTTCAAAGGTCTACGTTCACGATAAAGAAGCTCGTGTGTACTCTGTATGCCAGAAAACTTGGATCTTAAAAGTTCAAAGACCAAGGCGCGTAACGATCAAAGAAAGTTCTTTCATCTAGAACGCTCCACCTCAAGAAAACTTACCTTTCGGGTACGAACGACAATGTTCGAACGACAATCCGCGAAGATCCAAGGTAAACCCTTGGAATATATTATTTAATTTTACAGTACCTAGTCCCAATTTCTACATGGTATTTTGCACGATAGAGACTACCCGACATCTATCACGTGAAATATAAGACACAGATAGGAATTAACCCCTTGTCCTATAACCACGAGCGAGAATCGTGGTAAGGGATTTGTACCATAAGCGAAAACCACGAGTCAGACTCGTGGCGAGGAATTTATATCGTATTCACATCGAGTATCTTTCCTTGGAATGTAAGTGTTTTGTTTTAATCAGTGTTTTGTTTTTATCATTTGTTTCTGACGACATTGGATAATCTCTTTAGTTCAGTGTAAGACTTCGTTACGTTCACACCTTTCAAATATAAAAAAAACGAGTTGCGTTACATGTACCTAATTGTTTTGAAAGATACTATACAGTTTTTCTGTACTACTAATTTTCATTAAATTAACTAAGTATTAATTTACAAATTGTTAATGATTCATTATCCACTTTGAAATAATAAATTGTTTTTGTTAATTGATTAATTGATCATGATTACGCCCTAGACGTCTTAAAAACACTGTTTGTCCTCAAACGTTGTTTATTATTTCACAATTCCTTTTGTAGCCCCTAAATATACATGTCATAAGAATACGTCTTGCGCCAGTTCGGGCACACGGCTGAACAGATGAATGGCATGGCGCGCGACCGAACTTCTTGCTTACTGTGGCTCGCGCGATCTGCAGATAGCGTGTAGGCGAAGAGGTTAAGCTTTTTAAAACGGAAAACATTACGCGTAGTAACATCAGTCCGATACAGTACATAACAATCAAAGGTTAAGCTCTGTCAGAAAGAAGAGTTTTGCTGTACGAAGAAACGTTCGGTGTGAGATCTGCGTCACGCGTTAAATTGTGTCAGAAAAGGGAGACTCGATGCTCAGTGCGTTCTATCATCGTCGAATTTTTCGTACTGGCAATTAGCGGCGAGTGCCGTGAACAAGGAGGAAGAAGGATGCTGCAAAGGGCTGAAAGGAGGCGAGGCGAAACTTGGTATTGCGAAGGAAGAAACGAGACGTAGGAAGGAAAGAAGAGAAATGGTTCTCAAGTATTTATACATCTTTGCATTCCCGGCTGCCAGGACAGGAACTTTTCCTAGTAAACCCGGAATAGATAGCGCGCGGATGAGAAGTTGAAACTCGTCGTGGACCCCGGCTCTCGCGACACACTCTGCTCGCTTTGTTAAATCACGATTTGTTTGCGCTCTGCACCGCACGAAGCGTGCGAGCATCTGTCTTCTATAAGTTCTAGGAAGGATCGCAGCTTATGTTTGCAAATGGAAGTTAAATGGGAGGATATTAGGGTTGATAGAAAACGAGGTTACGGGGGATCTTTGTTGTGGGTAGCGCGTGCTTCGCTTGTCTGATGAATGAACAGATTTGTGCTTCGTCAGTGGGTTAGTCTGGATCGTTGATGGAATGCCGTGGGGGAGGATGATGAAGTGGTAATGAAAATTATGGCTCGAATCTTTGTTCGTTAAGTGGACTTTAAACCATGCTTTCATTTTCAAATAGTATCTAATGTTTCAACGAACAATTGTTTAATCTTGTTTTTGAAGAAACTTGTTAATGGTTGAATAGATTGACTCGATTAATATAGAAATAATATGAGTAATTGATCGATTAACGTAGAAATAGGACATCATAGTGGAACGTGACAAGCGTCCTACACAAATTATAGAACATTTTTTATGTTTAAGAGAAAGTAAGTTGCTTTGGTCGAAAGTTAACGGCTGCTTCTGGCTTCTGACGAATCGATAAAAAACTTTCCTTGATGGTCGAGTAAAACTCGTTCCGTCGCCTTATGCTTCTCCAACAGTTCACCCCTATAACAGAGTATTCGACTATTAATCGTAATTTGTTTTTGTTCGAAGAGAGCGTCGAGTGTGTAAGCAGTAAGCACCTGTGCGTTCGGAGTTCTCAGAAAGAAAATGATCGTGGAGTGTCGACAACCCCTTGCTGGAACGGGAATAATGTTTGACCACGTAGTTCCTCGGCTTTTTAACGTCGATTTGTATCAACGAAGCGGCGTCTTCACAGGGCAGGATATTTCTGTTTGTTTTCTCAAATCTTCGAGTCTTTTATTGCTCCGAATTTTCTTTCAACGTTTTATGATTCTATTTTTAAACGTTCTTTTATTCTATAAATATCCTTTGTACGAATTTAGGTTTACAATTTGTCAGAGTTCTCGCGTTTTATTCTTCAGATTACCGTATCCGTTAACGGTAAACTCAGACGTCTTTATACATGGTGTATTCAGTACTCATTCGTTCTGGTGTTATCAGAACGTAATATTTCGGAGTAAGATTGATGACGATAGAGTATTGAAAAAATGAAATGAAAAAGAAGCACGACTACTGTGTGCGATAATAACGAATGATTTATTACTGTTCGCCCCGAAACTTCCACCCGGCTTGATTTTCGTAAGAGCAATAATTCTTCCGTTATTCGGAAAGCAACGGAGTTTGTAATGTCTTGACTCTAGCTACGTTGCAGTTATTTTTCAAACACCTGCTTCGTTATTAAGGAAAATCTACCGGAGGATGTTCGTCATTTTTCCAGCGAAACTTTTTCACAGTTTCTTCTTTAACCAACGATCCATGTTTGCAGTCTCTGTTTTAACCTACTTTCGTCTTCACTTTTTCTCGAATATCCCCGCACTGGAATTACAGATGGAAACGTTTAAAGCGAAACAAATTGTCTTATTTTATAGAATATCATAATTCACGATCATAAATCACGAATTACAGTACAGTAAAAATTCTTATAAATTTTTCCTTTATGATATAAAATGAAAAATCTATCTGGTGGCTAACTTTTGCTTGGGTCTGAGCATGATTTTCTATTATATGAATGAAAGATATTAATATTAATAGAGAAAAAGATATTAATAGAGAGAAGAGAAGTAACAGTTGATAGGGAGAATCAGCGCGTTTCTATTATATGTATTTACAAATTCAAATTAAATTCCAATATATTATTGGAAAGCACAGAATACAAAATTCGAGATTCCTTTAAATTCCACGTAAAACCATGCTTTTATATGGATTTTGCATTTTGTAAAACTTTGTTCGAGAAAAAGAACGCATCCTAAAATAGAACTTTACTTTCAACATGTTTACAGTAGATTATGAATAATGGTAGAAAAAGGCGCTGCAGGAGATCAAAAGAAGCTTTCGTTTAGTAAGGGAAACTTTAGCTTTTCTGGAGGTTCTGCCAGAAGCAGCGATGCCTTTTGCCCCGGAAGTTTTCGAAGATGCAACGAGAAAGAAATTGCCGGACCTAGGCTGATATTTTTCAAATGCAGAATTTTAATGGATCCAGTGCGGCATGAAATTCCTACGGGTGAAAAGGGCGACTCGCGTACCTACTAGTTTGCATTCATTAAAATGCATGAAGGAGAAACATTGTGCGAGTCTGTATTTACAGAGCCATTAGTAATTATGTAAATACGCGTGGTTCGTTGTTTATTGAAAATTATCTCGCCTCGTTGGCTCAATTTATTCAACCCGTTTCTACCAGATACCAATTAATAACGTGATTACATATCAAACGAAAACTGTTTTCGAATTTCTTTTTTCAAGGGGGTTTGCCAGACCCAATGTATACAGAAGCGGAATTGATGTTTATCGCGACTTTTGTTTATCTTCTCGCCAGTCGTGTAATGCTACTCGTTTCGATTAATATCAATTATTTTTCTGCAAGTTTGTATCGGTTGTTTTCCTTTGAAATTTGGAAAATGTCCATTAAAAACTGTTCGAACAACGTGTATTCTAAGCATAAATAATTTTTGCAGTTTTTTATCACATTTTTGTTTCTATCATTTGCTATACTTACCCATCAAACTTTATGTCCAAATTTTACACAAATACGTTTAACAACGTATCGAATGTTAAAATTTATTGATATGAAATATGAAAAACAAAAAAAAAAAAAATGTTGCATTCTTCGCGAGTATCGTTAAGGCATAAAGTGTATAATAAATGACCGTGAAGTACAATAAAGGAACACAGTGCAACTATGCGTACAATGTGAATCGTTCTTCTTTGAACAAAGTACGTGTATACAGAGACTTGTAAGTTGTTTAGGCGAAGTAATTTGTAGTCCATTCATTTCCCCTAAGCATTACGTAGCAGCAAAATAATATAATTTATGGACCAGGCCGCTTTCCAACGACAGTGTTCGCCATTACGTAAGAACAAGGGGTTGCTAATTGGCTTGCACCTGCACCCGTTCGCGGTTGGCAAGACGCGTTCCTGTAGCAACGTTTCGCTTCAACGAACCTTCTCGCGGACAGGTAGGGACGCTTTAACGATTCTGCCCTTAAACAGTTTAACAAGCTGGTTATATCTTGTGCCGAAGGACGAACGTGGCGTCATTGGCCGCGTGAACGAATCGCGTTTCAACTAGAGAAAACTCTGTTAAAACACATGGCATCGTTGGAAGCTTATAAAATGCTGTTGCTGGTAAATTTACGTTAGAGATATTTTTCAGTTTAATGAAAATTTACGCTCGTAGAAATGGCAAACAGAAAGAGCTTGCAGATGGGAACATCGACGCAGAAACTTTGCCATTGGATGCGATTAATTTACACGAAGAAGTTGTCAACCTTTATCACGTAAATCGTAATAAAAATGCTCGAAAATCCGACAAGTGGAAAATGTTCGTTCGAAAGTTAAAACGAAACTCCGATATTTTGTTCCAACGTTCGGACGATAATTAAGAAAATTGATCTTGCATCGCTCGAGTAATTTGCATCATCGTTTTAAACGTGTATAGTATCGTGCGATTTGAAAGTTACATACTTGTACGTCTGTATCTTTTGGATTTTATGTAATCATCATGTTTCATTGTACCCACTGTGTTGGAATTTTTATTGGCAACTGTTAATTCTGAAGTCTCAAGAGTAAAAGAGAATAATTTTTTTCCTCTAAATAAACAGGAATGATTAAGGAAAGAAGATTACATATGAATAAAGAAAAGACACACAATATTTCCCTTGCACCAAATTCGAACGAAACCAGTTTTCACCTTCGGCTGCGTACATTTGAATCATACGGCAAATACCGAAGCAGGAGGCTTTACGCAGGCGTGCACAAATTATTCCGTAATTATTAGCGATTACAGAGGAACGTGTTGCGCGAGGAATGCCGACGACGAGCCGGGGATAATTTAGCCGGCATGAACGTTTCAGCCGTTTTAAATATAATTTAACGAGGCGAGCCTCTCTTTAGGGCTGCTGCACGCATATTTGCATAGGCATACGAGCGAGGACTGCACGCGCGCAGACTGCACCGATGCAACGTACACGAATCGTGTACACAGCCAATGTCATACTCGTGTAACTGCTGCGGATACCTTTTAACATGCCTTCCTCCCTTTCCTCTGCGTTTGTTCACCTTTTGCACAGCAGGTGCTTCCTACCTCTATATTTTAATGAAAGAATATCACTTCGGATTCGTTATTATTCATGCGATCCGAATATCAAATTAGCGTGGAAGATGCTTTTAGCAGCGATCATTTCCTTCTTGCTTCTTTTTGAAGATTTGTACCATGTGAATGAAGCGGATTTTTGGGGATGGGCAAGAGCGAAAGATGAATATCTTTATGACCGGAATTAGAGGAAATCGTTATAGTAATTTTTAGCTTCTTTCTTTTTAAGCATTCGTGCTGCCCGAGACGAATTTTTGAAAATAGAGAAAGGAATGAACTACGAACCTTTGCGCGTTTTCTGTAGTAGTTTTATAGTAATTTTTTATTTCATTATTTTTGTAACTTTTTAAATTAATTTTTAGCTCGTTTTTTTGTGCGAATGAATGAGCTTTGCGAAAATAACAAGAAGGCTAAAACACGAATGTTCGTGCGATGGGTACTTAGAATAGATTAGAACAGAAGAAATGCAAAATTTAGTCTGATACGAAGTTTTGATATTTGTACAATTGTATTAAATTTTTCAATAAAATTTTCAACCTCGGTTTATTAGGATTTTCTATAATGTTTAGTTTCGCTACAAGCTCGAGTGGATTATGTAAATAGATTTTAGTAGCAGCTGTTAGTTATCATATCACTAGCGAGATATTGTCAATACCGATGTCGAAATGCTGGCATTCGTGAAACCTTGTTTGAACAACGTGTTCAAGTTTGCCTATTACGAAACTGCTAAACGCAGCCACGGAACAGGGCTACAGACACGCGACACAGTTTCTTCACCCAACTCCGTATATAGTAATCGAGGGGATAAGAACAAGCAGATTTGCCACTAATAAACAGACCTAACTTCCAGAAGCAAACAAAGTGGCCCTGTCTATTATTTCAAATTCACAATACACGCGTACACGTGTAGAAATATTAGTCTACTAAGTGTGGTACACTTTGACGAGTTCAATGAGTAACATATTATCATTCGAAATCAAGTAACATCTAAAGATATCAAAACTCTCGTACAGTTTCAATAGACGACATTTTCCCACTTAGAAACAGATAGCATCTAAAGAAATTAAAATTCTTGTACAAAAATCAATAGACAACATTTTGCTACTTGAAAACAAGCAACATCTGAAGAGATCAAACTTTAGAAAACGTTTTGTAGAGACATTGTTAACGTGTAACGTTTTATGAGTTATAACCATAGAGATATAGGAATGGAAAGAGAACGCTACATAGAGACAGCTTGTGTTCTTGTCTAACAACGCATATAATTATCGTACGATAAATAGCCTGCATGCCCGATTAGACAAGGACAGAAGGCTGTCTATGAAACGTTCTCTTTCTATTCCCACAACGCATCCATTTACACGGTAACATATGGTTCTATCTCTGTGTTTCTATGTTCGTAACACTGGCTGCTATGTAAGTGTTAACTGAATTATATACCAAGGGATTAGTTTATAATTTATAACATTCAAGCGCCAGCAGGATTATGTATGGACCAATTAGTTCGTAATTTATAACATTCAAGCGTCCCGATCAAGCCTGAGCAACGTAATAAATCTTTATCCTCAATCTTGGAAACATTCGGCATCTAACTTTCTCTAGTTGCCTAAGCTTCCATCTGCTTCGATCAATCTAATCGATCGACAGGAACGTTCCTATCTCTGTTACGTCGCAAGCTTGCAAGCGGTGGATCAAACTGAGCTAGTAGTACGCTAAACTAATGGAATCGGACGAGTCGGATTATTTTACTCATAACGGTAAATTTTCATCAAAAGAGAGGCGATCGAGCAAAACCTATCAAAGTCGTAAGATCACATATATGCGTCAGAGCGAAAGAAAAAAGAAAAAATAAAGAAAGAAGAAGATCCCAAAGAAGCTTCCCAACTTTTCCTTGCCTTGAAAACGACCATTTCAAGCCAATACGTTTCACGAATCCACTCGCACAACCATAAACACGCAACCGTAGGATTTCAAGATGCCTAACGACGAACGTTAATACCTCGATGCCATTCGCGATTCGTCCATCGGCGTATTTCGCTTTCTGCGAAATTACCAACTATTTGTATAGGTGGAAGAGCCTATAATTGTACTTTGGTGGGGTGCTTGGTGCGCGCGTGGTGGCAGCTGTTGGCCGTTTGCGTTCAATTCGTCCATCGCGTCATGGCAATTCCATATGTTCTCGAAGCCTCTGGTTTCCTTTATGCGCTATAGACCGTTGAAAATTCGCGTACGTTCGCACGCGACAACAAGCCACCGGCAATAAGATAATAACGCGAACTAGACCCCCGTTGGCGAGAGGGTAAAAAGGAAGCGAACGCCTCTTGAACGTTGTTCAACCTCTCGTTCCGACGACGACAGCTATACGATTTCTATATATAATTTCCCTTTTGCTCCGCGTTATATGGTCAGATTTTGCAAAAGAGTCGCCCCGTTAATTCGAAACACACGGAGGTGTGTTTAGACTCGAAACACGTCGCTACGCTACGAGAATAGACCTTCCTGATAGCAGCAGGATTAATGGATCTTCGTGCGTGCCAGGATTTTGAAGAATTATTTCTCGTGCTTTAGCAGACGTTTGCCTTGAAATTCTACCCGGTTAGGTTCAGTTGGTTAAGCTTTAATTGTTGTTTCGTGACATGTAGTGCCCTAGCTTTCGTAAGTTCCGAAAGATATATCAAAGAATATGGTATAAATTGCAAGTTACATACACTCTCGTTTGTAAGTATTAGAACACCAGTTAAAAATGGAATTGACCTCAGAAATGGTCAAAAGTTATTAAAATTTTTAACAATTATTATCTGCTTTGAAACGTATACAATGATAGATAAAGAATTCAAATACATATATTCAACGTTACTATAATTATCACATCTCTGTGTCTAATAATATCTATTAAATTACTTGTTCTTTGAAATAGGATTATTCCCCTAATTTCATTAAAACTTCCAAATTTCAATTGAGATTTTACATTCGTAATAAAGTAACACCGCGTGTATGTAACTTGCAACCACATTTATAGCATTTTTCTCTTCTACCATCTTTTCTCTTTCCATTCATTTCATTATTTCTCACGCCTCTCGAGCTAGTAAAACTAACGGTATATCTGAAATATTATCATCACCTGTGTGCACTTTAAAACGTAATAACGTAGGGATCCTTTGTGGTGTGTCAGCTATTCACGCACGCATGAATTCTTCAAGATCTCCTGGGACATACGTAGCTATGTCAGTTTGAATGTTGTTTCAGGCTGAATGGTAAATTAGTTCGTTTGGTGGTGAAAAGCGTCGCGCTTCGTGAAAATCGACGCGTTCAAAAGCCAGACAAATCCAAGGGTTTACGTTAAACGCGTCACGCGTGAGATTGTAAAACCGCAACTGCGCTTGTAATGCGTACGGTCGAAATTTAATGGCCCGGATCGACCATGAATGGAACGCGTTTGTGTATCCCCTAACTATGATTCGTATAACGTTAGAAATACGGTTTAATCGCTTGTTGGTCCGTGGATTTTATCGATTTTATGATCTGATTCAGATAGAGACGGTTAACTTGTTACTTTATTCTTTATCAGTTCTTCATAGTATTAAATTTTTCTAGTCGTATAAAAATACCACTAAATAGTACAAAAACCGTTTTTGGATCTGATTTAATCCAAATGTAAATTCTACAACAAATACGATGCTATGCGAATACTTTTTCTAGCCGCTCAAATTATTTGTCTAATGTATCGGTGCTATTTTGTTACAGTGATTGCAATAGAATGTGTCTGAGAGTTCCACATATTTCATACGTAAAAATATTCTGTCATAAGAATTACACCTTTTGAGAAAGATAATCCACTACACGAAGGAGGAAGTCCAATATTTGACATTTTTTAAATACTCAACTCAATTATATATAATAAAATACTCAAATTATATATAATAGAAAACTCAATAAAAACAATCCAAAAAGGACGTTCCGCTAATTTCTATCCATTCCAATAAGAAAGTTACAATTTTTCTTCCTATTAAAAATCATATCCTTCTAAAAAATTTAAAAGCATCCAAATTTCTCCTCTCAGTACCGTCTAATTGTTGCTATATTAAACTGGATATTGGAACGGAAGTTTCACTTGATCGTCAGTGACAAACAAGTGAGGGTAGAAGTTTAACAAGTTCGATGAATGCACCAAGAATTTTACCTCGTTCGATGAAAATGTACGAGGAACCGATTAATCGAATCTGACGAGGTTTTGATAACACGGAGGTTATTAAAATTCCCCTTGAAAGGACGCAATATCGTGGCCCGCTGTACATCAATTTGAAAGAACTTCTCGCTAACACGGTTATTCACGGGCTCACCTTGTTATTTCTTCGTTATTGCCGCTGTATCGTCCGTGAAAGCGAATCTACGGAAGATTATCCGATTAAGCGACTGAGATACTGCTCTGTGTAAATCGAATCATCGAAATAACCAACGCGGAATTATTTTCCGCTTTTGTCGAGCATGGCCGATGAAGTACGCTTTTGTTCCCCTGAAAATTCAATTTCGTTTATCGAAATGACTAAAAGACACACCCGACGCGACGAAATTTCCTTTTCCATCGAGTGCTAGGTAATTCTATTTACGGATTGCACGATTTACTCGTCTGCAGTTAATCTATATTTTGCTATATGAAAGAGTGGAACGTTTGTCGTTCGCAAATGAAAATGAGAGGGGAAAACGCGATAAGTATACTTTTATCGAGTTTCTCACTCTCGTGTCGCTGTATATATTTGATATGACGTAATTCAAAATGGAAAATACCTGTCGGTTAAACGTTACGGAAAAGTGGATATAGCAAATATTATACACCAGTAGATATATAAATTAGCAATACAGCAATCTGAAAACAAAGATGTCAATATATTTGTAAATTATTTTAAACTTCAGAAAGCATCGTTTTAAATAATATCTCACGTTCTTAGGAAGACACGTAAACTCGTCCAGAAATTACCGTTTCCAGCTTCGTATTCAATTTCAAAGCGTTTACTAGATGAAATACGGAACGTATCTGGCAGTTTCTCTCAAACTCCGGAGTGCAAACTGGTAGACAAAATGTAAATGAAAAGGACAAGCGATTCGTAGTCGACGTAGAATCCTGACGGTGATTAGTTGATTACAAAGTGTATTCACTCTGTGTTTCCATTTTCCAACGGTACATTCTCTAACTACGTGGCTTGTTTTTAGAACAAAGGAAACCTTGTATTCTTTGACCAAGTAAAAAACATCACGACACATTGGCATGACATCTCTGGTAAATTATGCGTGTCAAAGAAGCAGCGTATAGCGTAATTAACCGTGTTGACATCACTGGTTGCTCTGAGTCGCCATTGTGAATTTGCCTGTTAAATCTTTGAACAAAATTTTTATTGCAGCTTTATGTTCAATATGGTTTCCATTGTATATTAGGTGTTTTTGTCGTTTTTTAAATTCGTATTGTTATTATACATGTTATTCTATTGTTCATTGGGTTGATTGTTGGTTAAAGTAATTAGAATCTTGTCTCTTGATTACTATCTTATTTTTCTAACGATTCTTCAAATAACAATTGACACCAATTTTTGATCGAAGTTTAAAGAACAGACGAATATTATTTATCTTAATTGTTTAATAGAACAATGAATGAATGGTTTAAATATTCGAAGATTATTTCACGAATATTATTCAAAGTTGCTAAAACTTCGCAAAACTGATCGTTCCATCGCAACTATCACGTTCCATATGAAAGTATTATTATTATCCTAAACTTTCATGGAGACCCTAAGATTCTCTAATCCAACTTAACTAAAATTCGAAAGGAAGCTTCAAAATAAACGTCGTATATAAAAACAAATGTTCATTGAGAAGACAAGTTCGTGAAACAATGTATGATCGGATGGTCGAACGAAATTTCACGGAAGCACAGACGTGAAACGAATTTTCGGCCATAAACCCATCGACAAGTAACTTTAGTGGCGTGTAGACGACAGCCTCGAAAAATCGGTCCATTGTAGGCGCGGCTTAATGTCGTCCCGACGTTGGTCCATCGGTTCTATTCAGGTGAAACCTGTCGTCGTCGGTCTAGACTTGCTGGCTGGCCGAACAACCTTTTTCAAGCATGAAGCGCCTCAAATTCAGCGGACCGATCACTAGCTGTGTCTGGGCTTCTTGCTCTAGACCAGAGAACCGTGACTGTTAGACTATCGAACTGCCCGATTGATAACGAATATCGGGCTCGAAGATAGCCAATAGCTCCCCTTCCATCGATTGTACATCCTGTGTTTGTGCAAACACTGCGTACAGCCTGATTTTAGCAGTTTAGGTTAGGCTATATAGTTCCGTTTGTATAGCTTCCGCTAAATTTAGAAAATTGTAATAGAAAATCTTGAATCGTTTAACAAGTTTTAATATCTCGTGGTACGATTTTTTAAAAACGTAGATTATTTTTTCTTGTTTTTTTTTGTTGGTAAATATCCAATACCTTAAATAGTCTATAACTTAATATTATTACAAATTAATAATATCACAAAATATTTGTAATGTAATGTTTATTTGGTTCAGTTTCAAACACAGGTAGGAGAGGGATATGAACATCAAGAGCAGCGTATGAAATATGTGTTATAATTCGATAGTAAAATCATTCGAAAGTCAGTACTTGACGATGTGTTCAGATGCGTTCAGTAAATACAAAAAAGTCAGAAATAATTGAAGTAACTAAAAGAAAGCTAATTGAATTTATTCAGAAAATTAAATATTGTCTGTATTACATTGAGAGCGAGACCATTACAATTTTCCTCACGTTTCACATTTTTCCCATAACTTTCTACCGAACGATTTATTACCTTACGTTCACGCAACGTTTTCATCTTGTTTCTATTTTATAAAATACTCTACATCTAACCTAAAAGCTGCCGCAAACCAGCAAATATCCAGTATGTTCATACATATTAATATCAAAGGCTGGTTGTTTTATTAAATACACGATACTGGATATTGTATTTTACACATCAAATCTGACGGTATATCAATTAGAAGAATCGAATATTGATTATTACATAGAGAATGAGCTTTTAGAATTAAAGACTCGAAGATAAATGCTCGGTAATGATGAATTTGACGCGGTACTGCTTATCAATTAGTGGTTTCATGTAACGCAATGCATGAATTCATTACGAGTAATTGCAACAGAGATTAACTAATCGAATGCTTACGTGTCTTCCCTCTCTTTTACATCTTCACACGCTTCTTTCTTCATACTGCAACTTGTCTTAGACGCAACAGCAAAAGAAGAAAGCTCACGGATTTGCACGTTGTTTCTTGGACAAGTTTCAATGCAATTTACCGATCCTTGTCAGCATCGAAAGGATTATTAAGCAGGCAATTAAGCGGCGCGATGCATTATTCAAATTATTCGTCTTTGACGAATGACGCTGAATAATCGATCAAAATATTCCGCATGGTAAACGTCGTCTTTTAATTCGACTCGCCGTCGATACATTTTCTCGTAGCTGGAAAAAATTCCAATTCCAGTTTACAAGCACGTTGCTCGCGCTTGTCGTTCTGACAATATATGATAAAAAGCCATGAGACCGTAAATCGCGCTAATGATGTTTGCCAACAGTTGTATTTCACCATGTCCACCACTTTGGTCGAGTTCGTTCGCAAGTAATTGTCGTTAACACGTTTGTATTTGCAACACGTTTTGTATTTGTCATCTTTCTGTATTTTAGTTATTGCAATTTGAAATTTCACTTGGCCAGCATTTAAAAATATTATAGATGTAAATTTACAAACGTTTTCTATTGCCATTAATTTTAATTTGCACACCTTCGAATGCGATATGATTCCAGTTTCATAGCTTTTGGTTACTCTGATTTAATATAAACAACTAGAGTAGTATAAATAACCAATCGAATGCGTTGCTGCAGTAACCAAATTGACCAAAACCAACTCAAAGTCAATCGAAATCAAATCACCTTCTGAAACGTGCAATAAATTCATAGTCAACTGACATTCGTATTGATAAACTTTTTATTCCCATTTTTGTCCTACAAATGTTATTAAAATATAACATTTTTTGTCATCTGTAATCCTATTATTAAAAGCGCCTGGCTAAATTTTAAATACAGTTTCCACAAGCTACTTTGTCATGAATTTTTCAATCCTCATTTAATTGCAAATTTTGTCATGGAATATTTCCCTGACAATTTGCCAATTCGCGAAAGAATTCTTTCCTACTGTTTTCTCTAAGAATCGAATAGCTAAAAGATCGATTACGAGACGTAGATTAGAATAGATAGAATGTAGATGGAGACGTAGCAGGTCGACCTCGTCTCTGTCACGAATTCTTCAATTTTCATTTAATTGTAAATTTTGTCAAAGCATGTTCCTCCGACTCTTTTATGATGTACGAAAGAATTGCTTCTCTGTGAGAATCGAGTTGCTAACGATCGGAGATCGAGACGGAGTGGGTCGACTCGATTTCGTGCAGTCTGTATCTCGAAGCCGTCCGAGAGTGAAGCACCGGTATGTCTCTCGACCAGACATACCGGTTGATCGAGCAACCTTTTTGAAGCATGAAGCGCAACAAGTTCAACGAAGCGGACGGTGCGTGTCGAGCGGTTCGAAACCCGGAGCTTGGAAAAGTGGACGTCGTACGAAATTATCATCGAACGCGGTGCCATTGTAACGCGTTTTTCATTCGGTTAAAAAAATCGGGGACGGTTGCTTTGAAACGATTCTCTCTTACGAAGGACGTCAGCGTCACGGTTTGTCGACGCTTTCCACGCGACCGTTCAAACAAACCTGCCGGAATCGCTTAGTTCGATCTGCGAAAATAATTCGTTCGAACAGCGTGAAATATAATAAGCGGCGAGCACACGAGAGAGAAAGAGAGGGCAGGAGAAAGAGAGTAATTATAACGTAGAATGTATTGGAGCGATATAGAGGAAAGATGAAATATGTAAAACGAAAGCGTTTGCTCGATGTGACAGCGTATATTTCGTTGAGTGAACTCGTGCGTATGATAAAACGAGATCGTTACAATGTTTCTTACGTTTCAGTCGTCTTATGTCATTTAAGGTTTGATCGTTTCTGACTCGAGTCGATGACTAATGAGGGTTACTTGGAATTGTTAATCTGACGATAAAGAAAACGCTGGAGGGGAAGGAATGAAACGTCTTGAGAGATTATCAAGGTACAGTACAAGCTGATTGTTCTCGCGGTGCTGCTGTTCGTTTGACGGAGGATTCACCGTGTAACGTAACAAATTCGAGAAAATTAACCGAGCTAAGATGTTCGTGCCACGAACCAGTTTAGTACGCGTTAGAACGGATCTCTTGTCAGTTGGCACGAAGTAATTTTAAACGTCACTCAAAATATCGTCGGCAGGCCAGGCTACGACTGGTGTAACGAGTGTAGTAATCGGTGCATCACGATTTCTGTACTGGAAACGGAGATGGTCGTTGCCCGGGCGAAATATCCACTTGGCTGAGTTGTACCGAGCAAATCTCTACCGTTCTTTTATTAACGCAGCAGCGAATGATATTAAAGTTTCTATAACCTGAGTTTCAAATTCCAGTGTTTACTATTTCCAGCGGTAAAGAACCTTGGAAAAGACGCTCAAATGTCGTCAACGATAACTCCTACCAAGATATAGGGAATAAAAGAGATAAAATATTCAAATGCGTTGCAATAATTCACTGTTCAGTGAATGTTTACCGTTTATTACAATTTATTATTCTAGAACAAACATTCACTAACACAAACAATTCCCGAAAAAGGATTCGAATGTTACGATTCGTTGTTCCACGACAAACGTTCACCAATAGGCGAAAAATCTCGCAACTGCCTCAAACCTCCTCGACGAACAAATGATTATTCTACAACAAACATTCATCGACAAATTCTACAAGATTCTGCAAAGCTCGTCGAAGCTCAGCAACGAATTCTTGAAAAAGAATTCAAATCAAATTACGATTCATTATTCCGTAACAAACGTTTACCAACAAATTTCGCTGGGAAACTCTAAACCGCTTGAAACCTCCTCAACGAAGCGCAAACCGAGGAGAAAAATATAAAGAGATAACCATAGAAATCTTGAAAAAGTATCGTCCGGTCTCGAGCGTCTCCCTGGAGCGACTACGTAAGCGTGGTTGTAAAAGGAAGGGAAAACTCGCGTTGTAAAATTGTTGCTATCTGTTTTATCTGGCGAACAATACGCTGGCACCGCATTCAAAAGACTGGCAGTGTATAATGGATGTCGCAACGCGGAGGGTTGTCAGCTCGAGGCCAAAAACGAAGCCATCGTTCGAGGCAGACGCGCCGGCTGGCCGAGCATCCTTCTTCAAGCGCGAAATGCAACGAGCTCAGCGAGGCGGACGCGCAGCGGATCCGCCTAGACGAGCAACAACGTCTAGGAGCTGGAAAAGCGATATCGTGGCGCGTTGTGCCATGCCACGGCGGTGCCAAGTGGAACAGAACGGAACGAGCGTAAGGTTGAAGGAACGAGGAGAGTGGAGCGGTTAGGAGCGGATGAGTCACTCTTACCGCGCCGTTCTCGCTGCCGATAGTCGGCCTGCCGTGTAACCGGCTGCACGGTGATAGGTCACCGCACCTTGCCTTTCGATCTTCTCAGCTTCCAGACGTTCCACGCTCGCCTCGCGTGTAGACAAGCTGATTTCGTGACGGAATGATTCAAGATTGTCATTGTTTTATTAGGTTGGTGAATATGAAATGACGTTTTCGTTCAAAATGAAACTTTAGCAGCACGTAATGCGTCGAAGCATAGGAAGGAAATATTTGAACATCTACGAATGAGATCGAACTTCTGGGATTCAAAGTTTCACAACTTAGGATTGACGTAGGGTGGGTTCTCTTCTAACAGAGTTCAAAGTGTCACTTTCTGGAGGAGATTGTATTCAAGTTTTGAAGTATCTTAATCTTCCGATTTAATCCTTCGAGTCTTAGAATTTTTTATGTTTCACTTTACAATTAGCGTTACGCGTTTAATATCATCATAGATGCAATATCTTTTTTATCTAAAATACACAGGATATTAAGATTCGTTAGAATCTGATTTCCACATCGACGAGGCAAAGGATTTCAATACTTGCGTCACATTTTCGATTCTCGTAATCAAAACGTGTTTCTTTTCCGCTTTAATCGCATTTACAGTTTCATCATAGATAATAATCTGAATATTATTCACAAGCCGGAGAATCCTTCGCTCAGTATTTACGATTTCACGATGATATAAACCCATCGTGTCGTAAATTTCTTTATTTTCGAAACTCGATCCGTACAATCTCGTTGTTAAAGGTTACACCTAAAATCTGTCTCGAGGAACTCCTTAATCTCATTATACGGTACCACGATGGCATTGCCACACGTTCAAGGCTTCTCTAGAGGTCTAAGAAGAATTCTGACAATTAGATAACGCAAGTTTGTACGTTTACACAGACGTTACATGTGAGCGGTTTACGATTCGTTCAAGTTCCGTTATTTGCACACGCGTCGGTCGTTGCAGGTTTCATCACGATCTCCCAGCTTGATCAGAAGTTGGACTGTCTGCAAGTTAAGTTGAACTCTCGGTATTTGCACCCCGCGGCTACGAGGAATACGACAAAGTGTATCTCGTAAGTTGCTCGTCAGCGTTGGCAACTTCCACTGGGAAAGCTCGTAAAATGCAGCTTGCACTCTCGTAATTGCAGACACGACTCAAGCGAACGGCCCTTTGAGAGTAGAGATCCGTGGAGATGGAAACTCTTCAACGTAACTGTCTTGGGTGCCGTTTCAATCGTAATATCGTGGAATTGTAAAAATTGAAAGCCTCGGTGTTCATCGAATCGCCTCGGAGAAAAGCGACTAGCCTCGTGGTTAGAACGAACGACATTTGTCTCGAAATTGGTAAGCTTTCATCGTCGTCTTTCACTGTTTTTCATCCGTTTGGTAATCGACGTTCGTCGACACGTGGTCAGACACCATCGAGTTTTATTAGCGCGCCTACTTCTTCGACCTTTGCCACCTTGAGACGCTTTCGAGGCGTGTACCTCGGCCTCTGCACTTGATGTCGATGACCTCATCACCAAAGCCGCTATTTTCATCTTGACACTCGAGCTTACTTGAAGTGCGAAGTACCGAGGTCAATGTCTCGAGAGAAATCTCCCTTCTCGAAGAATACTCCATCTTTGATACAACTATCTCTATCAATTCTTGCATCGCGTCACCCTTCTTCCTTATATTTTCGAACGAAACAGCTACATCCTCTCTATATCCATCGACCCACGATTCAAAGTTTACCTTCTATTTTCCTTGTCTCTGACGTGGATATCGCACTTAAGTTTCCGTTTCGCTTAACCTCTTCCATTGATAGGCAACGAAACGCGTGTCCGGAATAGGTTCGCATATCGTACGATGATAATATTCGAGCGTTTTCTGCAATGCAAATGTCAGCCACCTAGTTTCTCCCGGTTGACCCAGTCCGAATGCGCTATATTTGTCGCGGTGGCATTTTCATTTGCGCCGAAATGCGCCCGTTCGCGGTTCGAGGAAACGCGGTAGCCGGTCGCTAAACTTTCGTGATAGGTGAGAAGTTCATGCATCTATTAGCGAATCCTCGAGAAGCTGATTCCGTGCCACGAGTTGATATGTCAGAGGTCGGCGAAGAATTAACGGACGTGTTCCGGTTTCCGGAGGATTGTCCGGCTTTCCGCGTACTGCAGCACGGATTAACAAATATTCTGCGGTATGATTAATCGACGCGACGCAGGAGCATCGCGTGACACGCCACAGTTCCGTGCATTTTAATTGCCGTTCCATGTCACGCGTATCGTATGCTTCGGGCCAGATGGACTTCGCAACGTGTATCAAGACCGTTTTTAAAAAGGAGAAATCATTTTTTTGTTTTATACGTTCATTACCGCGGCTGCCGTGGTTGATCGTTTAAGCAAAATCTGTCTATGTTTTCTAAGTTACTCACATACGTGCATACGTACATAAGTAGGTAGTAGTAGGGTTATTTAATTTAGCTAAGTTTCAGTACCTTGAAATTCAGTCCGGAACTTGGAGAATAATCAAACTTGCGTATTATTAGACGCTGCTGGCTTTTGATATAATAACCAAAGTATGAGAAAGTAACGTGGACATTGGATACAGGAAGATAAAGTATTAAAAATGAGAAAATGATTTAGTGGTGGGGTTATATTTGAATCAGGCAGAAGGTTACTCGGATCTAGTGAGGATTTCAGACTTCAATTTTCTGCAAATCTCTTCAATTTAGTACCAGTATTTGATGTTATTTAATTTTTCAGCCCGCCTGTTTAATATCGAAAAGGACGGTGATTAAATTAAAGAAGAAGCGATGTTCGTACTGTAACTCACAGACTTCCCGTTAACAAAGTATTTATCCGAAACAAAGGCAATCTGTTTGGTGGGATTATTCTAAAAGCCAATCATGCTGGCCTGGGTTGCAAGAAGATCTCATTTTAGTCCGTAGAATCGTCGTCGGAAGAAAGGTATAACGGCCGCAAATATCAACGCGTTGATGACAGGAACTAAGAGGCAGAACAAAGAGAGATCGGTGAGAATACTGAAAGCTAGTTGCAAAAACTGTTCCCAGTGAATCATGGAATCGCAGGAAGTTCCAGGCGAATGAATGCAGCGCGATTAGAACGTTCAGTTACAGCCTGCGCATAAAAGCTCGCCAGGGGATGCTGCGCTTGCTGATAACTCGCTAATTAGCGAATAACTTCGCGGGCCGAATGTACACGAGCCGAGAATTAGCAGCAAGTAGCGGCGATGTTTATCGAAAAACAGTTGATCTTCGTGCCACGGTGGATTCTCTAGGAACGTGAAACTCGACTGCGTTCCTCTCGTTTTTCTTTTTTTTTTTTTTTTTTCATTTAGAAGCATTTCGATCGTTGCCGATTTCTGGTACGAACATTTCGAGCAAACTCCTCTTACGATTAATTCCACCGTACGTAGTATTCTATCGTTTGGAATATGCTTTTTGATGTCATATAAAACAGGGTTATTCAATTTTCGTATTTACGCTCGCTTTTCATTCTTGATTATGCACGTAATGTTGTTAGATCATATTGTGCTTAATATGTTATTAAGGAATTAAACGACAAATATATTTGACTTAAATAATCCTGTTCTTAATTTTAGTCTTTTCAAATCAAAAAGATCAGAAAAGGTGCGTTTCTATAATTGATAATCAACAAATAAAAAATCGTCTACAGCTTAACAAACTGAAAAGGAATTTGGGTTTCAAAGAGTTGGGAATCATACGCGAAGAAAATATATAGAATAGAAATGAAATACTAAAGTAATGAAATTCATAGGACGGAACGATATTTACCTCCTCGCAATGCAGTGAAGTGGTTTATTCCTACGTAATAGAAAGATTATAAAAAACTTGGCAAATCGCCAGCTAAACGATGGAACAATAAACGTTATTAAGATGTGAAATATCAATCGAAAGTTAGATTTCGTAGATTAAATCCCGGCACCTTCGCGTCGCTGCGAACTCGAACGAAAGAGAAATCGAGGAGTAAATAAGCAAGCACACGGTGGTAATAACACGCGTCTCTTAATCCGGTTCGTAAATTATTGCTGGCTAGATCGTAGATATCACGATATCATCCCGTCGGTCATTCATTCGCGATGATTTGTCCGACAAGCGCGTAGCGCGAGCAAAAACGTGTACCATTCATTATACGAAGTTGTTTCTTGAACGCCGGCGTCTAACGACTGGCGTGTATCGGTTCATTAGCAGCTTAGAAAGAATATTAACCGATTAAGGTCCGGTAATCTGATTCGTTCCGCGACCAACTGGTGTTACTGATTGTACTACACACTCTAAAACGATCTTTCGAAACAATCGTTACACATATTGTTCTCGTTCCTTGAGAAAGTTTCTTTCTGTCTTTCGTGCAGAAAATAATGTTCCTAATATCTCCTTTAGATTAGTCAAGTCAGTCGAAGTTGAGCAACGTGAGGCAATTTTGTCCGAGCGTAAATCTGATATTTTAGTTGACTTGAAATTCGTTCTTAATTCTTTTAAGCTGAAGAAACTGAGTCCATGTTACAACCATTGCTTGATTTGGAAGGAAGAACAGTCGGTTTAAGTATATACACCATGTTAATCATTCATTTTGTATTATGTATCTATTTGAATTGTGATTACTTGATTTCAAGTCAAACAGCTTGACTCGTATGAATACAGACTGGAAGTTGAGTATAAACTTGAAGTCAAATCGCTCGTACGAATAAAAATACAAAGTCAAGTTGCCGATTCTAGCCTTATTTAAGCGACTTAAATTCGACCACCACGAATAATTTGAATGAGACTACACGGAATCGTGATACTTTGAAGTTTTGTTTCCTTTCGTTCGCCGTACGATGCTATTTATACAAGTTTCATCCATCCGTGTATTAAGTGATTTCTCTTCCCGTAAACCCCTATTGATTACGACATCGAGATATCCGACACGGGATCCTCCTAGCTGTACTCTCTCGTAAATTTCACGATCCACCATTAATCTCTTTTCGCGTGGCTCGTTTTTCTCTCGATTCGAAATACCTTTCTTCCCTTGTAACCATTCATTGGCAATCTTGCACTCGCCTTTATTTATATCACTGCCGTTGTATCTGACAAGGAAACGTCTCCTTCATTTACGACTCGCAAACCTCTTAACCAAAACGAATCGAATTGTCTGAAGAACAAACAGGAAAGACGGTCGCCATAGACGCAGACAGTTAATTGCTTTTCCTTCGTACACGTTGTTACACGCTAATTTCATTTTAACACCAGGCTAAAGCTCAACAAACCTTTCTAGTGCCTGTTCCTCCTCGCTCGTTAGCTTCTCGTCCACGCTTTATATTATCGGTTTAATCGTTTTCCTCTCCACCCGTATCCTCTGTTTTTCTCTATCCTTCCACGCCCTCTCGTTCCAAGCTACTTCATACGAGCTCTCCGCACAATCTCTATATTCGTTCGTTTATCGTGATTTAGAACGGGGCGTTAAGCTCTCCGCGATAATTTTCCAGTGACTAGTGTCGTTTTATCGTGACAATTTTTGTTATAGTATCTTCGAAAAGGTGAAAACATAGGAGTATGACGACGTTAGAATAAAAAATAAAAAATAAAAAATGAAACTTTAATCGGGCGTATGTGTGTTGAAAATAATTTTAAAATAGAATACATTAGAATGCGAGATAATTCGACGACTACCATTCGAAAACTATCTCTGACGCGTATTTCCTATGCAATGTATCTTAATATCCATATATGGTTCTTTTTTAATTTCTCAATTGTTTCAATCGCTTCGAGCAATCTACTCAAATATTATCAAACGCGACATTCGGACGCATCCGAAGATATTCCGAAGATAAAGACTTGGATATTCGAAGGTTGAATTTCCTAGAAAACATACGTCTTATTGAGATATGTATAATTTTGTGTGCTAGACTAGATTGACCGTGTAGTAGTGACACACGCATGTAGGGTTGAGTGTGTGGAACTATGTGTGTGTCTCGAAAAATAAATTAATGTAACTGTTCCGTTGGCAGTGTGGTATAGAAGATGGTGAGACACAGAAAATGCTGAGACGCGTGCAAATGTATATTTCGATGAAGATCCTGAAAATCGTTTATTAAATAAATCTAAAACTATTTTAATATGAATTCTAAGTGCAACCTTTGTGTCCCTTTACTTTTATTTCGGCAATTAAGATCCACAGTTCTCAACACGTCGTTACGTTTTTAATTCGACATATTCATCCACAGTGACTTCCTATCAAAGCGAGGTGCTTGTAACGTAATTTACAATACATTAAAGAAGCATACTTCTAAACGATCTTCAATTGTCTCATTCGCGCCGGTACTTACGCTATCGTATATAGGTATTTGGGCACCTGTACCTGATGCAATTCGATCAAAAGATTAATACCTCTGTTATATTTTCAGTTATAATCGAAGAATGTTTCCGATGAATTCCTATACTCCGTGCCATAATTGGGATCAAATGCTCTGCTAAGCTTAAATCGAAACGAGCAATATACTTATCTGCATCGCTCAAATTCCATATTCATCTCTAACAAATAGCTAACATTTCAGAAAATTCATATAGTCTTTTCGGAATGTGGCCGGGAATGAATACTTTAATCGCTCTAACATTCCAACATTGAACAGACACACTTAGATCCACGTATCTGAGGTGTCTGCAGGGCCAATTTTCATCCATCTCAAATTGTTGCCATTTTATTTATGCCGATTAATATTAACTATTACTTTTATCAGTATTTACTAACATCAGATGTAAAGATGTTTGCAGTAATTTAGAAGCGTCCATATACTTATGTACGGTAATGTGCATGACTGAAATGTCAGTTTAAAGAGAATCAATTTCTACTACCACAGACCCTGACAAAAAGTTTCTCATCAGACGCGCTAATACAAAATTTACTAAAAACATGCATGTTTCGTAATAAATAGAAGTTTGTAATATATATTGCTTATTTATTCATAGAAGTATTTATATATAATATAAATTTGTTGACAATATATATATCAGCATAGTTCCGAAATATGAATGTTCCTAGTAAAATTCGTATTATTGTGTCTGATTGGAAGCTTTTTATCAGGAGTTTTGTATCGTTCGTAGCACCAAATAGAAAGATGTAAATCTGCAAATGAATTTCGCCTACGTCTTGACGCTTTATCTAGTAGCTATCCACGTTGAATTGCTATTTCATTAACCACTTCTTCTCCCTTCTTTCGCGTCCCCCCTTCTACCTGTATCGTTTGTTTTACGACGTGATTCGTCGTTCTAGCTGCGTCCCCAGAGCTCGCTTCCGTGTACATAATGCAAGGCGAGCGCGCCGCGGCTAATGTAAATTAAGCCGTGCATGCATATTAAGTACGCGTTGTCCGCCGCGTAACGGATGCACCGTGATATAATCTCAGTGTAACACATTCGCGGAGAGCAGGCGAGCGCGCGTTAAATTATTCGCGGCTACATCCGCGGAACGGTACTTCGATAGGACGCACCGTTGCGTCTTCGATCCCTTGGCTTAACGAGCCGAGCCGAGGCGTCGCGACGCTGCCCCATGCACGACACTGAGAAGATGGTCGGACCAACGATCACAAAACTCTCTTCCCTCGTCGAGTCTGCGAACGACCCTTTCCTGCTCTTCGTATTCCTGATTTATGGAATCTCGTTTGAAGGAGGCGTGTATCACGCGGTAGTTGAGGGTTCGTTCACGCGTGTTCAACGTTCGGGAACCGGCGATCTGGTTGTTGGCTGGATTGTTTGAATTCTGTGTTGGTGTTTCTCTGCTGGACAGTGAATGATGGAACTGTTTTCTAGTGTGGCGTTCAGTCTGCTAGCTGAATCGATGCCTCTCTTTAATCGGAAGTTTTAGAGTTGCGAATTGTACGTTCAACACGTTGATTGATAGCGAATGATTGATCGTGTCGTTTAAACTAAGTAAATGATCGTATCGAAAGAAATGTTCAACGCTTCCAGTGTTACGATGTTGTAAAGTAGTAAATACGCCCTGAGGCGATTAAACAACGATGGATTTATTAAATTGTTTGAATAGTCGTTTCGTTCGACGTAAGTCGTTCATAGATTGTGAAACCAACTTTGAGCAACGATAGTGCAACGCGGTTCGTCGCTTTCCAGTTTCTTCGAGTTTCATCCATCGGTGTACGTTCACGCACGGTGATGAGCTCATAGAAAACGTTTCCTGTAAACAGTAATGAATCATCAGCGTGGAATTAAATTAAGTGTTAACCGTAGCGCAAGAAGCGTGACGCGTCGATCGGCAGTTCGTATTTCTCGATTAACTTCATTTCCAACGCGATACGGCCTTTGATTTTGCATTACGTAACCCCGCCTGAGGCCTGGCCAAAGATGTGTGCTAACGATTAGGATTATACGGCGCGCTAGATCGCGATTAGAACGATTATGTAAGGGAATACAGCGATAATATTGAATAAGACTGGTCCGGGCTGGCATTTAAATTCGCCAGTGTTTGTCTCTGGTCTCGCGAGCCGGTTTTTCGAGTAACGCCACTAAACTACCGTGCCGAGCGACGATATGCAAAACTATTTAAATCAGATGCATTAGGATCCATTACGCGCGATATCTTTTCAAAAGGCAGAAAATTGAAGCGTATTCGAAAAAAAACAGACGTTCAATGTCTTTCGCAGATTGAAGGAACTGCATCGGCCTGCTCGATTGAATTAGTTCACAAGTATTGATAAACATCATTGCATAATATCGACAAACAAATTTTACAAATGATAAGTTATTTGATTGTTCTATTCGACGTAAAATTGTAAAATCGTAAAAGGAAAGTCTGTAACTTGTAACTTATAACTTGTCAATGAAGTAGTAATTAGTTGGTAACTTATTATGTAAGAGAGCCGTAAGCGATAAAATCGAAATAATTCATGGGCGGTCTTGTTGCCGTTTGTGATTCATTTTATGGACTTTAGACCGGGACTTATCCGACGTTGTACCTGGATTAAAGTTATTGGAACGGCAGAAACCGTTCCAGAATGATACTCGTAAAATGCGTCGTAGAATATTAAAGTCCTGTGTCTGTGTGTCTGGAACAGTTGGCAGTGGTTCTACAGGACGAGGCGCATTTAAACTGAAATTAAATCGCTAGCCTACTACTTGGCAACCTTCGCCGTCCGCTAATTTAGACCACCGGCAAAGTAATTCTCTCACACATTTTTCACGATTATCACTGCTGGAAACCGGGCTAGATCGTTTTTCATCAGAAGGATGCAATTAGCTCCGAACACCTTGAAAGTGGGACGCCTTTTCTTCTCGGATTCTACTCCGTGAACTGCTACCTTGTCTCGTATACGTTACACGCTCTGGTTTAACTATCGTGAACGAAACAAAACGTCAAGTGGATCTGCGGTTAGCTTTGTTCTCCTTGTATAATTAATGATTCTTAATTAAAGATTCTTCGCCGATGAGTGTGAAATGTTTACTACGAGTAATAGATTTTAATTCTCTTCCCGTCTCTTCCTTCTTTTTCTTCTTGCTTCTTCATGCTTCTAACCTTTTCGTTTCTTCGCTCCCCTTTTCTTTTATCCAGTTTTCTTCGTTCTTTGTCTTTTTAATACTTCGTTCTCTTTTTAAAGAATCTTTGCCTACTTTTTAAAAAATAAGTGATAAATTGACCACGTTTTATGGAACCCAGAGATATAACCGTGAAGACAAGGAATGTTTTAACGCCTCCGATACTGTAATACTCTGACTATGAGAAATAGTTGGATAATTTTATAGTGGACTAAAGAACCTACGTTTAATTCCAAAATCAAATATAAAAATATAAGAATTTTGCCGATACGAGATTGCTAGATAACGCGGTGAACCTTAACGTTTCTTTCCCACAGAAAATAGATGTGATTCTTCGTGTTTTTTCCCTATGATCTCCACTTCTGTAATCTCTCCTGTCTAACTCGATGATCCACCGCATTCGTTTGGACGCAGCCAGGTTTAATTCTCCGTTCAATAGAATCACCGTACACCTCGAATTCGCAAATTGAACGTTTGTCGCGGTTTTACCTGGAGATCACGAGAACGGTAGTTCGGCCTTTGACATCGGAGAAGTTCATGTCGTTGTTTGGTTGCCCCGTGACACAGCCACGGACGATAGGATTGAGCGATTAGGTAGAATCCAACGGTTCACAGATTCCTATCGTATCTACACGCCGCGGCGATGCTCGATGTCGACCACCGATATCTCGACTCGTTCGAAGCAACCCTGTGGTTCCCGTTTCGACCCTCTGTCTAATAGCTAGTGGAACGTGCGAGAGTAGTCTGGAAACGCGCATAGTTTCGGCTTTACAGGACTTTACAGGGTACTCGTTTTGTATTCAACGCTTGTCGCTCGACAACGTGAGTTAGATTCGTTTGAAATAGTCCGCTGGACGCCTCCCGTATTATTTCTATCACGGCCGCTTTCATTCTCTTGGGAATCTGAGCAGGTAACACGAAGGTAGTGTGTTCGTGGATGAAGCGAAGCATCATGAATTTTGACTATTGAGTTGATAGATCGGAGATAAAAATAAATGGATAGGTAGTGGAAATAGGTATTGATCAAGTTTCGTTAAGTATATGGTAGCTTGTTCTCACAAAAGTGTCAATATTAATTCCAATTATTTAGAGAATAATACGTATAGCATAAGAGTATATAGTAGATGTTCGGAATTTTGAGCGGACAGGCCCATTCCCTTCTTTAGGAAATTCCGAATTACATGTCCTCCCCGAACTGTAAACTTAATGACTCCGAGGTCAGGTAAAGAACCCCGGGAAAGAATCAGCCGAAAAAGCACGATGGACAGACGAAACCCAACGGCTGGTAGGGAGAATCAGCAACGTAGGAGGAGTTCGTCAACAAACATCGTACGGGTGAAATACTTCACTCCCAACAAGCTTACCACCGCCGTGTTCACAACATCACGCTTTAATTTAATGCAACAAGTGAAAATACAGTGCTGGATTGCTCTAACATTCGATCTATTAAACCCCCTCCACCTTGAGCGTTAATTTATTCGAGGTACGCGATATCGATCGATCAGTTTGACTTGACCGGTTGCTCTTTAGTCGATAATTCGCAACATTAGATAAAACTTGAATATATAACAATGACGCCAGTTTCGTTAAACTTCACTGATATCACTTAAATAGATAATACATTTATATTGTACGTGTGAGAGTGAGGGAGCGAAGAGAGAGCAGAGACACATGTATGCATCCCCTCCCTAGAATATATGTGAGCGTCGCAAGACAGGTCTCCGTTGAGACAAAAAAGCGACTAGAGGAACAAAAGCAAGCGAGTGAGAGTGTCTTTTAGCCCTTCAGCGAGTGGCCCACGTGTACAGTTAAATTTAGTTAATATGTAAATAAAGTTTAACTTTTTATTCTCTCCAAATTCTCTCTATACCTTAACAATCAATCATTTTTGTCCCTGATCAGTTGCGTAAAGTTATTCCCACGCTCTATCTTGATTTCAACTCTATTTCTAATCGATTTTACTTGTGTAAAATATTACTAAATTTCTTAGAACCACCCGTGCGTAGCTTATGAGACACAAAAATTCATGAAGTAAATATATTACAAGCAAAACTACTAAAGTGCTTAAAGCAACACGGTCTTCGCTACGAATTCAAAGCGAACTTCAAACGAAGTAGGCAAAACCCTTTTGTAACAACGTTGAACAGATCGATCGATCTGATCTTCTAAACGAAACGTTTGACTTCGTAGAGATAGTTCGAACGTTTTACGATATGTGTCACAGCAGGTTGTTGGACAACGAAACATATCAGATAAAGGAACGATTAAGGGTCTTGCTCCGAGATGTAAAATTTCCAGCAGAATAGAGGGATATATGAGTCGGAAGTTTTACGATTGTTGATATCGATCTACGTTCGTCCGACTGCCTTGATACTTGCACGCGCAACCCTGAAATTGAAAGCAAGTCCATGGGTATGCTCGTGACAAAGCTAGAGGAATGAAACGTCATGTATCTGTCTGCCCTCTGGGAGGGTTCTCACGGCGGAACGCTAGATGCTGGTGCAAGACATCAGATATCAGCTAGTCTTGTAACGATGATGCAACCCTATCTCCAGGATCACCAGACGAAATAATGCGTTTGATGGTAACGAGGTACGCGACGTGAAGAGAAATACTTCGAGAGGCCGTCGTCTCTTCTTTGTGATTTACTGGAATAATGTCTCGAGCTCCTAACAAAGAAGTTAATTTACGAAACTTTCTTTCTCGAGGATATGTCTCTTCGTAAATCGACTTGAGGTATCGAAAATATTTGAAAATATTTAAGCAGTCGTTTAATTAATTATTATATTAGTACGATTTCACTATTCTTATGTTAATTATATTCTTGCGACCATTCCTGTGTAGGTCTTTAGATTTCTTTCAAATTTTATCGACGTAATCACGATTATCGTCTCGTTACGCTGCTAAGCATTTCTTGTGATATTTCTTTCTTTTCTTTGGTAATTTTATTAAATTTGGTACGATAGACAGAATGTGTCCATGAAAGTATTTTAAGACTTCAAATACTTTCCAGATAAGTTATCTAGATGACGAATTACAGTATCCGGATTGTAAAATTTTTGATCTTGGTACTTTAGGTCGCTAAAGTCGAAAATGAGGATCATTTTTCATGGAACTGTACGGTTTTAAAAATTCCATCTTATGAACATTTGCCACAGCCAATGCCGATATTCCAAATGCCAATTTGGCCATACTCATACATACTCAAATAAAAAGTAATCCAAGCCTCATTCAACACCCACGATCCAAACATATGCAGAGTAAGCCACGCAACGGGCTAAGAATACCAAATTTTACGAAAGGTATTGTCAAAATCCACGAGAAAGTCACACGCGTCAATGGGTTGACCGAAATTTATTACGCCTTGTTTCCGTGAAAATCACGTTTAGCTTCAGCGACCTAAAAAAGTCACTCTAGCCGAATATTTTGCCGAATATTTTACTATACTAGAGCCTAAGTTACAGATAGTTTACAATAAGATTTCTAAATACGCAGTTCATTCTACGCATCGCATAGTTAGGATTCTCCTCTGCGACTGTTATCGCGATTAATTCAAGTATTCTCAAGTTTCCAAAGAAGATTAAAATTGTACGTTTCACTTAGCTTCTGGCGGTTTCCGTAAGAGAAGAAAGATGATTCCTTGTTTATCGTGGCGTCAAGCCGGAGAAGCATATTTCATACTTGCTACCCTCGTCGATAAATAACGCGTAACGATTTGAAAAAGACCTCCTTTATAAATTTTGCCAGGCTCCTTTATAAATTGCCGATGTCGTTCGGGCATTTCCCATTCTTTCTGCCATGGGACACGTAAATATTTACAGGAATTGGCCCGCGATAAAGAAGGTTCTGGCACGAAGCAATGGACAGAGGTCAAGCAGCCACGAAGGAGTAACGATTCCAGCCGATCGTACATCAGAATACTTATACGCGGACCTTTTTGGACTCGACCCGAAAACAGAGAGGTCAGAGATGGACCACACGCGTGGCGCGTACTACCTGATCCGTGGCTGGGAATCCTTTCACAAGTCCGGATCTCTGTAATGCCTCATGCACCTCGTCGTATCGCCGATAACTCTTCCGTTCTTTCGTCCTTTTTCCTGTTTTCATCTTTTTGAAGCTTTACTTTCTCGTTTGTTGGCGAACCGAGTAATCGAGTTGAAAGGAATGAAATAAACGACGGACACTTGGAATGGATAGTAGGAAACATATCGAAGCGACAATCGCGATAAACGCGACGTGTTTTCCGTGCGAGCGTCGATTCGTAAGCGTAGAAAATTCAGTTTCTACCACCTATGCTATTTTTCTCTTCCTAAACAGAAATCGTTCGAAACAATCGCGCGTACCTTGTTTTTCCACTATTTTTATTTCAAGAGTTTTGTTCCGTTCTGTCCTGTCAAAAATGGGAACGTAACCTATCGTAAAAAAATACTCGCTGGGTTTTGATTAAAAAACTTCAATATAGATGGAGGTAGGAGAAAAATTCCAGTAATATAGGAAATTTCGGGTAACAAAAGTCCACAGAAATTTTAGCTTAACGCTTTCATAGGCGTAACGCGATTTTTTAAAAATCAGTTCGTTCTTTTTCACGGGCCGCTATAAATTTTACATTCAAAGATATAAAATACACAACGTAATAGAAAAACAGCAAGCTTCCGCAAGAATTATTGAAATTTCCAGAAATGCTCTTTGGAAAACGCTTGGGCGGTAGGTTTGACTTAGGATTATTAGTTTTATCCCTTTTTAAATGCGGGATTAAATTTCACATTCAAGGATATATATATATAAAAATACATAAAGTAATAGAAAAAAGGCCTTCGCAAGAATCATTGAAATCGCCAAAAATACGCTTGTAGCGGCATATGTGTCTTAGGACTTTTGCCTCGGAGGATTAACACTGTACGACGCACATATATAATAAACAAACTCTGGATAAAGCAATTTCGCTGCTACGTGCAATCTACCACGGCGACAAGTTCAAACCCTTCGGTACCCCCCTCGACTAGTATAAATAGACGACCAAGTTCTCCACGAGTCATTCGTCATGCGAACGAATATCAGTATAGAGTCAGTAAGTAAGTCAGTCAGAGCGAGCTAGTATTACGAATCAATCTTATGCAGAGTACGCATCAAGCGAACGACGCTTGCGATTAATTTTGTATTCTACAGTTTAAAATACCTGTGAATATAGTTAATTAAATTAACTCGTCTCATTATTGATTTAACCAACAGCACGTTACATCGTCCACCACACTCTTATGAGAACACGTGGGCGGTAGATTTCCTTCTCGTTTCTCCTCTCTCCTCGATTTCGTTGGTCCCTTTGTTTTTGCCATTGATCCTTATTGCATTGCCCGGCGTGGTGTCGTTAAGGCGTATCTCATTGTCATAGACGGCACATAAACCATCCACATGGTGGCCTGTTAATACGGCGACGTGTTTTATCGCCGGAGGAATTCGCGTATCGGAGATGCAATACGCCATTCCACCCGGCGTTTGATAAATGCGCGACGTGTTGGTACACGGTCGCGGCGATTTCGCCTAAGAAATTATTGGATTTTCGGTGTAACGCGTGACAATGCCATAATCCCTTGCGCGTTAAAGCTTGTCGATGGTAAGAACGATCGCGAACCCGCGTGTTCTACTACGTGCGCTTTATGGATGAAAATAAACGAGCTTGGAATTATTTATCCCTCGTAAAGGGATGGTCATATTGCCTTTTGTTTATAGAAGCATGAAAACGAATGATGCGTTTGACTTATTATTCAGTCCTCTTAATCACGAAAAACGAGCAGTAGGAGGATGATAAACGAGTATGAGATAACATTATGGACGTCGGGGGTAATTGGAAGATTAGAGGGTGAAGAAGTTGATTTATGCAAGAGGCTATTAACCCCTGATCTTATGACTTTTCCGGTAACTACTTAAGATTTAAGTGGTCGTTAGGTATTCTCTATCGTAATATCGTTCGCATAATCTGTATTTGAAGATTTGCAGTTCGAAAGATTAAAGTCGTAGCTGAAGCTAAACTTCATTAGTGATATAGTTGGCAATTATTAAATCGTAATCGCAACACGTATCACGACTGTGACACGATATTATAAAGCAAGGGTGAGTTTCGATTACGAACATACAGCAAATTATCGCTAACGAGTCTCTGGAACTGCTTTCTTTACTTATGAATTATCTCTTTTCTCTGTTGCAGGTAAGGAACAGTTCTGCGATGTTAAAATGCCATCTGCAAATATTTATCCTCGTGACGCTGAATCACCAGGGATACTTCAAACCTGTAAGCGATAGAATCGTTTAGAAAAGAATTTTCGTTTAACGTGTATCTAATTTTAAAACCGGGAAGCTAATTTCGCCGAAAAGATACTTCGAAGAAGCCATTCTGCTTCATCAATTTTTCTCGTTAAACGAATATTTGCTCGGTTTTCATACGTGTTTCTTATGTCCTTATCGTGTATCTTCGTTGCCACGGAAGATAATTGGGTAGAACGCGAGAGTTTACATAGTATCGATGTTTATCTTTCGCATAATAGCGTAGGTTCCTACTGGAAAAAGCAGTATAGCGCACAGCATGTTAGAGCGTGGCTCCAAGTTACGCCACGGTCGAAACTATTTGGACAGTCTGTTTGGACAATCGATTTCGATTCGATCATTGATACCGGCCTGCCCTATTTAAGGCTGAACGAGGATCTGCAATATTCATGCACCCTACCGCGCTTAGGGTCACGATCTATTGGAAAGATTTACTACCGCACCAACCCTTAGTTTCTGGTTTCTATCAGGTTCTTGGCCCTTTGAAACTTTTAACTGATTCTGTATATTTACTTTAACTTGGACATACTAGAAGACTTGTAACATTTCAAGCAAGGACTTGGTAGAATCGATATCAAAAATTGATATAGGTCGGAATTGACGATTATCAGAATCGATGATGATTATATAATTGAATTGATCGATACATATATATAACAGCGACTGTTTTATATTTTCCTAAAAGTTAAGAAACTTTCTAACGATACAAAACTAACGATGACTAACTAATTATCTAGCGATTGATTGGAGAATGATACGAAGAACGTAATGGTGATAAAATATAATCTACGAATTGGAGAGTTCAGCTATGTTTAAGGCTTCTGATATTTAACGAGTATTTCATTCCAGTTTAAGCAGATGCAATTTTATTTGTGCGAAGGTCTCAAGGGAACCTTTGAATCACAGAAGACCGAAATACAATGTTCGACGAAGCAAGAATCAAAATGAATCTCGTAGTCAGAGAGCCGGGTAGAACTTGCTTTCCTAAATTATTTGCACGCTCTGTGTGCCAGATGATGCAGCCCGTAAACTATTAGGAACGAACACGAGTGGCACTTTGAGATAGTCGGTCGATTACGAGCTCGTTTTATGCTCCCGTGGATAGGAATATAAACTGTGGCTTCTGCGGTTCCCTCCTATCGAGTTATTCAACGATATCACCACGTCTTGTTTGCATTTTGTTTCGTGCATTCTCTCTGTAAATCACGATTCGGTCGTTTTCACCAACTTCCTGCGTTCCGCGAAAATTGTACATTCTCTGATATTCGAGAGAAGTTTCTTCGTTCAACGAATTTACAGAGGCGAAACAGGCGGAGCAAGCAACATTCACGATCGAACTAAATTTCCAATTAGCAGCTAGTTTTGCCCGATTCATGGAAATTAAAGCAACTTATATATTCGTTGGCCACGAGCGTATCTCGTGTCGTTATTTGTCGAGAGTTGCGTTGAAAAAAGCCAGTGTCCGAATGAAACGTGCAACAGCCGAGTTTGTTTGGAAATTTGATGCAGAGGCGAATCGAAAAACGTTGGATGCAAGTTTTAAAGCTCGAACGCTGTAAATTATTTCGCGTTCTTCCGTGCGGCCGGGGAATCGAAACGCGTAACGACCACGTTGAATTATGATCGAATTTCCGTTGGAAAATACGGGCCAACGGAGAGACGAAGTACGAATCAGATATAGAAATATACTGGTTAGTCGGCTGATTCTAGACGAATAAGAAAATATGGATCTCGTTAGTTTTTGTCCCCGCGCGTACGTTCTATTTCCGATTTTAATGGTGTACGCTTTTTTATCATTACTTCATTTCCCAGGAAATATTAGTGGATCTCTCTCTCTCTCTCTCTCTCTCTCGTGATTCATCTCTTTGAAAGTAAAAAATCTTCGTTCGCGCTTTGTTACATGAGAAATTAATCGCAACGATCGTTTTGCGTGCGTTAAACAACATTCGTTAAAAGAATTGTCCTTTGGCAGAGCAAACGAAAACGACGGTTTGACGATTTTATTCCGATCTGTTTTTTCTTTTGCTTTGTCCTTTCTGGATGGACGTTGATGTTTGTACACTTTTATCCTATAACAAGATCATTGTAATCGAATATTCGGTACGATGCCACGTTTCATCGCTTGTTCAAACTTGCGCGAAAGTAAAACAACAACAAACGGAAAAGCCGAAAGCTTTTTCAGTTTAAAAGAAAGAAAAAATGTTGTTTAGTTTAAATTGAGAAACTGAGAACCGTAAGTAAAATATCAGAGAAGTTGGGCAATTTTTACTCATACAAATAGCGTTGCACAAATATTCCATCGTTTGTACCGATATGCAGGTTTATTGAACTAGTATCTCCAAGTTTGATACAGAAATAATACCTTGCAGATTGATGTATTTATTCCAAATAGAAAATCGAATCTGAAGGGAATTACTTTTCTTGTAAATTCCAACTTTCCTGTTCGAAGATTAACTATAAAAATGTTACTCGCTATTTTTATTAGGTTAATGCATGTATGACATATTGCTTGTCACAATAATACTTCAACCACATTATTCTTCTTCGAACTATAATTTCGATTAAACTTAAATACTATGCTTTGGATATTTTATATATTTTTATATATTTGCACATTACAGTCGAATCTCTATAACTCGAAAACCGTTACAAACCGCTATAATTTTGTTA
The DNA here is from genome assembly GCF_000188095.3 of Bombus impatiens. Classification (NCBI taxonomy): domain Eukaryota; kingdom Metazoa; phylum Arthropoda; class Insecta; order Hymenoptera; family Apidae; genus Bombus; species Bombus impatiens. Next base: position 3,020,124 of record NT_176906.1, on the reverse strand, counting down.
ATCCCCCGCCGGTCCGCCACGAAAATCTCTAGAAGCCGAAATAAATGTTACTTTAACTCGAATTATTTGCCACATGTCCAGCTGCATTATTTTATCTCTGTGATTCGAGCTTAGAATAGCCAGACTTCTGTAAGTCTTATGTTTACCTCTGCAAGTGAAAGTTTTATCGTTGCTAGCTCTTCCAGCTCGATGTGTACCGCCTATAACTATGCTATGCGTCACAAGATGTGAGAAACCAATCAATCGATATTATTGTCTCCTTTCCTCCAACTGTTAGGATTCCCTCGAATAACATAAGACGACAAACGTAAAACGTAAACGTAAGCCTTCCATATTCATGGAAGCTAATCGTTTTTCGTCAGGTTAATAAATAATAATTAAAAAAATAATTGCTGCTATCTCGCGCGTCTTTAAGCGTTGCATTTATGTGCGCCGAATAAAATTAGTTTTAAGAGAAAGATTAGAATACTAACGCTTTCTGAGAAGATGAATATAACTGTGCCTTCGTACAAAGCTTCTTCTTCTTTGTTAAACCTTCTTTATTTGGAAATTTGGAAATTTTGAGATTCGAGTTAGCTAAACTCGAATGTATATGCATCTTTTCAAGCAATTATAATACGCAGGATATAGTCATAAGCAATTGTAAGAAATAAACTGCAGATATTCATCCATTTACGGGAAACTTAAAAAATGCGCAAATTTGCGGAATAAATCTCTGTTTAGGCCTTTTTTTTTTACTATCTGTCACAAGTTTGCACGCGTTTTTCGTCACTCTCCAAAACGAAAAAACGTCTACACCATTCAACCGCTTGTGGAACCATAAACCGACGCAGCTCTGTAACAGTTTTTTGCTGTGTCAAACAAAGCTGTGACATTTTTGTCACTCGCGTTTCACGAAATACTGAAATCTCGCGCGCTGTGTAATCGTTCGATGAAAGTGCAGTAGGGCCATTCTACTCGGTACCATTTCGCCAGCTGCATTCAGCGTATCCAGTGGCGCAGTTCGCGAGAATCGTCGGCAACGTGGAAGCGTGCTCGTAGATAAGCGCCATAAAACGTCTGTCAGCGCCGTTGGCACAGGCCACAGGTAGAATGGGAAGCTTGTCAGGCCGTGTAATGAATTTATTGTCGGCTGAAAGAAGGGTACTCGTGCCGCGAGCGACACGAGCTCGGATAAGATAACCGCGGAACGAGATTAGTTTGTTCGTACGGTTTTCTGTTTTGCAGAGGATCGCGACCGTTTCAAGGCGAAAATGGAAAATTGCTACCGATTAGTCGCAAAGAGACAGTCTGCGCGTGCTCGTTATACGCCTTGAACGAGAAAACTTGAATGGCGGTTGGTTTTCAATGGGGACGAAAGCAGGAGATAGGAAACTTGTTTAGCGGAATATGTTTTTATGCTGCTATGAAAGCTTTCGATGGAGAGTCGAGAGATCAGCATTCTGTTTTAAATTGCCAGAGCTTGTATTCATTGTCTCGGACGTGTATTGTTAGCGATTGTTATTTTAATCGCGGACTTTTTGGAAAGCTGACGAGTAGACTTTAGAAGCTGGTTGTTTTTGGAGCAGCGAAAGAGGATTATAACCGTTGGCCTGTTTCGCCAATGTATCGTATTATACAGTTGTAGTATAAATTCTGTTTGTATATCATGATCATTTATTTTCATATTGAAAGAACAAGAAAAATGGTTAGAAGGAAAAAGATTGAGAAGTACTCTACGAGTATCTATCGAGCATTTATCGAGTATTTATCAGCGATCTTATTTTGCGACTTATACACTGTACGAACGTTTCAGCAAATATTGTTTATATAATAATTTATTTAATTATTTTAAATATATTCGACGGTTTCAACAACGAACAATCTCGTTTAATAAATATCACGATCAAACACCCTCTACACAAGTCCTCTGCAGTCGTATAGAAAGTATTACGAGTTGGTGAAAAACGTAACATCTAATTGTATTTCATAGCGTATCTTAGGAAATCGAGTATTGGACAGCGAACGGGTAGCTAGTAGTTGGAAATATGTGTAGATCTGGCCGGTACGGTGGCTTGTTTGACTCGTAAAATGGCGAATGTTTACTATCGTTAATCCGCCTGTACGGCTCAAAGAGGGTGTTTAGTATAGCTGGTTCTTACGAGCATGCCAAACTGGATTATCGGCGTTCGAGGATCGTCCGGTGAATCAAGTCTCCGTGGACATTAGCGAGCGACCAATATGCGGCTTTATAACGAATAAAAAACATCGTGTCCTGTGCTTTATTGTCGGTGCAGGAATTGTAATGCTACTTTTATGTCACTTCGCACCTTGTACCCATACACCTTCCTTCGATTCTGTGTTCCGAGTTTAATGTAATTGCACGTTAAATCTGCCACTTCGATTGCACTGAATCTAACGAGAAAACTGGAAAGACTGGAACGAACCGAAAAGAATAAAAGAATTCTCTGGTGTACCAACCTACTTCGATGATGATTACTGCTCCATGTAATTATTCTATTTTTAGAATCGAAACTAAAGTCTTCTTCGAGACTAAAACGTACCAAATCGAGCTCGATTTAAACATCCAACAGTTTGAAAAAAGTTTTCAACATTAATCATCTCGTTCTAAACGCACAGAGAAACCTCTTATGAAACCTGTCTTTTTCGACTTCTCGATCTTCAAGCGACTTTGAATACCTACGACACCACTTCGATGATTCTCCGCGACTTTCGACTAACTTTGAGTGCGAATAACACTACCTCAATGACTCTTTGTAGCGTTCAAATGACATTGGCCCTCACAACCTCGAAGATCTTTCCGCAACTTTCAAGAACGTAAGTACTGTAATATGTCAACTTTTGGAGATTATTTGATTTTACGTTTCTCTGGATGAGAATAGAGTTTCTATACAAGTTTTGATCATTTCTCGTTACGTTAGCAGCAGGTTTCGTCCTTTGGTAACTTAATCCTCGAGTTTGTTCCGCACTAGTTTGCCCTTAATGTTTAAGACGATAAGGCTATGTCTAGGTGACACTCGGAGATACTGGCATTACAACTACCGGTTTTCCTCTGGTAGTCTACCGTGGAAGGTTCAAGGCACTCGTCGGAGAACCTCTTCCACGAAGCTCGTTATAAAATGTTCGCAGAAAATCGCTTGCCGTTAGTGGCAACGACTACTTTCCTAAGTTCAAGGAAACACGCTTGATGAGGATAGTAAAACTGCTTGCACTTGGCGTAATTAATTCGCGTTCCTTTATTATTTTAGATTTGCAATGTAATTATTAGTACGATACGTACATTTTGTAGCGTGATGATGGAATAAATATTTTGACGAGTAAAGATTACAGTGACTTGCGAAGGAATAAAACTCGAGATTTTATAGAAAAATTTGAAACGTTTCGTTCTGAAACGAGTTCGTGGTACTTGAGTTTAGATCGAGGAATCCAAAAAGCTTTCAACTCCGTCGTGAATTCTGGAATTAGCATCTGTTCTCTCTTTAGTCGGCCGAAGAGAACTTATATCTGCTGTCTGCAACTTTTCGAGCTGTCCCTTCTTTCGGTAAACTGGTTTCAGGACTTTGTTTCCTAATGGGATTAGCGAGATTAGCATTTGATCTCAGCTCGTGAATCCGGCCACGAAACACGTGAATCCATTTGTGTTCGTTAGTTCGATATCTCGTCAACACACGCATATTAAATTTACTTTATGCACGCACGTATATGTGTGTATTAACGTTCCTCAGCATACCAAAACAAGGGAAAATCTTGACAGAAAATATCATAGAAATTCGTAGAAAGTAGGATTCTCGCATCTATTTTTATTTTTCATTAAACTGTACTATCCTGATACGATAAAATAACAAAGTAAACTACTCTTAAATATAGTTAACCCGCATTAAATCGTGTAATCCTGCAACATCCAATCATGTTGATATAATAAAATAAATTCAAATAAAATGTTTTTCTATTAGGAAAGTCGACAAAATATATATATATATATCTTAATCCTCGATTCATGGTCGGTAAAAGTCGATCGTTGGACAGCGAGGAGTCGAGATGAAGGATTATTCATCGATGTATCCGATCGGGAAAGAGCGCGTGAAAGGGGATCCAATCACGGGGCAAAAAGAAACTCGATTTTTCGTTTGATCGGCGCCGGATGATGAAACGTGAGACGAAACGAGAGTAGGTACAGGAATCGAGATTGTTCGCGTGACGCGTTCCATGCAAATCTGAATAAATATGCTAGATAGGATCGGCCTTTTACCTCCGACTTCTGTCAAGTTTTTTCCTTTTTTATCCGCATAAAAATCTCGCCCCTTGTTATCCATTTCGAGTAATCGAATAGCGTGAAAGGACCAGCGAGGAAACAAGTGCCGATCGTATACAGTTTTCCATGCGTGAAATTAATTCGATCGACGGTACGACTAGGAGCTAAACTTCTACCAGGTTCCAATAGCCAGAATCCCGTAGGACATTTGAAAATTAGTGATTCAACAGAATTTAATGGCTGCTTCGATCGGTACGAAGATCGTCGAGAGAAACATTTACCGATCGTAAATTGGAAAGCTTCGAATCTTGGAAATTGAAATTTCGTCTGGTTTTCGTTCGCTAATTGGCTAAAAAGAAACCTCGTTCTGCTGACTTTTGGTTTCTGGTGCTGACGTTAACTTCTTACAAATTTAAATGCACGTTTAGGTCTTCCATAATTGCTTCTTTATTATCAAAGAACGTTACAAATATCGCGGAACATCACTTTTCTTCTACTTATCGGATTATCTTTTTTACTAAGAAAGTTATTCAGCCAATTTTAATTCTACAAAAGCGTAATCGCTTCGATCTATATCAGAACACGCAAAGTCGATATCCGAGATATGAATCTAAGGAATTCGTGATCCTCGAGATTGAAGCATTCCATCTATGGACCGTGATCTCGTTTCGGCGAACGAAAACCGAGAGACGACGAATAAAAGAGATCGACACTAACCATGAGAGATGGGAATCTCGAGTGATTTTCGAGCTCTGATTTCATCGTCTTCTGTGTAAAGAGGTTCTCTCTCCCGTTAATAACGCCATAGCCTGACCGCTCGTCTTCTTCTATTCTATCTATTTATCTTCTTGTCGTCTGTCCAGCTTCCTTTGCCTTTGTGCCCTCTGCCTTGCGTTCTTCATTGTCCACGGTCGCACCCCTTTTACACGGTCTCTTGTTAATTCGAGCGTCCGTTTCTTCGTCTCAGCTTCCCTGAATTCCTCTTCTACATTGCTACATCCTCTTCTTCAATTTTATTTTGCTTTCCAGATCAAGTAGTTTACTATTTTCAGCTTGCAATATCGTGTTTTAGGCTTGCAGTTTGAACTGTCGATCCTTTTATTCTTCTGCTGTATCTCGTAATTATGAAATCATCAAAAAATCTGCTATTTTTATACATCGGTTTGCTTACGGCCGACTTTAGATTCATCGATACGTGTACCTATTCTTAACAATATGTTTTCACTCTTTTCATCTTTTTCAATGCATTCAAATATTTTCTGTATATAACGTAAGTTTACATTTTGCAAAGAATCGCATCACCATTTAATTCCTCCGTTATTTAACAAGTAGCGTTCAAGAAAACAGAAAAACAGAAGAATCAGTTTAGTATCAGGCATCGATATCGAGAGAATTATTTCTCGATCAATAAATCTCCGAAGTGATTTTATATTTTATATGGTAGCGTGGCCGACTTGGTCGCTGTCAGATCTTATTATTAGTGTGTTTCAGTATCGTAAGAATCTCCAGATTGGGTTTAATTGAAACAGTAAATATAACGGGAAGAGAAAATCCAATGCTGCATGTGTGAATTAATTGGATTTTGTCATGTTGGAAGTTTCCTTAACACCACAGCCACTTCTGTTCTCGTTTAATTTGGCCTTTCCAATGTAATACTAAAGCTACCAACTTGTAATGTGTACATACAGATGCTTATAATTAAAATGACATAGTGAAGATAAACAGTTGTATATATGTATATAACCGTGTTTTTATCCGAATGAAAGCCAAGATTAATTTTGTCAGAAACATTCTGTACACATTCGTACAATAATTTTACGAGAGAAAACCTATCAATTAATTTCGATGTCTCTAATGTTGAGATATCTAGTGAAAATAGTAAAGCAGATCAACATGTTGAGACTCTTCATTTATTTCGTTTCACATAGGAAGAATTTAATTTTCATAGTTTTATAATTTCAGTTGTGCGAGTATTTTTATTCCAAGCTTGGTTACTTTTACGAACCAGAAAGGCGAAGTAAATCTCTAATTCTACCAAAGACCGAAATACCAGTCGGTGTTATTAATCCGAGAATTTATAAAAGGCGACACTGATGTCGGATGAGATAGAATTTATAGTTCGCTCTTACTATAACATATGTCTTTTGATAAATTTTCATTCCGCTCTATCGCGAGCTTATTGAACGAACCTGACGTTTTTCATCGTAATTTTTACTTCTGTCTCCGTTTGTTACTCAGGAAAAATTTGAGAAAATGAAAGCATCGAAAGATAAACGATTCAATGCCATTTTTTTTTTCTCTTTACAACAACTCATTCTCTCCTTTTTTTCTTTACAAAATAAGGACGAAGGAGTTATACTTCAGATGTATTATGGAATCACGTTTATTAATAACAGTATTTTCTTGGATAAATTGGACCAGCCACATTGTTCGATTCTATAGCGAAGTATAATAGTATAAAAAGAGTAAGATAAGTTGCAATACGGACCTCCACAATCTACATTGTACTTCCTTTTCCTCGCAATCTTATGTTTATGTTATATTCTATAAGAAATAAGCCACGCTGAATAGTCCTGAGAAAGCACCGCTCTTATTAAAATTCTGCTCTGAAGCGGATGTTTCATCCAATAATCGGATCATCTTGGTTCAAGATGCTTCTGAAATCTTAATGATTACTTATAAATATTTCTTCCTTGGAATTTTATATCGTGTGTTTCCTAGAAGAGCGATACGTATAAATATCGCCACTTTTGAAACACGTATCTGCAAAAATTAACGCTGGAAGTGAGCTAGCAGAAAATAAGACAGCAGTAAAAGGTTACATCATGCAGCAAATAAAGTAAATTAAATAGTGACGTACATAAAGTAAATCGTCACGATTAAATCTAATCGTAATGTATCAAAAAATTTCATGATTCTCCTTCAACTTTACATCGAAATCCCTAAAGCCAACGACTAACGCGCTAGCTCCATTCTATTTACAAAAATTACCTTCATTTTGGAAAACTGGACTAGTTTCCTTGGGCGTTGTCGCCATTTCTTCAAGTTGAAGAATTCACTCAAAGTCCTCTCGGTTGGTTCGTGAATGCAAGAAGCTACATGAATAATAAATACGCACTTCTCTCAAAGGAATTGCTAATTTCTTCCTCTCTATGGTCACAGAATGCGTTTCCAACGAGAAGAATAAAATTCCTGAAATAGATACCGATAATTACACACTGCTCTACGCACGCAGTAATACACACGCATTCATACATTGTATCATTCCTACGTATACGGTAGCGGGCAAAAGAAAATTTAAATGTAAATAATACAAATACAAAAAGTATTGTAACTTTATAAAACAGAACTGTATTTGACAAAAGCAACGAATAAAAATGTTGAATAATGTTGAGGTTATTAGATGTATGAACAGAGAAACGCGTGGATAAATTGTAAAGTAGAAAATATATTTTAATACAGAAGTGTAAGTACAAGTAGGAATATAATTTGAGCTGATCCCGATCCGCACGCTAGCAGTGTTACCCTGTAACTGAAAGCCCTGAAGCCATCGTCGCCTGTCTACTGTCTATGGTCTGCCTTCGTCCCAGTCTATTGTCTATACGCTGTCGATAGCTTCAGTGCTTGAGAAAACTAAAGAGACCAGATGTAGAGTTTTCTTAGAAATGGTGACCACTTCAAAAAATAAAAATTTGTCAGTGAAACTGAAAGATTATTTCAAAGAAAGGCACGTTAGGTTATTCAATCAAAATAGTAATCACCGTTGCTTCCTATAACCTTAAGTCATTCATCAGGCAAGTGACGAATTCCATCACGGTACAATGCTGCGTCCTTAGACAAGATCCAATCGTCCAGTCATTTATGTATCTCATTCCTTAATTGGAAGTGTATATCGGATAAGGCCTGTTGCATCGATCGGAACAGGTGGTGATCCGATGGAGTAACGTCTGGTGAATAAGTTGGCTGTTGCAAGACGTCCCAACCAAGGCTCATTATGATGTCTTTTGTCGCAGAAGCAGTGTGTGACCTAGCGTTGCCACGCAACAATTTCAAAGGACGTTCACCTTTGTCCTGACTATTGGATCTTGTCTAAAGGCATTTTCCGCGTTGGAATTCATCACTTGGCTAATAGATGGCTTAAAGTTGTAGAAACCAATGACAGACACTTTGATCGAACGACGTGCGATATTTCTTCTTTTTAAATAAACTTTTGGATTATCCACTAGTACACCTAATAATATTATACTCTGTAATATAAAACATAACATAATATAAAATAAGTGACTGTTAGCAAACTAGTAAAAAATGTCCAATATAAAAGTTACTAATATATACATATGCAAAGTCGTGTACGACGCGAATAAACGTCTTTAACAATTTTAAACCTTCTTTTGTCCGCTGCTTGTACGTCTGTGAGTCTACAAAAAATTCATTATAGGAAGTATTTTGAAAGCGATTGTCATGATACAAGTGTCACTTCTCGAAATTATTGTCGAACAGAATAAAGTCAATACGTATATATATATACGTATAAATTGTGTGTATTTCCGCATTATTCGCAAGCTTGCAACAGTGTTCTCATCCGCATAGTTGGCGAAATTACAGACATGACATGTACATGTAATGAGAGGCGTAATGAAGCCGGATCGAGAAAACGCGGCTGTTTTATCATACTCGTACAGAGGGCTTGATTGTATTATTCCGGCGATGCGGAAAGTTGTTCGTCGCGACTGTTCCGCGCAACGTAATTGCTAATCTCTCGATGCCGTTTGCGATTCCATTTTCATTCCTGTTGATTACCATTGGGAATTGTTCGCTACGATGTACCGTTTCCATCGCCTGCTGTTACGCACAGCTATTTCTGGTGATATCTAAATAAGAAACACCATGCTGTAATTGTTAGCTTCCTGTTTCTAAATTCAATACATATTAACGATTAACTCTCATGTGGATTATGGGGATCGCTATAGCCCTGTGGAACTTTAGATGAAATTAATATTTTAATATCTTGTCCTACACAGTTAAAGTTTAATATCTAACGATACAGAGTAAAAGCAAAATTTCCATTTACAAATTTTCTACGAAACGACATCAGTTGATTGCGTTATTAACGATTACATTATACGTTAATTTCCATTTTTAAAACCCATCGTACTTAGATGAAACTTGTGTGAAGAACATTAAAAGCTAATGTATAGCGATATCGTATAGTCCTCAATTGTCGTGTGTATTTTATGTTATGTCTATTTTTGTATTGTAATAATCTTATCTATACATATCTACATATAAAAATATTGCCATGATATTTTAATATATTAGAATGTGCATATTCGTCGTTTTCAAGGAACTGATGCATACAAGATAAACCTGTATAATCGCGGCAATAAAAATTAAAAATTGGATTTGTTAATCCATCATTGAACCGTTTAATAATCCCGGTGTTTCTGCGCGGGTTACTATTCATTCACGTGATTCTGTCATTGGCTGAGTTTATATCGTTCTCATCAGGCCTTTAGACTTTATCCACCAACGATATTAATGCAGCGAACAGCTTTCGACCGGTAGTTGCAACAGATACGCTTTGATTACGGTCCGTTACAATAATCATATCAATGGATGTTGGTGGAGAATGTTTGCTATTTGAAACGTGGTGCGCCGCTAAATAAGCCTCTGGTTTCCTGCCACCATATCTTCCGTAGATTTTGCTTTATCGTGGTGTGCCTATGCTTCGTATTAGCCGGACGTTCTACGATTAGATTCTTTGTTGTTCCAACGAATGCTGTGGTTGAATTTAAAATGAAAAGTTCTAGATCAAAATTATTTTCCAGTAAGAATTCTTCGACATTATCCAAAGCTTCAAAATATGGATTTTTCCATAAATATTCGTACCTTAACCATTACGCTATTTCTCCACATCGCTGTTAAGAATATTTCCTCTAACAATATCTGTGGATAAAAACATTTATAAATAGGAATACTAGCAAATAACGATATAGGTAAATAACAATGCGAGTAGATAAATAAAATATAATAAATAAATAAAAGTAACAATGCAAATTACAGTATTAGTAAATAATAAAATAATACTGATAAGTAACAATACTCGCAATATTGGCGAATATTTAGCAACTTAGAGAAATTTAAGGGATGCTGAAGGGAAGTGAAGAATGAAGGGATTTGCGAGTCGATTTGCGAAAGCAAAGAAGGGTGAGTCGGACAAGGAAAATCAGGGGTGAGAGAATGGAGACACACGAGAAGTTGCTCCGGGTAATAACCGAGTTGTGCAGCTGAATTGCCTCGGATGCGATACTCAATGTCCAACCGGAGGCGGATCCGGTATCACGTCACGCTCGCGTACATCGTGGTTGCGCCAGACCTCAGAGGATCGCGTGTTTTCTCCGAGATCCCTGATGGATCGGAGTCTGGAAAAATGTGCTGTCGGCTCACGCTGTCGACTTGCTTCCATCGGAGTGGACTCTTTTTAAGGTGATCCCTTTTTTCAGCCATCCTTTTTTAAGTCTTCTGCTGCTCTTCGACGTCAGCTTTTTAATTTAAAAGCGTGTATACTGATACAGCGAAGGATTCCACTCGAGTAAATTATTATGTCGGTGTCGAATAATTGATGAAAAAATCTGCCACGGAGAATCATGCGAGATTGGATGATTAAAAACTGATTTGTTTCTTTTTCCAGACCAAGTCGGAGGAAAAGACATAATTAGCCCTACGATATTATACTATGACGGGGAACTGTGTACCTCGATTTCATGAAAATACGCGAAGGAAGGTTCGAACGATCGAAAAACATGCACTTATTAATAGAAAAATTACTTGGAACAAGGTGACATCCTTTTTGCCACTGTAGCGTCTTGGTTTTTCCATGTCAAACACGGTAAATAATAAAATAAAAAATACAGCGAAGGTAAATCCTTCGATTTCCACTAGAGGCGCACGAAGCTCGGAAATAATTCTGCGCATCGAAGGGAACACGCTAATAAAGATTCTTGCCGAACGTGAAGAATGCATCTTGAAGCAGACGCGGAAGCACAGTGGAACAACGAAACACTCAGTCACGTTACTTCCAAAATGAGAAGTGTGTAGCTCTTTGATTTCAATTTTCACGCTGTTGTCTTGAATGAGCCATTAGCCGCTGGCACGTGTGCCCTCGCGAACAGACAGTGTGACGCTCCTGCGGTACGTTTCTGAAGCTGACGAAAATAGCCAAGAGGCCGAGGTTTGCGCGTCTTCTCGCTCGATGAACGCTTTGCTCTGGCGCTCGTGCGTTAGGCAGGTGCAGTGAGCGTACGCCGGTCACGCGATTGGAATGCAGATTCGCGGAAGAGATGGCGTGGTTCAGGCTGTCGCCCACTTAGGGCCAATTAAAATTGCTCTTAATTACGCTTGTCCGCGGCGGATAGCTCTCTCCTTTAATCTCGAAATTTATGAACCGGCATGCGGACAGAATGGTGTTGTTGCACGTTGAAAGGAGTTTGATTAATCGTCTCCGGGAGGATCGCTCGTTTTTTGGCATCAACTGGAGAAAACGAGCGAGGGATTAAACGGCTGGAAACAGTCTGGGTTACCTGGCTGCATGATTTACGATCGTGGAAACCAAAGTTTTGCGGGATGTCTGATCTTTTGATGGTGAAGATTCCGTGAATGATTGTTGCTAACACTATAACTTTAGCTTACACGTCGTGAATCAACATGTTATGGGTTTTACGTATAGATTTTATGCGAGAGAATTTAGTAATTTCGAGTATTTGATAAATAAAGTACTAGAAGTAATGAACGTTTAAAGGAATGCGTAAATGATAGTGCAGCATCATCGGTCCTTGTAATATTAAACTTCCTTTAGATCAATCAAATTGTTTAAAGTGCTAAAAGATATAAAAATCCTCTCGACCAACGTGAATCTGTTATTTACTGTATTATTATTATAAACCTGCCATTTCTCACGTCATTTTTTACTATTCGAAGTCGTTCCACTAATTTGAACCGTTCGATTTGAATAATTCTGATTTAAATGAACTGAAGATCGAATTCAAGGAACCTGTCTAACTTATGAACGAATTTTTATGGTTGAGAGATGTATGTTGGAGATTTAATGCGAAGGTAGTCAAGTAACAAAGATAGAAAGGCTAACTAATTGTAAGTCTGTCTTTTCCTTGTTTTCAAACAGCATTTTGGATTACACGATGAGGAATGATTTTTTGCGTTGTCGTTAAAGAGATTCATCTACGGGTTGTACGCGGGATTAGATTTCGCAATGCTTGTCGTAACCTTCTTCAAGCGGCGGCCTCTGATGTAATTAAACGCATCCACTGTAGACCAATTAAATTTCCTCGTAATTGCGTCCGGCTCCTTTGAGATTGCTCGCGTGTAGATGCAAACCCGGCAGGGGGCATAAAATGTCACGCGTCGTTGAAATGTTAAAGAGGTATTTTAGCTCGTTCGTTATGTCGACGTTAATCGGGTCGAGGAATTGTTGCAAAAATAAGATAGACTTTTCAAAGTAGCGTTTTTGGATTACGAAAATGTCACTTGTATCTTTCCAAAGGCAAAGATAACGAATTATTTATAAAATCTAATTATATACCGCTCGAAGGATATATTCTATCATTTTCTAAATCGATATTTTTATCACTCTCCATTTCATTTCGATCGATTTCATTAAAGGTGACATGGAGATTTAATCACCTGCCATGGCGACTCAAGTATCTGCTTCTTTGTATCTGGCGTGGAAAGGTAGTCGAAATCGCTGTCGATGAAAATTCTACCGACTCATCTTTTGAAATGTAAAATATTCGAGGTACGGTTTGGACAAAGAATTACTCTCGATAACGATTGACTCGATCAATGAGAAGATCGATGATGGTTCGCGGGCGTTGAATGAATATAAAGGGACATTTCAGCTGTTCAACCTGCATGTCCACGTGTTCGGTTCAATCTTGACTTGGAGCGAGATACGAGGCGTATCGATGCGTCTTGACAGATCGATCGATGATTAACGATCCGTGTCGATTAAATTTTCTCAATAACGATGGTAGATAATAATAATAATAGCAGCGCTTGAGTAATTGTTATTAATAACTGGACTGAGGAATTTTTAAGTCATATTTTTATGAATACAATTAGAAAAATTGAACTTGGGACATTTGTTTCATCTGCTAAATATTATAACGGGTGTCGGATATTTTACGTATATTTTACCTATTATGTAAATTCTATGAATGTTTGTATCTTTAAATTTGTAAACTCTCATAATCTGAATACCTTGAAAATTCCATTATCTAGACGTTTTTGTCTCTCTAGAGGTTATCATAAGTACAACGAGGATATTTGTAGAAAATAGGCTAACTGTATAACATATAATTCGGTTATCATGGTGTAATAACTCAATACTAATAATAACAGTAACACAATTTCCCAGGCACGAACTTAGCTCTCACCAAGTTTGCTCCAATTTCCTGGTAGTTTGGAGAATTCAATTTTAATTTTTGCGCCATCGTCAACCAACTCTTTGAAATTGTTTTACAACGTTTCTTATTACTTCTCGGGACGAGTACAATGGAAGATTGAATTTCCAGAGCTGGCACAGTTTTGATCGGCGACAGTTCCCATTAGTGGCCGTGTCGGACGAAACGAAAAGAACGGTCGCTTAATTGAGTTTATTGTTAGACGACGGGCTCTTCCTTGCAGTAATTCAATGGGTGTCGCTCGAAGATGACGAGTTTTCTAACGGTTCGCAGTAAAAATAACGGTGACACGAAAGCTACATGGTCGATAGGTGCACCATTGTGAATTTCAATGAAATGTGAACCCGATAACGCAAGCAAATGACATTTTGCTAATCAGTCATACATAAAATAGTATTACTTTTATCTGAAACTTGTTTCCTGTAAGTTTGTGCTGGATTATTACGGCAACTTGAATGTCAACCTTTTTATATCATCCCCTGTGACACGTTGCATATTTAAATCCTCGATAATGGATGGTTCTACATTGTGTACAAATTTATATCGATATATTAAGACGTTTCTGCTTGTGTTCTAACTAAATCTGAAAACGATCTGGAAGTCTGAAACCTGGAATATGTCTCAGAAGTTTGAAAGAAGAAACAACTCTCCAGCCGTGACACAATTAACATTAGAACTACCGATAGTTAACACGAAGTTATTTCTACCAAAACCAGTGAAAATGATTGGTCTTTAAAAAATACGTAATAATAAAATATTTTTATACTTTTTTATAACTATATAATACTATTTTATTACTTTTTTACAGTTATTTTGACTGGTGTGGTATTTCTAGTGTTAGCATCTAGCGATCCAGCGATCGATCCGGAATTTTCCTGATAACTGATATCATCATATTGAATGATACGCAGTAAAAATTTAAAAAATGTGCGGGAGGTTGTACAAAACGAGGAAACTGGTTAATTGGGGTTCGATAAACAGATTGCAGGATCCTTTTACACTTTGACAAGTATCAGTCATTTTGACTGGTATAAGTATATAATATAAGTAAGACTTGGTATAAGTAGCCTTGATACAAAATTATTTTGAGTTTGAATACATAAAAAACAAAATAAAATTCATTATATTATTCTTTTAGTTATTGTTCCGAATGTGATTACATCATTGCGGAAAAAAATATAACATTACATGAAGTAGGTATCTTAAAATAAAATTATAAAGCCAGCCAATTTGACTGGTGTAGTAGTTCTAGTGTTAATACTATGAGTATTTCGGTCGATGGAAAAGTATCTAAGAGACGCTAGTTGCTTCTCTATCATACACGATGGCCAAGGTTTATTAAATCTCGACGATCAGGTTGGCATCTTCTGGATCTTGGTCGGTGCCTATAATTTTCAGAAGAAGCGTTTATCCTCGCGTCACGAACGGCAATATTGTGTTCCCCCGGCTGTGGATGATCGTTCCAGTCAACGTGACTCGTAGGCGGTAGCTATTTTCTCAACGATAGAGATAGGTAGCGCGGATGATTAGTCTCGCTGCTCGTCCTATTTGCGCCACAGTAACGTACAATTGCATCGAAGAAACTTGGATTTATCTTGCAGAAGATTACCAAACTTCATTATCTTTCGTTGGTCTAATTCTTTTCCAAGTTTCACTGCTAGATTTTCTATCCATCGTCATATGATGGTTCTCGTAGTAACGAACTTGCTATTTTTATGAATGTATCGTGTGTATTATACGAGATATTTTGAAATTTGATTAGCACTGTAATGAGATACGACTACGGTGATTATATTGCCAAAATCTTAAATCGATCGAAATGTTTCGTATAAGCGTCCAAGTGTGTGTTCCATAATTATCCAAATATTTTCCTGGACTACTATATTCTCTCTCTCTCTCTCTCTCTCTCTCTCTCTCTCTCTGTCTTTCTGTCTCTCTTTGAACGTGTTGTTTCGATGTCTCGAGAAACGCAGCAGACCTGCCTTTCATTGCTCCAGGGAAGGATGCAGATGGGATCAAGCCGCGTTTACATCGCACGTACATCATCGACAGCATAGAAAATTGATACCTCTGGCTAGCCAGCGTACAGGATTCGACTATGGAAATGTCGACGTAGACAAAGGTGTACTGCTTTGTACATGAAATACCTGGTTCAATTGAATCAAATAGAGTGTAAATTCTGTTCGAAAGCAGTCGTGTGGATTAATTTGATTGAATGTTACTTTTATCGGCTAGGATCCGTTTAATGACCCTTTGTGTTCTGCAGTACGTTAGTACGCAAGTACTGCAGTACGCAAAGATAGAGAACGTGAAAGAAGAAGAAAATCTCTTTCAATTAAGTAGAACCGGTTTATCTCAATAATACGCGATATAGATTTGCCCATCATATTATCATATTATCACAGAAAAATACCAATACCGACCAATTCTACTGCACCTATTCTTCTAATCGAAATTCTATTTGCATTATGTTTCGTTTATCGCCTTAATTAAGTCTTAAATATGCTTCAAAATTAGAGTCATTAGTATCAAGCCATAGGAATCATTACCATAAAGTCGTTAGAGTCAAGTTATGATATAATATACGACACGCGAAATATGCAGATGAGTGACAGATGTCCATATCAATCGCAATAATTCCAAAGCAAACAATCAAGTTTGACAAGCGTAATCATAAAACAAAAGGTTAAAAAACCCGATCGATAAATTCATCCCGGGCCGTTCAAAAAGCGAGTCTGCAACCAGCTACAGGCTGTCGATTAGATTTTGATCAACTCGGCCTGTCAACGAGGAAACCTACGACAAAACGGCAACAAATACGCCAGATTTCCCAATTCCGCTCGATTGTTTGAAATTCACGAATCAATTACCAACTTGATCCTATCTCTAGCCTGCGTGCACGTACCTACATACGTACAGACATATACACGTGTGTCGTATTATTTATAGAGGCTCGAGCCACGGAGTCTGATAGGCAATCAAGGCAGGGCGCGTGTGCGGCATTCCGCGACTGAGTCACCAGTCGTACGTAAACCAGTCCTCGAAGCCGCGACGATACGTCGTAATAACGGCGAATCCCGATATCACCATTGTTTACGTCTACCTGAGGATCATCCCTGAATTCCTCGCCAAGACGATACCACGAGGATACACGAGCACAGATCAGATACGACGTGTATACGGACAAATACGAGAATTTATTGTGTGAACGATACTTAGAGTACGTACAGCTGAGTATAATAGAACTGAGAAGAAAATTAGGTAAATTCGGCTTCGATTGGTTTTTTAATAATAACACAATCCACAAAGACGAGCACGCGCATTGATCAAAACTATCGCGTAATATAAATTGTTTGCTATCTTCCATATAGTTTTCTGCGATTTGCTTGAATTTTTGAAGAAACATTTGACAAATTATTATATGTAATAGCGTATCGCTAGCTGACGCGTCCTGGTGCCACTCTTTGAATCGATCGAAGACCATATGAGAAAAATAAGATAGGTCGAATTTCATAGATACTCTGACTCGATAATCCTTTGAATTTGAAGGTATAAGCATTTTAAGAATAGATGGTAAATCCAAAATATCCTTTAAAAAACGACTAATGTTTGTTTGATTGTTATGCCAATTTAATTGAATTAATAATAGTCTATGCGTAATTGATGTTATTAATATTTTTCAAATGTATATGTCTCAAAATCAAATACAGGGATAGTTTTGATGTAGCATTGTAAAATTGCCTATCTATAAAAGACAAGAAACGCGACTTACCATATCTTCACCTTTAGCCGTCACAATCTTTTTGTTTCCCACATCTCCGCGGATTATCTTCTGAACTAAGTACAGCCCATCGACGGTTCTTAAAACCTAAACCTCGAAAGCCACATGAGAAAATCGCTACTATAACAACAACCTCACTTTCCAAACATCTTAACATCTTCTACCAACGTTTTCCGCCGGATAAAAGGTTCAAGTCCCTGAGGGAACAGGCGTAACACGTTGCATCATCAGGAAATCCAGGTCCATTAACCTTTAACGTCCTAATGCCACGTGAATGGAACGAAGAAAAGGAAAAACAGGTATACGTATATTTAGAAGCACAGAAGAGTATATGCTTGTAGAATGGACATAGAAAAAGACAGAAAGGGTGGGTCCGCGAAGTGAATGCAATTAGAAACGTTTACACCTTCTTCGTTCGCCTTTTCTAACATTCGCGTGCGTGCAGATAAGACGCATACGCGTTTAATGGTTCCCACCGGTTGTGTGTAAAACGTGTGGGACGTCGAAGAGTATTTTAATGACGCGGCCATTGCACGAACGTAATTTACGTCTTATTGTGCCAGTTCGTAGCCGTTCCCGTATATTTATCGCGTAATGGTCCAACGATCGGCCGATATTTTATTTCCGTGGAAATAGTCGAACAAACGCCTCGAACGATCCAGAGAGAAACGTTTCCACGAGGATCGTTTTGATCCTTCTTCCACCTATCGGAGCTTGTTCCGTCATTTTGCAATCTGTAATTTGCGAGCTCGTGTATATTCCAAGCGATTTTCACGCGTCAGGAATTTCCATCGCGTTTCAGTGTCGATTTCATCCTGCGGTTATTTTTCTTGTAGGATCTATTTGTGCGTTTTACATGTACATGTTCTTGCTTCGTCGAGGAATGTGTAATATATGTTATCGGACATCTCGTGGACACCGTTAGGCGCGCTAATTTTAGATGGAACGCGAGGTGTTTCGTTTTTCAGGAATTTAGTCGTGTACGGTTGAGCTTCGTTCGCGTCACAGCTAGGTAAATTGCTTATTGGATCTGTATGTTTAGACTTGCGTATGATAAGATATCGATGAAAAACCTAAGGACTTTTTTTCGTTGTGCATGGTTTAGATTTGCCTATGTTTCGACAGGAAAATTCCTGACACGTCATCGTCAAAGTAACAGTCATTTCTGATTTCCACAGACAGATCACTGTACAAGTTGTTACTTATACGCGTGCAGACTGATATAAAATGATATATCGATAAAAACCTGATGTTTTTTTTTAAATTTGACCGTGTATAATTAAGATTGCAACAGAGGTAGATTGGTCATTTGATCTACACGTGCAAACTGTTGCATAATATCTATATTTATAAAAATCCTGCGGTCTTTTAACGCAACCAGTGATTAGGACAAATACTGAAGTATTTTGAAAAAATCACGTTTCTTCGGTATCTTTTCAAGCAAACAGCATCGTATCTGAACGCACATCGATTATTCGATTATTCGCCTTTTCACGAAGATACTTTACACACGCAAATTGCTATCAACGTAATCTCCTGGCGACAATAAAATGCTTGTCACGAGGCCAGGTCGAAACAAACGGCCATGTAACTCGGTATTTCTTGCTTTCGATAAACGCCGGGTTCGCGAACACGATTTCAGCGCGCACCCACATTTCCTGGGCTGGGACGGAGATAGGCCTTTAACGTGGTCATGTCCGGTCCCTGCTGCAATAAGACATAACGACGGCACGACGTACGCAATAATAACGCTATATGCATGCGAACCCGGCTGTATCCGCCACACAAGCTGTGAATAATGCAGCGCGGTGCATGATCCTCACTGGATTCGAACCTCTCGAAGAACATCTGTGCATTACTGAGGAAACTGGACCTTGAAAAACGTCAAGGTCATGATGAAACGATATTTTCGCCGCTGAAGTACAAGTGACGTCAGAGCTAGAAGTTAAAATGTGCGTGAAGGTTCCGTCTTTTTTTAGAATTTGAAAAACGCCCACTTCTCCCTCTTGTCGGAGACAAAGCGTTATTAATATATGACTTATATTCAAAATATATATTGCCACACTCAATCTCTATTATTCCTCATCTCTCGTTCAGATTCTATTACTCTGCAACTCTCTGCGTAAAAAGATTGAAGAACAACGCTGTTAAGAGTTGGCATTCGTACAATTCGTCCTGACGTTGTTATTCATCGAAGAAACGACAAATAGGTCATTTCGTATATCAAACACAATGTTTTACCCTTTTCGCAATTAATCGGCTATCGTGGAATCGACGATAAAATCAACCGACCAAACGAGCAAGATTAATTCATAATCAATATATGTAAACGCGAATGGCGCGTTTCAGCCCGCGCATTGTTATTTTCCATAATACTAGAAATTATCTTGGCTTTGTGCAATCACAATGGCCAGCTGTACCACGATAATTCAAATTGCACAATGGAATACAGGGTTCCCTTTCATCGGGCAAACTTTGAACGATCCGAATCTCGATTCCATTACACTCGGACAATCTCTGCTATTGGTAACTTTATTCGAGTTAGGCGTCGATTCGACGAAACAGTTCTAGGCAGTGGATATTGAAGCTCGATCGGTAAGGAAGCGTGGATCACGATAGATCACTCGGTGGGATCCACGGTGCACGAGGTTCAGTATCGGTGAATCTGAAATTCTTTCTCTTTTTTTCTTCTCATTTTGCTCACCGTTTCGTTGTACACGTAAGCGCAGAATCCCGACGAATCGTGCGAGAGAAGCCTTTCAACTGGAACGTCTCCGCTTTTAGTTCCCGCGAAGAGAATTCTGCGAGATTCGAGCCTCGATTCACCGAGCGTTCCTTTAGCTTTTAATGCTCTCGATCGTCTCTCTTTCGTACGATTCAAATCGGTGATCGTAATTCGAAGACCGGCACGCTAGCTTTACCCTCTTTCTCCAGCCGCGAATACGAATTCGATCGAGAGCTGTGAATAACCCCATGATTTTCTCGCCGCTTTGCGTCGCTTGAGGCGCGAGAAAGGAGAGGCAGGATGGATATTTCCCTCGGTGAAGGCCTATCTTAGTTATACACCTTCTTGCATCGTGTTCTTCTTGTCGAATTTTTGTGGGATTTCCCTTAAGAAACGTAATACAGTTGGAGAAGATTACATTAAGTAGGAAATTTTACTATGAATATTTACTAGGAAATTTTAATTTCACAATGTTTCCAACATACTCGTAACCAATTAGTCAAGAGGTTTCTTCTTATTGAGAATTGTGGATCTTAGTCGCAGAAATAAATGTATGAGAACACTCACATTACACGTAGAAATGATATCAAAATAGTTTCAGATTTATTTAATATGTGATTTACAAAATATTCGTAGATACACATTGCACGCGTCTCAGCACTCTTTTTGTCTCACCACCTTCTTTTCCATTAGGCGTACGAAACAGTTGCATTCTTCTGTTTTATGAGACGCTGCGCACGCACGTACTTCCACACACACTCATACTCATACTCATATATGTGTGTCACCATTACGCGGCTTATATAGTGTAGCACACAAAATTACACATATCTCAATACTTCTGATAATATTTCACTCTCAAGAATGTGAAACGACTATCCTGCGACGTACGAACGTACAACTGAAAAACTTAACACGTTGCCACTACGTCGGCCTTAAAAAATCTCCCTTCGAACATCTCTGAAAATTAACAAGCCTTTCTCGAAAATACATCTTCATTGAATTCCCTTTAGAAAAATCTCCTCTCTTCAAACATTTGCAGAAGTCAGAAACCTTCCACTGAAATATTTAAAATATACAAAAACGCCCGAATCGCATTCTTCTGGATTAATTCCCAACCGATAATCCCGAAATTTCCCTCTGGAAAGGTAATCTAAAATCACAAAAAAGAAGAAACAAAGGGAAAGTGGCTGCGTGCGTGCCGACGGGGAGCGGAAACGCGGCAGGATGTTTACCACGACACGTTTCGAGTTCGATCTTAACGAGGAGGAACGGCGGGTGCAGGTTTTCGTCGTAAATCATTCGCGGCTTACGCTTATCTGCCTTGTTATATCTGCTTAGCAGAAATGCTTCGTGTTCGAACTGATCTTTACTCGAGAGCGACGAACCGGACTGTCATACTGGACGCGATAGAATTGAACCGGTGAACGAGCATCGAGGTAGCCGGTGCTTCGTGTCGTTTCCGTTTTCGCGATCGGAAACGGGACCGAACGTGTTAACACGTTTTACGACCGCGCGAAATGTTGCGCGCGCGACGCGATCTT
The DNA here is from genome assembly GCF_000188095.3 of Bombus impatiens. Taxonomy (NCBI): domain Eukaryota; kingdom Metazoa; phylum Arthropoda; class Insecta; order Hymenoptera; family Apidae; genus Bombus; species Bombus impatiens. The sequence continues at coordinate 2,998,346 of NT_176906.1, read as the reverse complement.
TCATCTCGCGTGACTCATCCGCGGCTTCAAGGCTCGAGATTACTTTCTATTAGACTTCAAGGGGATTGTTTAAGTGTTTAGAGATGAAGATTGGCTGGGAATAGGTCGACGAGTGGATTGCTTTGAGAGTTAATGGTAGGATGTACTTTTAGAAATTTTGTTTCGATATATGCGGGTAGATCGTGGGAAACGATTTTTCGAAGTTGTTGAAAGAATGCTAGATCCAAGGATATTTGTTATTTATTTATTTTATCGAATCCCATTAATGTATGAGTAGCGTGTATATATTTTGAATGGATTTGTAGAAGCCAAAGAAATAGTGTAACACAGCAGAGATTGTAAAGGATGTAAGACGACAAACAAAGAGATGCTGGATTGAATCTTTAATTATAAGAGTCTGTAATAGACAGGATGAATTGTAATGATACATCTCGTTAGAAAGAACAAGAAATAAAACGTCAGAGACACCGAACACTAAAAAATTGACTGAAAGCTCGTAGGTTTTAGAGATACAGACTGTTGAGTTCATAAATAAGAGAAATATCCGCGCAGAGTATAACTCAGCATTCTTTCGATACACAATATCGCACAACAATAAACTTAGACATCTAATCGTTCGCCGCAACAGCCTAGTGACTCATGACCGACAATAAACCATTCATTCTACTTAAAAATTTCCTTTCACAGAAACTACAGCCCCGTGCCACCGACGAATATCGTTATACGCGCGTCAAATGCGAATATTATTACATTTGCCGGTGAAATTTACGCAATCTCGTTGAGGCACAAAGGAATATCGGGTGAATCGTCGATTTCAAAGCGGCTGTTCGATTCATCGGACCAGAGCTTTGTGGCAACCAACGCTTGTCCGCTTTTCGGTTTCCATGCAATACGATATTTTACGAAAAATTCAGAACGCATTGGTCGATCTCGAGGTGGATCGTTGAGTCGATGATTCGGATTCGAGCGTATTCTTTTGGCCATTGAAAAACGAAAATTAAATCATCGTTGTCAAGAGCGTCGAATGTCTTATCGTATAGCGATAACGCAACGAGCTAATTAAGAAGACTTTCCGATTCGAATGACGACAATTAAAATTCCTTAATTCTGCTGCGTGCTTTGGCTCATTTTCGAGAATCCTATTTTTCTGTCGTTAGATATTTTATTTAATTTGAAGAAAATGAATTAGAAGAATATATAGTATGATATATGATACAATATACATGAGGCAAGAATATACAAAATATCGAAAGTTACGTAATCGTTAAGTTACTCAAAAGATGAAACGATAGAAAGTAACGCTCGTGAAACTGAAAAATAATAATCGTGAAATATCTGCACGAGTCGTAATCCATCGAGCATTCGTCATTCTGGAGTTAAATTATTTTGTGCCGCCTGAAAATTCCCCTTAGCTCGATCGCTTTTGTATTTCTGTTTCGCGTTTGTGTTTCGTCTAGAAATGATCAGACTATTAGCGTGGCATTTGTGTCTGCGTGTGTATACAGTTAAAAGTTGGAATCATTGACATAGTTGGACTAATGTAGGAGTTGAATACGAACTTGTAGCGGTTTCTGCAGATTAGAGAGATATTAGCGAAATTGGTAGAAATTTGTCGAATGTTTCACGTCCATGGTATGACGTGCTTTGGCGAATATCGAATATGAATTTAGCAAATTAAACGCGATGACGAATCATAAATTTCTTCGCTAGGACATTTTTCTCTTCTCTATATTACAAACATGCTTCTGAATTCGCCTTTTTCCATTTTCAAGAACCCATACACTGGCGCTCTTTAAGAAGCTTCCCCATGTAGAAACATATGTAAAGACATGTACAGAAAGGTCACTTGATCTCTCGAGTGCACATGAATTCCTAAAAGGTCCATTTCCTAAACGTTACGCTGCTAACTCTCTAGGAAACCCGTTCTTACAAACGGCTGCATAAAATACTACTGGTTCAGTATTATTGCTGTTGTATAATAACAGGCAACTCTTAGTTATCTCTTCGTTTAAACCATCCTGTCAATACTTTCGTTTATTAGAAGAAATCATCGATTTCTGATCGAAGTTTTCTTCTTTTTCAATGGGTTAAAAAATATTTATTTTTCTTATTTACGACACTATCGACATTTCACATGTACATAGGTTTAGGCAAGCGTTTGAACGTTTGTCAGAGAAAATTTTTACGTTCATATGCGTTCTATAAAATATAATAAACATTGAGTTACGAAGAAATTTAGCTCGTTTTCTGTACAATTAGCGCTCGATGGTAATTAACGAGACGAATTACGGTAATCCAAGCCGTTTCGGTAAGTCGTGCACTGGTTTCCGGTAACGTAGACAACAATCGAAAGGTGAAAATCACACGGAGTAAGGTCGTGTTTCGGTTGTCCAATTAACAGCGTGTGGTCGAGCATTGTCGTGAAATAAAATGGCGGTTTCGAATAGCGTTCCTCTATGTTTAACGAGAATAGTTGGTCTCCGTTCATTAATTAGTGTTTCACGATCACATGAGACGCCGCGCCGGTCGTTGTTCCGTTTTCAACGCTGAATTCGCATCGCGTATCGTCTTCGACACGAACGATCGCGTGACGGATTTCCAATTATTAATTAACCTCTCCTTGAACGACTCCTTTTACTTATCGCTGACATCGTTTCACACAAGTTTCTTGTCTTGCATGTAGCTCTTGATAAACGCATTGCTAACGAGCTTACGTCCTTAATAATAATTTTCCATTTTTGTACGTAGCTTACCTAGCAAGTTTTGTTTTATGCACCGTGACCCACGCACAGTTAATTCGTTGTATGCATTCTACAAAGCTGTTTGAAATTTCATGAGTGCATATCATGATTATACCGATAGAATCTCAAGCTAATCTGGAAATTTATATAAAAGTTACGAAACATTTACTGTTAATATATACGTCTGTACTTGGTAAAGAAGTAGTGTATAGTATGAATAATCATTTGAAAAATATAACAAATGTTAAAAATGGTGCCATGGTAAACGTTGAAGCTTGTTGATACAATAAATAATTCATCATGATCATAATTAATAATCAATTATAATAAATTATCATGATTCTTTGAAACGCTTAACTGATTGTACGCTTGATTAACTTGGTTTAAGCTTGATCGATCGACGATATGTGAAATGACCTGTGTAGTTCGCCGAGTTTGTGAAGAAAGAGAAATTAAAATAAAATTTGTACAAATTTATTAGCGACAGAGGGGAACGATACTACGAACGATAATGTGAAAGATTCCTTCTTATAGCATTCGTAATTGCGTATGTTACCAATGTTTTTACTACAATAGATGAACTTTCATGGTGATTCAGCCGGATATTTTGAAATGAACACATCATGCTATCGAATTCTACTTTTCCATCATCGTTTCATTCGACGCGATTACACATCTTTCTATTCTTCTGAAGTAACAACAAACCAAACACAATTCAACGAGCAGAGTCGATTAAATTCGATCGCCGTGCCGAGGAAAAAATCGAACCTACAAATACCATCGATTCTTTGCCTCTTCGCATTATCGACGTTCGTAAAGAGCACGATCCGAAAGAGAAACCAGCGAACACGGTTATTCGCTCCCCGTTCGGTTGGCCTTTTCAGCATGTTCAATAAATAGCAGAAAGCATGCGAGTAAATCTTTGTTTCTGGAGCCGCATCTTGAGCCGCGTTTGGCTCGTAGAATCCAGGTAGAACGTACTTAAGTACACACGTTTGATGCATATCGGGCCAGATGCAGCGGCAGATAGTTCGATGCAGCGCATAAATGCAACTCGCGCCGATAAAACAACGTTTCACGATCACGATCACGCCGAGGACAACGCCTATATTTTTCGTTTTTGCATCCATTTGGACCTAGTTTACAAGTCAAAATCGGGATTCTCTTTTGTGGATCGTGTATTGGATGTTGCATTATAACGTTTGCAGACACGTAATCCAAATATCACACCTTCTTTGTAGAACGATATATCAACTAACAATATTAGTACATTGAAAAGTTATAAATTATAGGTAGTGTAGTTTATAATTTATAGATGGTAGAAAGATTGTTTTATATATTTTTTTTTACAATTAAGGGTAATTTATAGCTTTCAAAATTTACTTGGAAAGTTTCGTTTGTATTATTATCAAACTCGCTAGTGTTTTGCTAGTATTGAAATTTAGAATTTCTCTTTTGTAAAACGGAGGTAAGATATTAATTATCATGTTCTTCGTGTGTTCAAGAATTATTTTAAAATAATAGTAAAAGATAGAAGAACAGATCTGTCGTTACGATGCTATTGCGTAATAACGTTTTTAATTAAGCTGTTCACGACAGAAGGGACTTCATTTGGAAGTAATTAAATTCTCCGCCTTTGAAATAGTAATTAAACGTAGTGTAAATTTTAGTTCGTGTTCTCGGTGTTGTTTCGTCCTCGCCATTGTTGCTCGTTGCAAGATTCAGGTTGATTAAAATACCGCGTATTTATCGTCAGCTTGTTACCATAACCAACAATCGAGATTGCGTGGTGGTTAAGCATCCGCTTGAAAACAATGAGATTTTCACGAATTATGTGTCTTATTTGTATAACAAATTCTAATTCTCCTAAGATAAAAAGTTAAGAAATTAATGGAATAAAAATAAGGGAAAAACACGATAATATAAGAACGAGAATACGAAGGAAATCATATTTGATCGACAAACCCAGATAGTCCAAAGAAAGAGGATAACATAGAATATTAAAGGAGCCGTATTGAAATTCACAAAATATTCCAACTCTCCTATGGAGAGTAAAATATTAAACCAGGACAAGCAAAAATATAAGAAAAAAACATAAAACGCAACAAAGAACACTGAGGAAACCGTATTGCAGTCTATAAAATACTTCTATTCTCCTACGTAAAATAAAAAGATCAGAAAGCTGAAACAAAAAGCATAAAGCATATCAAAGTGGGGGACATTAAGGAACTCCTTTTTACAATTTAAAAAATAACATCTCCCAAATCTCGAATTCATTTTAACCACGACACGCTTCCACTATATCCAATACCACGGGCTTGAAAAATTCATATATACATAGGTACTCTATTCAGAAGGATTCTCTCACCGATTTTCTCCACCCTCGTATCTTCCATCGAGGCTTCTGCCCCAAAAAACTTCTCCCTCGTCGACCAGCAGATACCCTCGATTACGACGTTGCGTTTATGGATGCACGCAAGGGAAATTGCTCGAGCCGTGGAAATCGATGTTCCGTTAGCGATCGATGTTTTGGGTGGTCGACGTTGGGGTAGCTACCCCGTGGCGTTTTTCGGGGTTTCTAGGCTGACGTGTTTCTATTTTGAAGCGAACCGAGCCAATTACGCTCTTGTCGGCAATCTGCAGTCGCATAACGAAATAACTGGTTCACTTCGATTGCCATGGCGCGATTAATCCTTCGTTCTACCCTCGTGCGTATTCGCCTCGAGGATGATCAAGTAGAAAGAACGGACACGTCCTTTTCATTCGATTGCTCGAGGCTATCTCGCTCGCGATGACTCAGATCTTCATCGTGGTGATTCGATTTTCGCCGACTATTATGATTGGTAAATCGGAGACAGCGAGAACGAGAAAATTACAGTCTTTGGCCATCGAATTAGAAACGCTCGAAGTTTTTCTCTTTTTACTGAGAGTTTGGAGGTGAGAGAATTTTAATAATAAAGTTTATTAACTACCAAAGTGATATACATTCTTTGCGAATTATCTGAATTCTATGCACTTTTGTACCTTTAAATTTCTAATGAAATTTGTAAATGCGTACAAATTCGCAGGTTGATGAGTAATCGAAATGAAACGACGCGTGTATCAAAAAGATATAATGCAGCGAAAGATGAAACTTTTATCCACGTTCCTTCGAAATAGTTAACACAGTATAAAATTTGATGTAAATTGCAATCACTAATTTCAATATATTATTTTCTATATATCATGACAGAAAATTTGATTAAAAACTCAGGGTATCAGAGATCTAACAATACCTTCGCTCGTAAGTAACGGATCTCCATCAGCTTAGCTACAGATGATAAAGAATCATCCAAATATTGACTCGGCTCTTGTCCCGAGAATCAGTTTATTCTGCTTTGGCGACAGTCGCCAATGCGCTTTTTCCCCTCGTCTACATCACTTCGTGTCCTAGCATTCATCAACGGGAAAGCGTATTTGTCGAAAACAATCGAAACGTTTCATAAACCGTTATTCTACACTGTGAATGAAATTCACTGGCCCTATCATATCAGTGCATACGTATCAAACAGTGTTTTTAATCAGTCAACACGAGAATTCTCGTTTGTCAAAATGTCCACGGTTACGAATATATTTTTACGTGTGCACACAATATCCTTGATTTGAAAGATAAATTCTCTTTAGCTTTGAAAGACAAATTGAAAGATTCGAATGGTTTCCAAAAGTTCATTGCATTCAAATAATATCAACACTCTCAATTTTAATATTTTGCTCGTGTGACACTCATTCCGTATACAAATGTCCGCTCAATCACACGCGCACTTGTCAAAATCTGTCACGAGCACGCAAGTACACTTAAGTACACTTTCTCCAAGTACACATATGTTTAACCTACTAAATGTTATATCAAATAAGTAGGTACTTTGCTCGGAATATATCTAATGTATATTTACATATTATATACTTTTGCATATTGTACGTATTAGAAAATAGATGTGTGTTCATCTGTATCGTACGAGCGAGGAAGACAAAAGGAAAATGTTATGAGACGAGCGCATCGCGTATATTGAATGAATGAATGTGTAATAAAACAAATTCATTCCTGTTTAACATGTATAAGAGAATAGAGCGGTGTACGTTAACACTTCAAATTATTCTGTTACATACTATAAATTGTATATTTAGTAAAACGTTATATATTATTACTTTAACAGTACGATTCTGCATCTTTAAAGTTTCCATAAATAAATAATTTCCATAAATAAAAACATAAACATTCGCCCTACTTGTAATCGTAACTCGCCCACCCCGAACGCCTCGACTCGAACCAACTCGATCGAATTTCCATCAACGTTCGCGGCCGGTTACGCTTTTGGCCATTCTCGTTCGATATCAAACTCCCCCTTTCCCGGATGGACCGTTACTTTTTCTGGCTTACGACCATGGACGAATTTATCGTCTTCCACGGTCATTTCTCCTCTTCTCCTCGCTTTCTTCCGATAAATGCAGCGTCGCGAGGCCAGAATACACCGTAATCGCCTTACGGTCGCCACAGGACATTTTCAGGAACATTCACGCCATCCCTTATCGTTGAATATTATCGGAATTTTGGTTGGATTCGAGACATATGTATATACGTATTATATAGGGTGTTCCTCGCGTGCGAAATCACGCGACCGCGCGGATAATCTCGTCAGCTATTTCAGCCAGCTATTTCAGTGTCAAGATTGACCTCCCATTGGTCCGTCCTTTTTTTCTTTCACAACGACCTTTCAGAGGAACGACGATGGTTTCCCCTCGTTTCTTACGGAAGAAGGGACTTTGGATTTGCAGAAGTTTTGATTTATTCGAGCGTAGACCACGGTGAAAGGATTTCTCGATGAAACTGTCAGAGTCGATCTTTACGGATATAAATTCTTACGCTCAAGATATTGCTAATCGGTAGAACTTGAATATTTATGAAAATTCATATTTTTACGAGCATAATTTCAAAAGCGGAATCTAGACAGTGTGTTTTACTTACTAAATGTCGTAATAAATATTATAGTTTGCATATTTCGTATATTTCTGTGTAGTATGTGCATTGTGCGCATCGTTGCGCCTTAAAACTTCCCAGAAATGCGTAACATTTCGCAGTAACTTCTTTCCAATTATCCAAGTCACGATCGACGAAGCATTGGAACAACTCGTTTCTCCTTTCCTCTCTGTTCAACGTAAACGACACCTCCGGAAAGAAACAATTTACCCCCTTATTAGCATATAAATTAATCGCTCTTGAAACTGGTCTCTGACGACGGAGTATCTCCTTGTTCTTCAATGTTCTTCAATAACGAAGAAAGATTTCGTTGATGTAAAAGGGCGAAAGTTGGGACAAGCAGAATTTGTATCATCGTATCGAGATTAGCGAAATTAGAAATGATCAAAATCAAATCTCCACCATTCGTTGTATATCAACCATTATACTGATCTCAACTATAACTTATGCACAGTTTGTTCGAGTTTCTTGTTCGTTTTGCTCGGATTAAAGAACCTTATCGAGTTGGCGACGCAGAGTGTTGTCCTTTGCATCCGAATGGAACGGATAAAGCTGAGAGCCGAGGATTAAATTATCCGTGGACACCTTGCTGAATCGAGGAGGCTCCTTCTTTCGGTCAATTATTCCAGATAAAACCCTAAGGGCACTCCCGAAACTTGTTTCGGCCTTCTTTCGCTCTCTGCCGGTTGAAAACATCGACGATATCACAGTTGCTCTTCTTTTCGTTCTTTCGCTACTCCGACGGCCTTCTTTAATAAGAAACAAGCGATGGTACATTACGCAAATCTTCTTCTCCTTTTTTTAGCTTCTTATACCACGCGTAGAATCTTGTCGTTGGAAGTTTTGGCTTTCTTTTTGGCGATTCTAACGTTTATAAAATGAAAATCGTATGGTAATGAGTAGATATTGCGGATATTTATGCATTTATGGGAAATTTCAATGTGCAAAAATATACAGACTGCGTGTAATATGCAAAAATGTACAAAGTATTCAAAGTAAAGTAATAATTATAAATGTTAAAGGGCAAAAGTATCTCTACTTAAGTTCCACTTATCTAGCTGTATTTATATTTTATATTATGTGAAAATATAAATTTACATAAATGTCCGCGCATCCGCAGTCCAGCAATGAAGAAGACAAGGAGTGGTTTTCATTATTTTTAAAGATTCGTTTTGCGTGAGTTTCAGATTACTTCTTATTGATTTTTCAATATACAAGATTTTACTAGATAAACATAGAAAGAATTAATTGAGGTGTTTTGTACAAAGACTTGCAGCTTTAGAAAATTGAATTACACAGTTAATTCTGATAGGTGAACATTTTCACCTCGTTAACTATCTTTGATTTTCGACGATATTGATTTTTGTTGGAAGCTAACTTTGGACAGTTCGCTTGTTAGCGTTCACGAATACGCTTTTAAAATATATTTTACTGTGCGAAAGAAACAAATTCGTACACGCCGGTCGTAAAAAGGGTGTTATCTAAAAATAAAAATCTACAAGGTCGACAGCCACAAAAGAAAAATGCAACGCTCAATGCCAGAGCGGAAGCGACCAATGGTCCGTGAAGCTTTATTACCTTTCGTAGAATTTAATTATGCAGGGGAAAACAATTCTACAAAATTCCACGAATTTTTCGCCGATCGCAACTCGAGAAAATTCAGTTCGCACGTCCCTTAATATATATACACACATATTTCTAAGTATTTAAAGGTCACTTGCTTGTTGCACAATATCTCGACAGGAGCAGATCGCACTCGCGTTTCTAGGCTATTGCATACTTATCGATTGCAGTTCGTTCCTCGAATCGAACGCATTGTGATTTTAAAAATTGTATGCGATTCGCGCGGTTGCGTGTTTTCCACGCACTGTATCCTGCATTTATAAAACATTGAGTAAAGCCATTACAAACATCGACTGTTTGCGATTGTTTAGTAAAAAATATTTGAACGAAAGGTCAGCAGCAATTTCTTTCGGAAATCATTCCGCGGTTAAGCAAACGTTTGCCTCGCTTTCATCGCCAGTGTATTTTTATTTAAAGACAGACTTTTGAAAATAATGAAACATGCAGTCGAGGGACAGATCGAAATATCGATAGATATGTTTGGCTTGGTAATGTCAAGTTGGTGCCTTATCTCTGTACATGTCGCAGATTTTTTAAGGTGATAAATTGACGGATTTTATATATAGAGAAACTCGTATCGACGACTGTAAAATATTAACCTATCGAGCGATATTTTCTATGGAAACACGTAGAAGACTGGTTGCGCACGTAACTCGTGCTATCGATTGTTGTAAATCTCGCGTTCGTTTTCCAGTTCTTGCTATAATCTAGCGACTTTTATTTGCCACGATTCTAGCAGCGTGTTATAAAAATCAATATTTCTCTCGCTCTGACTCTACGCCGCTAAGTTTGCGCCTCCTGATTTATTCATGAACTTTATCATCCTGTACTGCAACTTATCTGTCTTATATCTATTACACCTCGGCGCTTACTTATCAGCCGATCTTTCATTTTCTTTTCTCATTTTCTATATTATTTGTTTATCACCTTATCATTTTACGGATCATGTTATCGTGAAACTATAGATCGTTTCACTGATTTATAAAACCGGGCACTACCGTTTATTCACAATAGAATATCGCGTAGTTGTCTAACAATTCACGCGGTGACCGCGATTGTCGCGACCTTAATGGCGCTGATGAAGTTAACTTCCCATAAACACGCGATCGACGACGCATCGAATTAAACTGCCGTTGGGGATGATGAAGCAGACGTGCACGAGAAACTAGGGGTTTCTAAATATAGAAAATGGAAAAAAAGAACGTCAAAGATAAAATGGCTGTAGACTTAGGAAATAAGAAAGGAAAAGAAAATATAAAAAATCTAGATTTTTAGATATATAAAACGAAAGGAAAATTGAGACAAAAGATTTCCTATGTTGTCACTTATTTATTTATTTACAAGTAACATTCCTTTGATACCTGACGTGTCATACAAACAAAGTCCACTGTTTGTACGAAAGATACTTGTCAATAAAAGTTCAATTATATTAAGCAGCTACATAGAATGGAACTTTTGAAGGACAAAAATCTATGGAAAAGATGAATTTTCGTTGAAATTATTTACAGATAAAAATAATGTATTAGTCCAATTATAACCCAAGTATTTTTGTATAGAAGAGAATAGATTAAAAAGTCGATAAAACAGTTATTCGCATGGATAAATTCGATTTGATCACGATGCGAACGTGTCACTTTATTATTTCAGAGAGGAAAAGGGATATTGTGCATTGGGTAGCTCGAAGTCTCGAGTCAGCGTGAGATCGACTGCGAGACGATCGATGGTTCGCACTGGAAGATTGGTTGCTCATCGATGCCTTTTCCACTCCAAATACGATAACGAAAGTGGATGAAATGGTCAGCGAGCCGATATCACGCCGTGCATAATGCGCATGGAAATTACTTTGCGCCATGAAAGCCCTGTCAAAATTGATCCTAACGACTCTTCGATGTTAATTGAAGAATTTATTACCATTTGATCGTTCATGGTTCCAGGATCGTAAATTCAATGGGCGTCGAAGCGGAAACGAAACTTTGATTCGTTGCGAGAGAACGGTTCGAATATTTCCATAATCGAAACGCGTCTTTTCAAACAAAAATGTTGCTAATTGTCACATGTCGAGTTACCTGCTATGCTCATAATTTACGCTGTCGGAGAACCGACATGCATAACGTACCGCGATATTTCCAGCCAATGTTTTCCTCTCTCTCTCTCTCTCTCTTTGACCAATATCCATTTCCATCATTTGCATAACGTTTTCACCAGAAACATCCAGTTTTAGTCGAAATACGAATATTCCTCTGATTACTTCCATTAACGTTCCACATTACACCATTGTTTTTAATAAAATATACCTAGAATTTCCCATATTTTTCTCTCTCTGTCTCTCTGGATATTTCAGAAAAAGTTCTCCTCTTCCTCTTTAATTATTGCCAATATCCATCATTTGCCTAACGTTTTTCCACCGAATAAGCAACTTAATTATTACAAATATTCCACCCACTAATTTTCCATTAGCTTTTCGCCAATATTTTGAATGAGATATATCTAAAATTCTTGATTTCATAACATTTTTTCACCAAACATGCAGTTCTATTAATAAAAATATTTGTCCGATTACTCCCACCAACATTTCTATATCTCACGACATTGCTTCTATATAATAAAATACACGTTGAATTTTTAACGAATTTTATATAAAATTCCAAATTTAGCCGATATAATTTCCTGGCAAAAGTGGCTGCTCCTCGACGAATTCTATTCTCTGAAATTACTGTTAATCCTGGAATAGCACACCAAAGTTTTTCGTAAGCCCGACAGAATACTGATTCCGATTCCGTATCGCAAAACACTCGGAAATATAAAGCTTCTGTAAGTTTTGTTGAACGTTTGAACTTTATAATTTATCGTTAGAGTAGGAATTTTTATACATTTGTAGGAAATTTCAAGATGAAAACTCATACAAAATGCATGTAAGGTGTAAACACCTGTAAAATGTCTATGTAAGAATCTTGAATTTTTGGCCTAGCATATTTTACATACTTACGTTTCTTAATTTAGTATTTCAAATTGAGGAATACCTTTTACTTTATATCATTAGGGTATACAAACTTGGACATTACGAACTAAAAACAGTCAAGTTCAAGTTCCATGATGCAAGTATAATCTAAAGCCAAATTCCATACTCTCGTAGCAGACCAATTCAACCCTAGAGACCACAAGATGTACCCCGAGAGTTCCCCGTATTACGTCTCCCAACTTTGACATCCTCGATATCCTCTACATCATCTCTGACGAACGATACTATTCCAAGTAATAGTTTCCAGATCTACAGGATCTCTGCTTTCGAATTTCATGGTTCCAAAATTTCAGTAGCCAGTATTCAGTATTCGGATGAATATAGGTACCTAAGTCTCAGTTATCGAGAATTCTTAGTCTTCTCTTTACTCATCATCAAGTTTGAATTTCTCAATATTTTAGGAACAGTCTATTAGATCATGGGATACTTTGTGTACAAATATGATGTCACAAGATTTTCTTCTATTTTCTAACGTAGTGAAGCGAAGATCGGACAATATATACCACTGCTGATGTACTATACATACAGTGGCTACAAAAAGTATTTGCACATAGCGTTATTTTTCAATGAAACTTCCCTACTTATCAACTTACGCATTTCAGTTTCATAGTATCAAATATCTATAGTTTTGTAAAAGGTCTACCAAATAATATGGAACTTAATACACTTGGATTTAATTAATTAGTACTTACGTAAACGTATTTTTCGCAAGAGATAACGACAAATAAACGAAAGAGCAATTCTTTGAATTCGTTAACTGATACGAAATGTTTTGCAACTTTTTAGCACGTTTTATGGTTTCGAACTTCATTTCTTACAACGGTATATGTTAATAAAATATCTTCTTACAATACCTGTCTTTATATTGCGAAATACGAAACTATTCTGAAAAATATTTTTTATAATTTTCGGATTTTTAATTCACGCGCCACATTCAGGTCGATATGATTATCATCTAAAAGCCGTGAAGTCCTTAACACTAGAACTACCGATAATTAACACGAAGCTATTTCTACCAAGACCACTCAGAATGACTGGTCTTTAAAAAATACGTAATAATAAAATATTTTTATATTTATTGATTTATTATTTTCTTACAGAAGCAATTCCATGTTATGTAGTAGATTTTTGGTATTATTAATCCATCTGGGACCATGATCTCTAAACGAGGGTTGACACATTTATAAAATTGTAGAACCAGTCATTTTGACTGCTGTGATATTTCTAGTGTTAGCATCTGGCGATCCAGCGATCACTTGATCCACCTGATAACTAATATCATCATATTGAATGATACGTAGTAAAAATTTTAAAAACGTGCGGGAAGTTGCACAAAACGAGGAAACTGGTTAATTGGTGTTCGATAAACAGATTGCAGCACCCTTTTACACTTTTACAAGTACCAGTCGTTTTGACTGATATTGGTATAAGTAGCCTTGAAGAATCATCTTCAATTTAATAACGAAGATACTTCGAATCTACTACAATCTACTAACCCAACACATTATAAGAAATACGACAATGTACGAATACTTTTTGTAGCCACTGTACGTTCGATCGAAACAAGCTGTCGCGCCTTCCTAAATGGCTCCAAACATTTCTATTCGCGGAACTGGATTAGCTCTTCGATATTGGCGATTTGCACGGGCGTATTTCAATCGGTTGGGCCTGTGGCGTGTTTCATCGTATATTTCGCCGGTATTAATGTGGAACGGCAGGCGTGCCGCTTAAACCAACCGGGGCCCGCAATGCCGAACTGTCACCGACAATATCGTTGATTTAAACCCTGCCGTAACAGTTTCGCGATAATTTGTTTCGACTCGTGTACCGCTTTATCGCACCGCTCACAATTTATACAATTTCCCCTCGCGTCGTTTTACGTAAGCCTCATTAAACGCAGTTGCCAGGATTTTTCACGACGTTCCACGGCCTACCACTCGGCCAAGGAACGTAGCACACGCGGTATTGTCTAATCTCCTCGCATTAGTCGTTATTCATTGCTCGCGTTACAATAACTGGCCGTCTTGTTCGCAGTGAGATATGATAAGATCGATAGAAAGTGCGGCTGCCGGTCGGCTACTACTCGGACCACATTGTTGCGGACTCGAGTCCTTGGCGTTGACACAGACTACGCGAGAAACGGAACGCGGTTTCGCGACGAAAAAATAACATGTTGTCTGTTGCACGGTGCATTATTACACAGGCTCACGAAAGTATACCAACGCTTGTAGACAGTTTGAACGCGAATATATGACGCGTATTATGCGAAATATTTTGGAATTTCATTTGACACAGTTATAGGTGGACTGCGGATTTTTACGTGTTTATGGAAAATCCGAAAACGCGGAATTGCACAGAAAGCGCACGATATGGAAAATTATATAAAATATCCAAAAGTATTTGGATTTATATAAAATATCCAATAATATTCGCCAGGTAAACAATTCTCTATCGAGCTTCTATATTTTTAATTATATTTTAAAAGTTACAAATCTGCATAAAAATCCATAGTCTAGTTACGAGACTCGACTACGATAAACAGACTGCAGATATTTATAGAAATTCGTGTTTCTCGAATGTGGTTAAAAAAGTGAAAGCCAGATCAGAGAGTGCAGCAATCACACGCAAATTATTCAACTTCACGCGTATTATCAAATTCTCGTTGTACATTTCCCATTCGCGACAGCGGAACGTGCAATTCTCCGCTTCGATTGACCAATTTCGATCAAACTTCCGTCAACTACGAAGCACTAAAAGCCGAGAAGCGGCGAAATAAATGCCGTACGACGTCTGAAATGCTGAAAGCGGCGATTCGGAGAGAAAAATCTGCGCCGGAGTAAAACCTTAATATTTGTGATCGGCGATCCCAGTCCCGGCTACTTTTTATCGAAAGTTCATCTAGGTGGAACTTTAAAAAGATCGACGACTCTTTCACGTTTTTCTTTTATTGCAGCGTTTGAAAGGCTCGCAATTACAGCGATTTGCGAGCAGTGGCATGTAAATCATTGAGTACCGGTTCCTGGCTAACGTCTAGCCCCTGAACGTAAAAGAAATACTAGAATGGTTAAAAGGCACGATATCGTTTACATTAGTCCTGGTATTAGTAAATTCTCGTCCTAGCTTGTTACGAACCACAGCCAATATTTGCCTTGTCGCGTATACGTATAGATTGCCAATAAACGTAGGTAAAAGAAGGAAAGCTAGTGGAAGACTAATAAAGAAGAAAAGAAAGCGAAGTTTGTGTCCAGGCAAAGGAACGAATCGTTCGATTTCGGACGTTTGTGAATTCGATCGTTTGACAGACTTTGCCAAATTTCCAGTTAAAGTTCAGTGAGACTGATCAAGGAGTTTTCTAAAAAAAGCTTCTACAAGTCTCTATAGTAAAAATATATAATAGCTATAATTATATACCTACAAATGCCTAGAATACAATATCTATAGTTTCCGGGTGTATATTTTGAACAAATAGTTGAACCATTATGAAATTTTTATTTATTTCCTAAATATAAAACGAGGATATAAATAAAATATAAAAAATTGATAACCAAAGTAATAAAAGTAAAGAAATAAATACGAGAAAGTGTAACGATTCAAGCGCAGTTATATATCAAAAGTGTACAACTAAAATTGCCGACGAAATTTAATTAACTTACCGTTTTGTCTTCCAGAAAGTTTCTCAATTGATTCCTATTAAAATTACCCACAGCTCTCTAGAATTAAAATTGCGCGAAGAGATCTATATTTTCCTACGTAATTTATTACGTATGTACGAATATTAATAAATCGTCCTTTTACGTAAATAATGATAATAACACAGCTTCATGTTATCATGGCATATTTACAATTAATTCCCATCGAATTCTCCGGGATATATTCAAATATACATCGAATTTCGATGTTTTACACGGAAATACAAATATCCATTTACAACGTCAAAACATGTCCGCCCTCCGAGTACAATACACTCATTTCATGAATTGGTATTTCGAAAGGGTTTACTGATGGATATTGAATATGAACACAGAGGAAGGGCATGAAAATTCTTCCGAATGGATATGCTAATTACAATTGAATCGTTTATTCAACCATCGATTAGCTTTCATTATCGATAATTGTTGTCGGAAATCACGTGTTATATTTTTCTCCGTGCCTGGAAATACATTTTCCAATATGAATATTGTTTTAACCGCCAGAGACTCGATTATTTTGACGAGCGCTAATGAAATTATTTCCATTTACTGATATTTTATAATATATTGTTATTTCATAAATTCTACCATTTTTTGATTATCATATCTGTCAAGAGACCGTGATCGTGTTAAATATATAATATGTAGTCGTTACTTTACTTTACATTTCTGCAATCCACCATTTCCACGCTAGACATTTAAATGTTGTTAAAAATTGACAGTAAAATTTCCATCTGTCCTTTTAAAAATGATAAATCAGTTGTTCAATATTAATTTAGTACACATATTTTGCGTTAGTGTTCTCATTAACTCGTTCTAGACGTCTTAACATTTCTAAGTTAATCGGTTAAATATCCCTAAAAATTTGCATTAAGATCCCAAGTGTTTCTATAAAAATGGTAAATTGGTTGTTCAATTTTAATTTGGCGCGTATCTTTTGCGATTTCTATAATTCTCGTGATCCACAATTTACAATAGTAATTAATATTTACTATTATATTGATAACAGAAATTTGCTTTCGATTATATTGCTGATCATAAAATATACGATTTGCAAATTATATTATTGTAGTATTGTTGGTATAATAACAGTTATTAATTAACGATAAATTTCAGCATTAAAACTCCACGGAGAAATGATATTCGCACGATTCGACTCGCGATGGCAACGGTCCCGTTTATCGGACAGTAGTCGATAGATTTGTGGTCAGACATAAGTAAAAGGTCGGAGAGGAGCACGAAACGCTTCTAGGCGATCGCGTGCGCGGTATACTTTATTCGTGCAATCTTCATTCTCGGTCGTGTGTTATTTTCTTCGAGATAATGAAAGTGGGCGCGTTATATTTTTTCCCTTCCGGTTCTGGTACAAGAGAGGGAGAAAATACACGAGAAGTCTTTGGTTTCGTTGCAGCCGAGCTCTTCTGATATTAAAATCTCTTTGAATACCTGGGCGTTTTCATTCGAGGATCCAAGAAGACTTCTTTCTTCTGTTCCTTGTGCATATTCTAATATTGTTTTCGCGTGTAATAGAATTCTTATGGAACTTCTGAAATTCCTGCGTATTTCTCGCGCGTTTCTTGTCTGTTTGCCGTTGGAAATGTTCGCGTTTTACGGAGATTTTTATTCGAAATATTTGTCTTAAACGGAGGAGAAACATAGATAAACAGAGAACCGTGAAACGTATAAATTTTAGGAATGTAAATAAAATTTGAGTGAAAATAAAGAATAAAAAGTCGTAGAATATAGTTAATTCTAGACTTTTACGATAAATCGTTAATTATAATTCCAATATGTAAATGATAAATGCTTTGAGATCGATTTTAAAGTCAATTTTTCGTTTACTTAATTAGTCTATCGGAAGGTATAATTTCAACGTAAATTTCGAACATTTAGAAACACAATGAAACAGAATAGATGCTCGTTTATGAACGATAGAAGAACTTGGGGCAACGTTTTAACCAGAGGTTGTTAAATTCATGATACGATCGTGATTCTTTCGTGGAAGTTCCGAACGACCGCGGTGCGGTCACCGCTGTCAGGTCGTAAAGACGGTTTAGCGCGCGATGACCGATTTTGTGGTCGGCGTTTCGATTTGCTACGCGTTGTTAATGGACGTCGTTAAATCGAACGTAATACGGCTTCGCGATTAATTCCGGATACATTTACATTGTGGAGAGATGTATACGTACTTTACGCTGGTCTTAACTTTAACTTGAATATCGTCACATGTTGCGATATACTTCTTAAACCACGAAGACAAGTACATATGAGTGTGTATTCTCGTGCTATAGTTTTCATGTACATTTTGGAAACTTGGTATTTTCTCCGTTCCACATGCAGCTGAAAAGAAAGCATTCCTAGATACTTCAGAAGAATTTTGTTATTTATGGACAATTTTTATTTCTTTTCGTCATTTGTTATTATTATCTTTTTTATGTTGTAATTGTTTTTTATTTTTTGGTTTTATGTTTATTGGCCATCATTGGTATCGTTTACTTTTTACATACGTGTGATTATATGATATTACGTAATTTCTGTAATTTTGAAGAATTAACTTCAATAGACTTCCGTACCAAATAAATTACCGTAGCTTTTTAACAATTTTTGTGATTTCGCATACTTGTTGAATAACATGATTATTATATAGAAATTCTATTCTTAGAAATTTCTAAAGAATTATACTAAAAACGTATCGTTAATATCTAATTCAACAAACAAACGTGTTGGCTATTTAAACGGAACCTTTTTGTCCGAGTTTCATCATTTCAATTGTCCTTTTCCTTTGTCGAGCCGAGGGACAAGTTTTCGCGGATAAAACCTAGGAAACGTCGCTTACATTATCTGTGTTACGCAATCAAACCTCATTACATGCGGCACGCAATCCGTAAAGTCTTTTTTTTTGTTGAATTCAACTTTGTTGAAGTTGCTCAAGCCACGCAACGGTTCGCATGGTTCACGTTGAGAAAGAATGCAAATTTCGAGCGAAAAAAGATCTAGAAACTCGTTGGGACCTCTAATTAAGATAAATGGTTTTGTCGAATCTGTTTCACTTGTGCTGGTCGTGCACCCATGCGCTCGCTACTAATTTATAACACTTGACCGTTGGAATTTGTCTCCATCAGATAGCATCCCAGTTTTAGCGGCTGTTTTTATCGAACGGGTAAAAGTATTTTCTGCGAAAGGCCATGGCACGCTTTCTCACGGTATAAGTCTGGTAAAACATAGCCAAACATGTACAAATAACTATCGTCTTTCTCATAAAATTGCATAAAGCAGTGTTTGCGTCTGTGTGCTTTTACTTTGTGCCGTATTTATCTGTTTGCAAGATTCTTTAGATTGTTGGATCGTTGACTTCGTGGCCTCTAATCTGTTAACCGGATGCCTAAATTTTAATTAAATATTTCAACATCAAGTAAGGATAGAAAGAAATCAGTTTCATATAATACGATTCGTTCTTAACACAAAATGAAACGACACATCATCTTCAGGATAATTTCAAAAAGAATGGAGGATCTCTAAATAAAGAAATTTATTTTATTTAGAAATTAAAGTAAACTTATCACGCATTTCGAACGACAGGTTAATTGGTCGTCTCAAATTAACAAATAAAATCTTGTAGCGAATTACGTGTTTATTACGTTTTTGAAGCTAGCTGAAAGAGAATTTGCGTCTTTTAAATTTCTTCTTTGAGAATTGTTCAAAAGCTGTTAAGGTAATACTTTTTGCATGTGCGTCGAGCTTTTGGAACGAGGTTTAATTTAGTTCTTCTTTGAACTCTGAGTATAGTCGGTCGAGTGATCCAATTTCGCGGTTCGCTTACGAACATTTTTGGACTGCGTGGACGTTTAAAGTTCGTACTGGAAGATATTTTGTATAACATCGCTGGAGAAATACAACTTCCAGTATACTGAATACGATTGAAGTAGCTACAGATTTTTTCTTGAGCTTTCGGTCATCGGTATTTATCGATTCGAGGATGAAAATAAAGCAGTTCTTTTGATGATAAGTCACTTTTTAATTAATGCCATCGAATATTAAAATTCAAGAGCCCTCGTAATTTCTATTTATTGTTGCTGACGAGATACTAGAAATCCGCTGCATTCGAGATAGCATTGTGTATCTATCGCGTAACAATTATTGAAGCAGAATTGATTTCTCGTTGCAATCGGCACACGTGAACGAATCCTTGATCACCTGGATCAAAGGTATCGTCTATAATCTCGCGATGCTTCGGCATGCCATTCATAATACCGCACATTCCCCATACCATGCGAACACCATACCGATATTCGTGTGTCTCTGACTGTTACGCGTAGCAAAATCTATCTCACGTCTGGTTTCAGTCTTCACGAAGATCATCCAGACTATGAGACGATTATTCAAAATTAACCGTTTGTTCCGCTGATTTCTAACCTTACACTGAACACGGTGGTCCGAAAAAATCTTCGGACACTCTACAAAATTATTATACTAAACTGAAGTGCTACGAAATCTCAGAGTAACTATTTTAGATACTTCCAGAAGATGAGCTTTACATCAAGCATACCTATTATTGACCTTTAAAGGAAATTCTGTCAATAAAAGATCTTTCAAAGAAAGTTCTGTGTTAACGGTAAAATTTGTGTATAAATTTTCCAAGTAAAAATACCCGAATAATGTGAGTTCAAAGTCGTTCCGTGATGCTTTCTTCAGGAAAGATAGAATTGTAAAAAAAAAAAAGAAAAAGAAATGAATATCGTCGAAATAAAATGAGAAACATCGATAAACAAAGTGCATCGTTAATTTTGCTCGATTTTGTGATTCGTCACGTATTCGACCACGTAAAGTCGATTTTTCGCGGTCGACGAACATCCCGCGTGAACTCGTGTGGATCGATTTATTCGTTGCATACCAGCGGCGTGTTTATGGGAGGCAGCGTAACGTTAAACAGGTACAAGTGGTCACGGCCATATTAAGCTGGCGCGGTTGAATTCCGTTCGCGTCACCGATGAAGGATTATTCATGGTCTTCTAGCGAGCTTAATTCGGCTGCGTTAATCCTGCGAATCGCACGAGTGCACCATGCTTCGTTAATAACTCGTTTCGCGGCGAGGACGAGATTGCTTTCGTGATTTCGGGACGGAAGGAACAGATCGCGTCCGTCTCGCACTCGACTATCTTCACTGTGCTTTCCAGACTGCTCGTGAATCGTAATTGCTAATTAGACACGGCTCGCAGCCTCCTGTCCGCCCAGGAAGTCACCTTCGGCGAGTCTCGCCTCTGAAAACCTGAGGAACTTTGGCGAAATCGAGAGCAGACGATGGTTTGTTGCTTTTGGTTTCCGGCCTCTTTCGAGTTCTTTTTAAAGCTTTTTTGAAGCTTCTTTTTCTCTTTCGTAAAGACAGATTCGAATGGAAATATCTGATAAGAATATGACAATGGATAATAAAAAATTCTTGGTTTATTTGGAGGGATAAACTTCAAGAGGTTGATTGAAATTAAATAGTGAACATCTACGCGGTTGAAAATTCTCCGACAATCTTTGGAGAATATTTCAACTCGTGGTCCTCTTGTACTTCTTCTCGATATTTTTAAGCATTTCAAGGTTTCTTCTCGATATTTTCTTGAAAAAAAAAATCGTTTTTAAGTATTTATATAAGTAGTAGATGGTAGAAGTTAATTTAAGTTGCATAGTGAGGCATCGATATGGTTGGGAATTCTCCGACAATTTTTATAGAAAATTTTGCCTCATGACCTTCTTTGAGTCTTTTTCAATGTTTTTAAGTTTTTTAGCAATTCCCTTTGCGAAAAAAGATTTAGTTTTAGATAAAGTACGATAACAGATAATAAATGACAAATGACAGTAGATAATAAAAATCTGTTGGTTCATTCGAAGTAACGAGAATTAGAAAGTTGGTCGAAGTAGAACAATGGGCATCGACGTGGTTGAGCATTCCACGCGAATCTTTGTACAAGGTTTCGGCTCCTGGTCTGCTTTAGGTCTCTTTCCTGAAACGAGGTTCCTTTGGAACAAAGCTGTACAACAGGAATAACCACGATACAAATAGGTAGATTATTCGCACAATTAACTCCAGACTTGTTTCTCCTATAAACGAACTTCCTAACTACCAAATCCACTAACTGCTATCAATCCCTCTACACGATCCACGCAAACGGCAAAAGCTAAAATTCCAGCGATCCCGTCGTATCTCAAAAATTCCATTCTGCCTCATTAACTTGCAGTCGCATGCTGCTTGGCAGATCTCAGATCGGGGAACGCGCGCAGAATTCGCGGCACTCGCGGAACTCGAGAGCCATTGGGGTAATACGTCGCGTCGCAAAGACG
>NT_176906.1:2968351-2975297 GCF_000188095.3 Bombus impatiens | reverse complement strand
CGCGGGACGAGCTTATAGCTCGTCCATAATATTACGTAGGAAACGGGCTTGTGGCCGGATGCACACGTATACGGGTCTCGCGGCGGGATCATTACGCGTCATTACGGAGTTACACGGTCGAATGGACGACGTTACAAATTACAGAGAGACCGGCAACCTGCTGCTCCGTGGAAGCAACTATCTCGCACGCGGCAGAACGCTCGAATCCCTCGGTGCATTGTTATCGGGATTATTTGCGTCCAGGCGGCGACAAATCGCTGGAACGTTTGCACGCGTTACGAAAAGCTTTCGTAAGCTGTGAGAGCGCGTTGTAATTCTCTTAATGCGTCGCGAGAAAAGCGAGAAACGCCGCAGCTGACTCGGTCTTTGGATCGTGTTTCGTCGACGATGAATAACGCACGGATATGCGGATATGCACAAAGAGTTCGGTGTATTATCCGGCTAGTTTAACGTTCGGGTACTTAACTGGATTTATGGTACGAGGACTAGCTCCGAACTCTAGAATTTTCCCAAGGCTCTTAAGCTTAAGGATGTTTTAATAGAAAATAATTTCAAAGGCATTTACGTATGCGAGATTGTAGCATCGGAATAAATATATTCAGTAGTATATCAAGCAAGTATATTAAGTCATTAATAAGTACATTTTTTCCGATTCTGACTTTATAGCTGTAATAATCGTACAAGAGTGGAGAAATTCGTTTCTTTTTTTCTTTTTTCGAGTGAAATTCTCTGTGGAACGAAACCAATAATCACACCGAAGATCTTGCGCTCACGTCAGTTTCAAATGGGAAATTAGCATACTTCGTATTAATCACATTTTACGTGTAACATTGCTATCTATTTATCTATATTATGATAAATATACTATATCTGCACATGCAATGGATTCGTGATTGTATTGTGTGTACACGTAGATAAACATCTCTGCATAAATATGTAGTTATGGTAATTATCGCAATAATTATTTCCTGTTTAAGCTACGCAATGATTGATTTAACATCGAAGATAGACTCGTCACGCACGTAAGCAAAAGTCAATTTTTCCTCGCCGCGAAACCTAATCCACAATCGATTATATCTGACCACGGATACTAATACTCAAATAGTCAGGTAAACTTGGTCTGTTGGGATATTTGAGTTTGGGTAAACCGGGTATGTTCGTTGTTTCGAGGTGTGTTTTGGCCTGTGAGCGAATTTCGTGATTAGATTTTGGAATAGCGGGTGTTTGGGCAGCATTTGCCTTCGGACCTTTGAATCGAGAGAATTTGTTGACCTAGGCGGAATACGATTCAATATTTAGTCAGTGTTAATCAATAACGTTTAGATTTGTATTAAGTGTGCTTATGATTTTGAAACTTTGTTGCATTGTAATTAAAAAATTTTTTTATTTCACACGAAATTCATAATAATTAAAAACTTGATCCGCAATGTTCTGATTTGTATTTGTGCATTCTGATGCACTGATTATCCTTGTATTGTCATCACGTTGATATCGTCTAATTTTTTAAATCTCGTATCTTCAAGTTCTACAAATACTTAATTTTCTAAATTAGCAACAGTGAAGAGAAGCAAAGAAATATCATGATCGCTACTTTTTTCACGCAACTTTGCCAGTTTCGAAATATCCACTTGAAACTGTCGACACTCGGACGAGAACCCGAAGGAAATATTTCCGATCTCTTTAATTATCTCCATGGAATCATCGAGTTTCTCTTTATCCTTACACCCACTCGACCGCTTCAATCTCTCTTTTAATCTTTTAGCGTAAAAATGTCTGACAAAGAAACAGGAATTAAAGGATCGTGTTGAGACGGCGGAGAGGTTCTTGTAATTCACTTCTTGCTCCCTTTGACGGTGTTTATAAATGAAGGATTGTCGCGCCGGTAAGCGGAACACCAAGAGCGACAAGTAGAATGCACTCGATCGATACTATCAGCGAATGCTAATTTCATTGAAATTCACGTTGTCTGTTACTTTGTACCTCGTTCAAGTGTGAATCTGTGTAAAATGTATCTTTCGCAAAGGCTTCTTTGTTCTACGAGCGTGTCACGCTTCGCGAACGAAGCCTCTCGCGATATTTACGCCTCGAGACGCTTGAAAAGGAAAGGTCGCGAATGGTCTAATTTGCATGGAACTTTATAGGTTTGAAGAACCGCCACAAATATTAGACGCGTAACTTTTTTGACTGCCATAACCCAAATTCAAGGGATGAAGCCACCCTCCAAATTCCAATCCCCTTAAGGGAAGAGAGATTACCTAAATCGAAGGGGATAGGAGAGAATTAGTGGAACAAGAATTGAATGGATAATCCAACAGGTTAGAAGAGAATGCTGCATTTAACAACGAATTTTCAAAAATATTTGAAAATATTGAGAAAATAATCGGCCAGTGTTTAATGGAAAAATATAGCGACTGCGCATATAATGAAAAGAATTGGATTTTTATTGCAAAATAAACCATATACATACGTACATAGCTGTTACATAAGTTGACACAAAAATTCCATTTTTTTCTTTTTTTCTTTTGAAAGGTGGGCGTTGGATGGTGAATTGCAAATTTGACGAAGTTTAACGAACGGTACAAATTTGTACGTATTTATTTTTTCATCTTTTATCGTTGTGTCAACCTGGCACCATATGAAAAATTGTAATAATTATAATAAGTGGTAAAATGATAGAAGAGGGACGGATGAGTGTTAATATGGTGCGTATACATTTGCAGAAACGAATACAAATCATTCGCAGGATGTTCCAAACATTTTTATGAACCCACCGCAGACGAGAAAGAAAGCAACTCGTCGTGAAACAATTTAAAAGCAGGAACGGAGCAAAAATAACACCACACCGCCACAGCCGGCACATCATTTCCTTTAGATTTTGTTTGGCCACGCGTCTGAAACTTTTAGTCGGATGATATCTCCAACTCGTAAATTTTCGCGGCTCGAGCTGTATCGTTGCGCGAACTTGCCTAAAATCCCTCTGTTTGTACTACGAATTCCGCGAGCAGCCAACGTACAGATCAAATTTCGAAATGTCGAAACTAATCACTCGACAATGTTCGACGATATCGAACTAAAGACTTTGTCAGTACACGGAGGAATTACTGACCAAGCTTTGTACAGATTATCCTATTTGAAGCTTTAAATGCCATTATCTTCCCAACTATTCGCTCTTCTGAAAAACGTTCCAAGTAAATCTTATTTTGTTCCTGTTGAAGTAATTACTTCAAGAAAAAATCTTTACTTTTGTATATCCGTAACATGGAGACCGCTGTTACGAAGAGAATAGAATTTAGTGAAACAAAAAATTCGAAATAAGAAGAAGTCCATATTATTGTGCCTTTGAATATAAATTATGTTTTGAGTTACAAGATCTAGAAACGAAAGAACTATAAGTAGATTTCTATTGTTTCTTGCAGTCTTCAGCTAGAGTTACAAGGTTAACTTTTTGGTAATGTATTTTGCTATAAATATATGAACGTGTTCCCTATCGTAGCTTCTTCTTTTATATTGTAACACTGTAAGAGCGAAGATCTGTATCAGCATACACTATACTTATACTTATTTCAATATATTTTTCTATTAGAAATTCATCCACTCATTCCTATACCAGTCAACTTCAATAGTTTCAAGGGGTATAAACGTGGAATTAGTGGCAAAGATAGATCCACTAAATATCGTGGCTTGTTAACGTAACAAATAATTAACTGACGTATGCGTGCGCTAAATATCTTGTTACCCCGTACACATATTTTTAGACTTTTTTCAAATTTTATCGATGATAGTAGGGAAACGTCCCAATTGAAATATAATTTCCAAATGTTTTGTATGACAGACATAACACATTGATATAATAAGTATTCAAAGATCTTCGTGAGCCACTATATATATATATATATATTCTTTTGTACAATCGAACTAAACTTGTATGGAAGTGTCAATTCCCCGATGAAAAACCATTTCATAAAAAATGATACTGAAAAGCAATAATCACAACTACAGTTAAAAAAAGAGCGTTCACGGAATACTAAAAGTATAAACAGGCAGAACAAATGTTGACGGAAGCGCTTAAAATTGCAGCTTATGTCACGAATTGTGAAAGAGAAATCGCGAGTCAAGAAAATCGTGTACTCTACCGACTCTCGTTGACGGTTTGTAGAAGTTAATTAAAGCGTTTCTTTATGAACGTGTCATCGTATCTTGGATTTCGAGTACCGTGAAAGTAGCACATGTACTGATGGCGATATTCTGTAAACAGAAGGTTCGACCAATTATCAAAATGCAGTGCTGCAGCGCAAATTGTTGCCTGAAAGCTCTGATAATCGTGTAGTTCGAAATATTTAGGATCTTCGATCGACTCAGTATAATCTCGTTTCACCGCTTAACTTCGCTCATTTGCACCGCCGCAACCGAATAAATCCAGCTGTTTATTACCTTCTGACAATGGCGATATTCACTTTTTCTTTCTCAAGTTTTTATCCGGAACACCTCGACGCGTTTCTTTGCCGCCGCTGGAGTAATTCAATCTGTCTTATTAACAACGACATCATTAAGGATAAATTACAAAGCAACGTTATTCTCATAACAGCAACTTAATTAGCTGAAGCGGTTCGCCCTGTTCCAAAGATCCAACGTCCAATTCTTTGTCGAGCGTTAACTAGTTCTCGGTTGGAAAACTGAAAATACTCGCCACTGTCGTGGTCAATAATATCGAGACTTTATATAACAATTAAAAGTTGTAACCACACGCGTCTCTGGTTTAATGTGAAGGTGCGTTCAATTAAAATTCCAAGCGGAACTTTCTGTTAAGAAGGTAGGAAGCATACGAAATAAAGATCTTAACGAAACGATCGCGTGTTGAGCTTTGGCTCCTCGATACAACCTATTAAGGCCAACGAAATATCACTTGACGAAGCATCTTCGACGTTTCCGTTGTTCCCGGCCGGTAAATCTGGCCCGGATAGCTCGCGGAAATGGAGATGTCTCGTGAAAGCGTGCCTCGATTTTCAGGAGAGACGTCGTCGTCGTTCGCTTTCACGATTTCTGTCCCGGTATCATATCCTCGTGATGCGATTTATCCGCAATTCGATATTCGATTTTAGCACGTTGAATTTTCCACAAGATCGATTTGTTACTATGACAATTTCGCTGAGACACGAATTTCTTGAAAAGTACGGAAGTCCTCCATTTTCATCTACGGTCTTTGAATCTTATTTAGAATCTTTTTCCTTTTTCTTCGAAGTTCTAGCTCCGATCTTTGAAAAGCTGTTGCAACGTGCCGCGAACGAAGTTTATCAGAATTCTCATGACAATACGCAATTGTATATACAAAATACCATAGTGCACACGTTGCATTTTTACCGCGGAATATTCTGCTCGCATCTTCAACTTTCGAGTCTTCTTCCTTCTTTCTTTAATCTTGTGACAGCGACCTCTGGAAAAGAGTTGCGATTTTTCGCGATTGAAATTTAGAATTGTCTTAGTAATATACGTTTGTAGATTTGAATTATTATCCTATATAGTGTCCCCGACGCGCTGAATTTTTCCGAGATACGAAAGTTTTCTGTTCCCATCTTCAACTTTCGAATCTTTCTTCCTCTTTCTTCAATCGCGTGATAGCAATCTTTGGAAAAGAGTTGCGATTTGTCGCGATTAAAGTTTATTTGGATGACTGTAGCAATTCTACGATCTGTCAAACTTTGCTGAGAAACGAAAGTTTTCCACTGTCATCTTCGATCTTTGGATTTTATGTCGAGTCTTCTTGCTTTTCTTCTCCGGTCTTCTGATTTCAATCCTTGAAAATTTGTGCTGATTTCGCAATAAAAAAACCTTAAAGTTTGAAGATAATAAAACATAAGAGAGTCATTAAGGATATTTTAGGTAAATTTCCCCCCATTCTGTGGTGCTACGCAAGCTTGTTACACGAAATGTAAGGCAAGTATGCAGTACACGTGGCACACTCCACTCTACTCCAGAAACCAAGAGTTAATCCCATAATCCCTGCTTTGAAATCTCCGTTTTGCCGGCTTTATCATACATCACTCACTATGCAGTGTCAGGAAACTTGAGTATCTGCAATTTAATTGGAATATCAAATTCTACTCTCGCGTAAATACAAGGGGACTTTCAAGAATAATTAAATACTTTATCGAATACCTGTAACATATTTAACAAAGCTGTAGAACACCGAGTAGTAGAATTCAAAGGAATATTTGTTATTTAAACGTTTCTCCTACGAATAATTATTCATTCGTGACCCAGAATTCGACTATTTCATGATCAAATAAATAAGACTCAAGAGTTACAAGATCATTCATGTTCATAGATGATTCTTTTTCTTTTTGTGTCCTATTTCTATGTTTATTGCATAAATGGGGAAACGGGACGAATTTATGTTATCAGCCATGTTTTATACTAAGACATCGTATAAATCAATAGTAAAATGAAAAAATGTGACGAAGAAATTGAATGATAGAGAGATAGGGAAGCTAATAGAGAAATGGAATAGGATTTGGAAAATGAGAGAAAATATATCGATCATAAGTACTTGTAATTACTTTATTTTATCTTCTTCAAAAACAAAAGATATTTTCATTACAAACAACGGGGTTACCTGACAATATTCCGAATCTTCAGAAATAACGAAAATCACACGCAATATACCTTTTTCTAGTTTTATTAAGTAGTTTTATCAATATATTTTATCTTTATTCACAAAATTGATTCCTCCACTAAAAGCAAAGAGAAAGACACAAAGTTCTTCTATCCAAAGTCTCTCTGTAAACAAATACTGGAAGACCAGCACGAACTAGCGTGCAATCGTCAGCGTGGACACGGTTGGTTTTTTAAGAGTCGTCTCAATCGGTGACGAACGAACCATGAACGAACCTCGATCCTTAGATGGATAAATATTCAAACATGGTCAGGGCACGCGTGGGTGAGCTCCCAC
>NT_176906.1:2848475-2967920 GCF_000188095.3 Bombus impatiens | reverse complement strand
GTGAGCTCCCACGCGTGGCCGGCTCTCTCACGCATCTATAATGTTTTACCAGTGTATCCGTGTGTACGTTGTGTTTTATGCGACGGAGACATCGCGTCCGATAAATTTCGTCGGCTGGAACTTGGTTCGAGGGCGAAGGTGGAATCGGCGCGTTTGTTACGGATTGAGAAAACCTTGATAATCATAGGAGAAACGTACGGGCTCTCGTCCCACGCGAGTTTAACAAGTCGACGTTGACTTTTTCTCTTATGGATTCTTCTCTCTGTAGGTTTCGTTCGTTCCTATTGAATGATTTCATTTGAAGGGTTCGAAGGTTTTCGATGGTATTAGCCTTGATAGAGTAAAATCGAATAAGCAAGTATGTTACAAAATAGGTTTTTGATTTACGATGCTGATTCAGAGTCTGTCACAATTTTTGTTTTAAATAATAAGCATGTTTTAAATAGCAATAGCTAAATATCCCGTATTTTGTATAAAGAATCTTCAAAAAACTTCAAATGTAGCTCTCCTTTTAGCTTCACCAATTATTCAGGTAGGGTAGAGATAGAAATTTATTTTAATTCCATTTAATAAAATGTTTGAATAAAAAACGAGATTTTATTTCGTGTCCGACCTGCGCTGATTAAATCTACTTGTTCATCAATCTCTATTATCCAAGCGGAAAATCATAGATAATGAAGAAAAATCGCGAAAATTCTAGTACAAGTGTAGTTACACGAATTCTTGTAAATAAAATTTTATCATAAATCGAACAACCATCTTTTAAACTATCAACCGAAAAATACGAGTTAATTTATCGCTTAGATCAGCGATCTCCTGGACCTAATAATTTCGTTCAGGAATTCAGAGTTTCACAACCATTTTACATTTCTTTTCAGTTGGAAATAAATTATACGATATTAAAATTTCCAAGAACTAGAACTCACTTAATAGGAACTAATTTACCTTTATTAACTTTTTATTTCGTGAATATGGAAGCTCCTGATTGATGTTCATTTCGTAGTTAACATCAGAGAATGAAATTTCTATATCACGATGTAAAAGTCCAGTAAAAAAAATATGGAAGACGAGAGACATTTCCATTCTCATTTCAGTTCAGAAAATTCCACTTCAGTTAACTTGTTATTTCGTTTCTCGTTGCACGAATGGAACAAAGCTTCTATGCCCCAAGTAAGCTGTATTTTCACGGCGTAAATTCGCCGGAAATAGGGCGTCCTATAATTACCAGGGCGCTGTAAAAGGTGATGACCGGTGAATTCTTCCGTGTTCCCGAAAATCTATTTC
Source organism: Bombus impatiens (assembly GCF_000188095.3). Lineage (NCBI taxonomy): Eukaryota > Metazoa > Arthropoda > Insecta > Hymenoptera > Apidae > Bombus > Bombus impatiens. The sequence continues at coordinate 2,966,636 of NT_176906.1, read as the reverse complement.
AGATTCGCCGCCGGCTACCAGCGTGGAATGTAATTAGCGGCTGAATCATATTACCTCGCTGGGACCGTATAAACTCGAACGAATCCCGCGGGGGGTTGGTTGCGTTAGAAGCGTTGGCCAACGTGAGTCATTGCGTCGTTGACAGTGCTCGCCGTGTATCCGGACTCTACTGCAAAATGGTCTTTCACAGCACAGCGCGCAAGAAACGTTTCTAATCTTCCGTTCCTCTTTATTAATAGACCTCGTCCAGGTTTATTAATAGCACCGTCTCCCTTGATTGATCTCTCGCGTTACCTTTAGCGCGAGTTACGCGCATCTCGTTCCAGTATTAAACGCGTCGCGTAATAACGAATCTCGAGTCGCGATAGAACGGAGTAGAATTAATGGCTTGTACCGGCAACATTTTTCCTCGCTTGTTTCATTCATGGTCTCGCGAGGATTCGAGCTGTTTCACTTTCTGCGAATTCCAAGCGCAAAATATGTCTTGGACATTGTAAAGAGTTGAAATTTTAACGTTGCTTCGTTTCTTATTCACATTCCTGAATTCCATTCTGTTTAATTTTCAATCAGAAGTTTGTTAGGTTTTCGAGAGAATTCATTTGTTGACGGAGAATTGCGTCGATAATTGTATTTTTCATATTTTTATTGAATTTTTGAACCGTGATTTAATCATTTGTTATATCGTTCTTCGAAGTTCTGAAAAGTTATTATCTGCAGTTTCTTGCTTGAAGTTTTAAAACGACAGAAAGAACGTAGATACCTTTGGATGGAAAATTCTGAACCTAAAACGTTAAAATGATAAGCCGTGGTTAGCCGCAAAATTCTCTTCATTAGCAAACGAAGCTCTAATTACAGCGAGCTAAATAAACGTTTTAATGAACCAAGACAAATTTTAGATTAATTTCGTCAACTACGAAACACGATCCACCGTAACTCAAACAAAATTCCCCCCTTACTAGATCGTTTCTATTAATTCGTAGTACCAGCGGCGTATACGTCTCGGTCTTTCGCGGTTGACATGATTAAATATCGCGGCATCGGGCCTCCGTGCGATGAAATGAAACCGCGCGCTGATTAATCGTGCGTCCAACCAAGCCGCATCAGCGAATTCCGCATAGACAAGAAACAAGTGTTTACAGCAACGTTACGATCGTCTCTGGTCTTTTTGTATAGCGAGCGATCAGCTTTGATCTTGCATTTGCGTAGGACAGATGGTTCGTTTTGAAACAAGACGTAGAATTCTTGTTAACTACTCGTTGTCTTCTGTCTTGCATGTTTATCGATACAGAGATAGAATGTCGAGGTCGGATTGTTATCCCATGTGTTTTTAAAATTTTCTTATTCATTGCAAATTTTTAAATATCTGTTCTATCATACCGACAACTAACGTATAATTTAACAACTGCCTGTGTATGTATAACGCATAATACTGCAGAACTCCATTTATTTGAATTTGTCAGGAGACGAGCATTTTATATGAGTTGGAGTTCATACAACAGAAATTCACCCTTTTTCCTAACCACTTGTGAGTACTGTTATTTTTCATTCACATAATAGGACCTCGCCTAAATAAATAGATCCAATCCATAAATTTCAATTAACTAACAAATATTGCCTTCCAATAAATGTAGTTCGAACGAATGAAATTCCACTACTGTAACACCTTTTATAAATTTCTAAACATTTCTCGTTAAACTTTCGTGAAACTTCTCTTCGTTTGCCTCTACGTAACAACTACCATACCAGTTAGCTAAAAATTCAAAACTATCAAATACAAGAAACTCATTTTTGAAAAAATAAAACACCATGTCGTCTTCCATTCAGAAAATAATTTTCCAGTGACTCATCGAGGAAACATCCACCGGGATATCCTGCTTCCATTGCATCCCATCAACAAATTATAGATAACAATGAACGCAACAATACAGTCGGTTTATCGTCTCGCGTGCTGGTTACGAATTACGAAAGTCGGCAACAAAGCGGGTCCGGCGATTCCCATCTACGCGATTCTACACAGGGCCCACACGAAAACCGCTTTCATCGGTGCAACGACACCAAGCACGATGGCGCAACCGGCGCGTAAAGATCGACACGCGGAAAAATAGCCAGGAACTGGTTCTGTACGAGCGATCCATCGCTTTCCGCGTCGGTGTCACGGAATTACGCAAACGACGTCGCCGTGAATGATCTACGAGAAGTCGACCGCCGTATATCGTCCACGTTACGAGTGTCACGCCGCCGGTTCAAGTTTCGCAACCCACCCGCCACCGGGTTCATTCGTAAATGAATTTAACCTTTGCTGCCGAAGGCCTTCGTCTTCTAGCTGCTAGATCGAAACAGTGTTTTCCTATAGATACGAGGAATTTTGTGATTTTTCTTAAGAGTTTCACCGTGTGGTGATTTGTCTCAGTTTCGCGTGTAACCGAGTTTAACGTAAAATACTAACGATCATCTCTAACCTGTTAACCAGGTGCCCTGTTTCTGGTGAACTGAAAAATTAGAATTCGATAGAGATAAATCAATTTCAGCCACGTCGGTTCTTGCAAATATAAATACAATATAATTTATTCTTAACAGACGCGAGTATGTGAAAAAATGGAGGATATCTGTATAAAGAAATTATTACGTGCAACAGATTGGTAGTCTGAATGACGAGTTAAATCGTTTTCCATGGTTAATAGGTTGAAGAATAAAACTCGAAGCAAAATTACTTCAGACATTATAAAGAACATCTTGCTCGATTATACTAAATTATCCGGACCATTGATTCGTGTAAAGAAGAAAAATTTACAAAGCATAGCTGGAAACTCGCGTGCATACATCAGCGGATAATCATTACCAGGCCGCGACTCGCTAACTTACATTACAATGGCGACTAATAGAGGTGAATGTCTGCTTTCTCTCTCTCTCTCTCTCTCTTTTCTTTTCTCTCTCTGTATAATATATTGCGTTTCATATTATGTAAATAATCTTTCACGGAAGATGAGATTAGAGAAGCTTCGCATACATCATAGTAACAATAATTAAGAAATAATCGAAAGCGCCTGCCTTGATGAACATTTTTCGCGATATATTCCATGGTAAATTTTCCGAAACAATGGACACAGATGACCGTGGTGATCGGGTCGAAAACAAGCTGCTTTTAATGCACCGAAAGAATCGTAAAGAAAAGACGATTTCAGGTTTTAAAAATTTCTTTGTGATTTAATACGTAAGAAATTTTGTCGAAACACTTTTGAAAAAGTTACGATTACTTTTCTACGTTGTTCCTGGCTCTGTAGCTTTTTCCGTGTTCTTCTGTGGTATCTATTATAAAAATATCCTGAAATGTAATCTATTCATAATATTCGGATTAGGTTCGTAGCGATGTTAAGAAACTGGTTAAGATGGTTGCACGTTACTAGAATGTTAATAGCATTGAAACGCTATTGCGACGAAAGTATTTTCTCAGTGGTGGAATGATTGCTTAACTCTTTCAAGCGTGGGTTTTTTGGGGGGAATTGATAGCATCAGGTAAAAGTGGTTGATTAGAGGATGATCGATGAGATTGAATTTCAATAGAATGTTGGATACAAGTAGGAGAGGAAGATTGAATGTGGTAATAGGGGAATTTATACATATAAATTCATATTATAGTCCATCCATATCGGATGTATAATTATATTTCTACTCACAAAGATCCAATTTATGTAATATTTAGTAAATTGAATTTTTATAAACCAATGTTATATTTTCATGAAAATGTAATATTAAGCGAAATCCTCTCTCACTATGAATTATTCTGAAAATATGCAACAAATTTATAATTATATTCCTACTTACAAGAATCCAATTTATGTGATATTTAACAAATTGAATTTATATTTGAAATTTAACAAACCAACATTTCCACGAAGATATAACATTAAATTATTAAAAGAATCAATACTCTCTTATCATACAGGCCATGCACTGTCCTAAAAGTAAATGATACGTTCACGATCGTAGAGATTTCGATCGTGGAAACAAAAAGACAAGTTGCCTGGACGTTGGGAAGTTTCTCGCGCGTCGTTTGTTATTTTTTAGACATTTCATTTCGAAGCGAACGATGGCGAGAAGCCGTGTTTCGGAATCGTGTTCGTGTAAAAGAATCGAGACCGAATCGCCGGCGGATCGAGAGGGAATAAAATTGAAAGTCACGAAGGAAAAAGGAGCCGTGGCTGAGAAAGGAGGATTCGTGAGTGGCGTATCCGGCGGAAGTAGTTATCATTCGTGGCGAACCGAGTGTTTTTCCAAGAGCGTTCCGCTCTTCTTCACGATATTATACCGTTTCTTGTTTCGTTGCTCTTTCGTACCTTTCTTTTCTTCCGAATGACGCTTAATCTTCTCAAAATTTATTAGTCTAAATTCATTTTCTCCACCTTTTCCGAATGCTGCTGTCTTAAATAAATTTATGCTAGGATATTGCAATAAAAGGATTTTCTACGTATCTGTTAACGTTAAACTTGTTCTTCTCAGAGCTGTATGACCCAAAATAAAAGTTATAATTCAATAGATATTGCTAGAACGTATTCTGTTGAAGTATTCGATATAATTTTACTACGTTTATTACGTGTGGTTTACGCTCTCACGAACAAAGTGTTTCGAAATTTGAAAAGAAGGTACTTCATAGATACGAACGAAGAAGCAAAGGGAAATAGCATATAATAAAGATTTGACCTTTGCGCTGATTAATAGGTCTGAAATTTATGGTATGAAATTACGACGTGACGTAATTAGAAATTCAAAGCTCATAAATCTGAATGTCAGTAATCGATGTTTATTGCAGTAGTGTCTTGTAATTATAAAATTAAGTTGTTATAATTTTGTGTAATTAACTACAATTTAGAATTATAGACGTGAATGTTGGTATAAAAAAAATGTTACTTCACGTATTTGGAGGATGTGTCGGACATAGAGAAAGGTGCAGTAGAGAGATAGTTTCTTTCGCACGAGCCATCAACTTTTACGCCCAGATTTCTTTTCGTTCTGTAGCACCGCGGAATAGTCGAGAAGATTATAGGTTTGCAGAATTTTATGTGCGTTCATAAATATAACGCTTATTGCATACATAATAGGTAAAAACGTTTAGGAGAACATTGCGTACACGACAACCGTGTAGTTACAGCATCCCGGAAAAACAGGTGAATTTTTGGTCGACGAAAGAACAAATATCTAAACTTTCTCCTGAAGAAGAATTTCAGGTTCAATAAAAAAGAATAATATTTACTAATCTTTTGATAAATTTAACAACAAGATACAACTTATACGAGAACGCGGCTAAAGAATCAGAATCTAAATCCAGATTTTTATCCATTTTATTATTTCTATATTGCAACAAGTATCTTGCTATAAATATTTCATGAAGTTATGTAGATTATATTTTACGTTCGTATAAATTTCTTGTAAAAACATGAACATCCGCCATTTAATTATTAGTTCCTAGATTTCATATTAAACTACAAAAGATCGATGATTTATAATCCTCCTTTCTGCCGAAAAAATTCTGGTTACAGAAGATTAAATATTCCATCAAAATCCGCATCATGCCACGCTCCGCTGCTTTTAAAAATTTCAAAAGCTTTGTCTATGCACCAATAACAAAAATTCCTGTTATTTATTACACAACAGACACCAGCCGAAAAAATATAGAACACTCGCCAACTTGATCAATAACTCCACAGCATCGAAAGTTTCCACTTGGAACACGTACAAAAGTACGAAGCACGGAAACAGAAATTGCACTGCCGCGTTCCGTGAGCCACTTGTTTCGTATTCGAGGCTCTTTCTTCCTCATCGACCGCGGGGAACTTTTGACCCAGAACGAGGAGTAGCCGCGGAACGTCTCGACATTGTCTCGAGTACGAGGAAGCGGTAAATATAACGTCGTTTCAGTGGCGCGTGGAACGGCTACGAGTACTGGCCAGAAATAGTATGGTGCAGGTGCCGAACGCCGTGGGAAACGTTGCGTTTCCACAGAGGGATGTCTTTCTTGCAGTTTCACATTCTTTTCTCCTCCAGACTCCCTCGGATCTGGTCTTTTTAAAGGCCTCGGTACTCAGAAAAAAATACATTTTATTTCACGTCTATAACTGTGAATAATTCACTCGTCCATGTTAAACAAAAATTAAAGAAACAACAACGTTCCTTTAAAGATACATACGGCCTTTTAAAAGATTCTCGATATAATTTGTTACAGAAGAAATTTTGTTGCCTATTTGCTTAATTTTAATTTGTAATTTTAATTTTAATTATAATTTTAATTTTTGATTTTATTTCTCATTATTTTTTTCATATATTATTTTCTTCGTTTCATTTTAACAGTATGAAAAGTTGGGTTAATAGTGACACGTCTTGAAAACTCGAATTCGGACAAATCTTACTGTCACTAAAGAATCCACGAAAAAGACAAAAATTTGCACTTACACTGTGCATCTAAATTCCTCGTGCAAGCGAAGTCAGGAAAATTTTATGGCTGAAAATAAGATAAAAGTCAAGAATAACAAAATTGCGTTAGAGGCTCCATTTTTTGAGAAAGTCGAGTTTGTAAATTCACCAAGTGTGCACGTCCAATTCTACTGTAAAATTGCTGTACGTATTTCTGAAGGATCACCTACGATGTAGAACTCGGGATTGTACGAACAACAAATGGATGGTTGAACAAATTTTTAAACGAAGTTATGAAAACTATGGTTGAAACTAGCGAAGCTACGAATTATTTGAAACTATTCCTGTGGAAACTGTCCTATGGGTTTCAAAGAACCACAGTGTTCTCTTCTCTACTACTTATTTAGTTTATTATTTATTATTCTATTATTTGTTATTCTACGATATAGAATCGTCGCAAAATCCTTTGGAAAACTTCAAAATTTTCTAGTTACGAGATATTCGAATATATTTTTAGACTCCTAGCAATAAGTCAAGTATCATCTGGGCGCTGATACCTAAATGGTAAAGAAGCGAAAATCTGTCTTCCAAAAACAAGAATTGCCCAAAACGTGTTGTCCTTAATACGTACGATTGAGTGCACGACCTCCTTGGAATAGACCGAAGAATGGATCGACCATCGAACGTCGAAAAGAAATCTTCCTCGATTTGTCTTCTCGTGATCAAACTGAACTTTGCTCTTCGTTCGATCGTGGCTTCGTGATGACCAAACTCGTTTTAACGACGATAGCCTGTGCGTGTCGAAATGGATTTATGAGATTTATGAGGTAGCACATTGCGAAGATTGAGATTGCTGGATACTTTGATAAAGAGACTTTTGATGATGAATCGTTTCAATCGATTAAATTGTTTAAGGTAGAAGTGGTGGTTTCTGTGGCCGGAATGAAAGGCGGACAAGTAGGTTTTAGTGAAACTTAGTGAGAAGATAGGAAAGTGTTTAGATAGGTTGGAAATTTACTTGCCGGACACGTCAACGATTTACTATTTTACGAATGTAACACCTGTTCCCTCGCTCGAAACTAATTCTTCTCGCTTGGATCTGTGTATCTTGACTGATATCTCCACCATCTTCTAACGTTCAGATTGTTGTCAGCTTTCTAATCCGTGATTCTTGTTGGAAAACCTAACTGACAAAAGTTTCGTCGATGTCTATAGAAAGAGAACGAATCGTCCTTGCTATTCCTGCGGTGATTCACATTAAACGACTGAAATAAAAAGAAACTTGTACGAAGAAGCTCAGACTGGGAGGTATATGGAAAAATATACAAATGAAAATAAGGGTTCGAACGAAAAAATGTTATTCTTTATTTTTGACGTATTGTTTTATATAACATTACCCTATACTTGATTATACAGCCTGTATAATTCAAAGGAAAAATCAAATCTTTATTCAGATATCTTATAAAAAGTCATGCGAAGACCTAAAAATGCACCGTTGTAAATCTACGTATAAATCTTTGACACAAGATCGCTCTCGTTTTGATTACTCTGATATTTCGAGTATTATACTGCGCAGAATCGTTATTATATGGCCTCCAGTGGTAATTTAAGGGGAAATTAACCACCATGAATGAGTGACACTTGGATGCGTGAAAACAAAAAGTCTCGGAAGCGTAGTCGGTCTGTTTACGCGCGATGGCGGTGGCTTTCTGCTCGCTTCCCTTTTTTCTCGGCTCGTGGCCGCTCACTTCCGCTCGCAAATCCTCGGACGGACGCATTTGGCGCTCTTGGCAGCAGCTCAGACGTTTGCGATGAAATATCTAGCACGGCTGACTTTGATCTTCCGTCGCGTGACCGAAACGACCTGGAAGTTCTGGATGCGGACGCGGGACTACACTCGCGACACTTCTCCGCCCAGACATTCCACCGGAACCAGGAAGTCTGTTGGAAACACTCATTTTCTTTTCGTATTTTAAATATTTTCTTATTAGGTTTAAGTGTATTTTCATTTATCTTCGAAACATTTGTCTCTTTTAATTTTTATTTCTCTTTTAATTTTATTCTTAAGGTTTCACCAAACCTTAGAAGTTATTGGCAAACACATTGGTTTAATAAGAAAGATATATTGAATTAAATAATTGAACTTATTTTAAGAATCTAAAGACTTTTGAATTTAATTTTACATTTCTATTCTATTCTCCGAGATTGTCATTGACTTGTGGTATAAGCTTCTTGTGTAGCATCATTTTGTGTCAAAAGTGTCGCATATTTATTGGACATTCTTCTTAGGCGAGAAAGGACGCGTGATATTTGTGTGGTCGATCATCGCCTTGGTTAGTGCTACTTCACATTTTAACGAGCTTTTCTTCTATAATAATCTCGAAAGGGAAAAATTTGGAAGAATTATCGATTATACTTAATGAATTCTTTATTTATTCGACGCAGTAAACGTGCCATATGGAAAGATTTATGGGGAAGAAAGCGTAGGGAAATTGTGAAATGTTTCGAACAGAAGTAATTTAGAGAAACTTGCGCGTAATTCGTTAGTGCAACCGAAGCAACTGTTCTTGCAAGTTAATTTATGGCTTTTTCCATACATTTTTTACTGTATCTAATTACAGAATTTTCTCGCTTCGCGGTATATTATTTAATTAAATTGAACCACACTAATTGAATTATATTAAAACAGAAGAAATTTAAGAATAAGTTTTGCACGCAATGTATATTGTAATATTATACTTAAGAATTCGTTGTATCAAAATTAAGGAGAATCCACGATGAATTCAGAGGAACTTCGGTGCAAGCGTTATTCGCTTAAATTCGATGTGATCTGTTTCCTTCAATTTGTCCAAATTAATCACGGACGCTTGACAAATCAGATACACGAACAAGCTATTCGGTGGTTGGCATTGAACAAATCGATGGCATGGTATTTGTTTCGAATGCGAGTGTCGCGAGCTCGCCACGCGTTTCGAGCTTGCATTCCGAGCACATACCGTGTCATGTATCGGTATTGTTTGTTGTCTGATCGACGTGCAGCTTGAAACAACTTGTACAGCATATTGTCTGAAATTAAGCGTGTTTAATTCGAATCCAACGTTGGTTTTCTGCGATTCGAATTACGCATGTTGTTCCAAAAACTGGTCTCATTTTTAGAGAACCTAACTTCAACTTTAGTAAATTTGTACTCTATTGTATCTCTCTCTATCGTTAAAAGCTTCCCCAAAGCAACAATAGTTGTTAACATTTAACATGAATTTTAATTTTTGAGCAATTAAGTTAGAAATTTTTAATTTAACGTTTAATTTTAAGATAAAATAAGAGTGAGGCTGAGACATAAGAATTCAAGCACCGTAACAGAATTAATTCTATATTTCTCAAGTCAAAAACGTCAAAGTTACTATTTCCCTCGAGACACTTTATTCCTTTCGCGAAGCAAACAACAGTCTTCGAAACACAGGTACAAACCTCTAAACGTAAATTCGCCGAAACTATTCAGGCAAGTTGCTACGGAAGGACACCTCTGAAGCAGCCACAAATTGGCGGAACGTTCGTAAACACCTCGCATGTTTCACCGGTTTAAATTACCCTCGGAATGGCATCTCCATTTACCGGGAAAATTATAATAACAATCTCGTTCCGCAAATTACGCCGTCAACGTTCCACCCTCGAGCTGGCATTTTGATACAACGCGAGGGCAACGAGCATCGTCGTGCGTTCCACGTCGGGCATGCTAAGCCGAAGCAATTACCAAAATTGCTGACAGGCACGAGCAGAACATCGCGACCAGTCGACAGCTGCTCGCATACGGAATCGCGGTCGAAATCTCGCTTGACCCCCTTCTTTCTCCTTCCTCTTCTTCGTTTTCTACCTTTTCCTCATCTCGTCGTTCTCGTCGGATTCCCGCGCGTAGAAAGGCTGAATCACACCCTCCTGTGAAATTCTAAAAGTGCCGGTTTCCCGAAAGTCTATTACGAACCACTTAGAATCATGCAGCGTGGCATTCGACCCCTCAAGACGCTGGCCAGTGAACTCAAAGCGAACCACGAGCGTAGCCCCGCGTTCGTTAGCAACGCGAGTAAAACCGTTGTTCGACGCTTTTTTAGGTTTAGCGTTTCGTGCCTTTCGCTCTTGCTATCGACGCTGATTTACGACGTTCGAGACAACCCGGTGTTTTATACTCGCGCGGTCAGTTAAGTTACTTTAATAAGCCACTTCGCGCTGATGCAGTTTGAGGCGCTCTCGTTAAGGTTACTAGAGGTTGCAGGGTTTCTACGTCGAATAGGTACCCTTGTTCTTATCTGAAATTCATGGGTTCGATGAAAGTTCTCGGGACACGTCAGGATCGTTGCACAAATGACGAGGAAGTTTCGTAAAGGTGTACTTTGCTACGTGTGTAGGTGGTTGAAATTAAGGAGGGCGAATAAGTTATGAGAGAGGGGTTCCTCGAATCTTTTAAAATTTCATGTTTCTGCTAGAACTTCTGTATCAATTTCTTTGTACTCATTACACGAGATACGTAGCGTGTCTTTTCATTAGAATGCAGCGAAGTTGATCGGAGCAATCTTTCGCGTATACGTTTCCTATGAAAAGAAGGATATACTTAAGAAGAAGCATTGAATAGCATTGAAGCATTATAAAGAAGAAGCATTGAAGTAGCTTCCTTTTTTTCCGATATGTTAACCTATGCAATCGTTTTTCTTTCTATTTCATATTTTCTTTTATATTTCTTTTCATTTCTATGCGCCGTACCACAAGTACTTTCATTTCTACGCGTTACGTAATTAATTACGAAACAGTCTCAAGCTATTATTGTTATATTATATTATTATAGTATATTAAATTGGTTTTTAGCTTTAAGTTAACTTTAAAAGTTGAGGAACCTATGCAGAAAATTGTACATCTCCAGAATCTTTAGAATCACAGAACTTTTTTGAGTCGCGTTGTCCCAATTACCATGTGGGATCTTGGCAAGACCAAGTAACTGCTTTGACACGAATCGGACGATAGGACTCGGTTTCACGACTGAATTAGCGCTCAGTCCTCCCTTAAAGGGCAAACGACGCCGTAAAACAACAGCCATGGCTACCGGATAGCAATAAACGTGTAATACTCGGCCGCCGGTGGTATTATCATTAACGTTGGCGACAGCTTCGAGCTTGCGGAGCTGTCTCGCTAACACAGCTAGGGGGAGAGATAATATTAATCCGACTGGTAGCGACGTTTTATGCGAATCGGACTTGTGTTTCGTTTTAAACACGACATCGTATCCACTGTGCTCTGCTGGACCAGCTATAAAGCACTCTGGCTATTGGTATAGCCTGAACGAAAATGGCAGTGAAAGACTACGAGGAAATACGAGCGCTGTTAGAGTTTAATGGTTTGTTTAAAATAAGGTTGAATAGAAATCACGATAGTAATATAAGTACAGAGTGCTATCTTGGTACTGGAACTATGAATGAGAAAAGTATTCTGTTTCAAACAGATCAAACTAACAGAAGTCCACCACAGAAGTCCAGAAGAAGGTAGAGGTCCACTTTTCTCAACGAAATTTTCGTTAGAGTTCGATCAAATACACTCGTGTATCAGCTGTATTCGGGTTCCGTATTACGGCTCCGATTGTATGTATAAATTAATTATGTTTCGACGAAGGAAGCTTACGAAAAGAAACATTTCTAAATAATCTTTCTATAAATGATGTAGCGAGGTGGATTTCGAAATTTTAAAAGTGTCTTTTGGTGAATTGTAACCCACGCAAGACATTTGTGGTTTCGTTTGCTCCTTTTTTATGTCGAAGGTGTTACGTAGCAGTAATTCGTATAAAAGCTACACTGGTACAGTTTACGAGCGAAAAAACGAGGAGAGAGAACAAGGATAAGAGTTAGGAGACTGTTCTACCGTCTAAACGAAAATTTTATTGTCGATGGTTGTATCTTTCATAATTTGTAAGCGCGTAGTACATTGAAATTAAATTTAAAGTAAATTCGATTACCATACATGTAAACTAATATCTGTTCTCCTTTATTGCAGGTAAGAGAAGTAAAGTGACAGTTACTGCTCCCACACGTATGCCTTTCTAGAGAATAATAGAGTCACAAGTAAGTACTGTCGTTGTAGGAACTTAATAACTATGGTCATAACCTTGTGCAATATGTCATGTGGATTGTCATATAATCATTCCCTGAGTATTAATTGAATATTCATCGAAATCACGATCGTAATCCGACAAATTACAAATTTCTTACAATTCATTGCGAAGTACGAAAGATCTTAAGTAAACTCTTCTCACGAAATACAGCTATTAACTCGGATTCTACTTCCTTGAAGGAAAAGCTGGAGAATTCTTGGAGAATTGCTCCTTTAGGTCGTGAAAAAGGGTCGTGATAAAAAGAAGAAAAATGGGGAAAAAGGGGAAGCGACGTAGTACGTGACTCGGAACGAAGAAGAATCCGAGGAAGTGGCAGAACGAAAATTTCATTCCGGTCCCCGTGGAACCTAAATTGTGGGCCGCTGTTGCCTCGCTGTTCCCGTTGTAAAAAATGCAACGGGAACGTCTGGTCGGTCGAAAATCATGGCGAAACAGAAATGGCCACCAGGAAGGCAAGTTATTTCGCACCCAACGTTCTCTTGGTTGTAACTTAAACCACAGGCTGGCTGGTTGGCGCTCTTTGATGAGATCATGGAAAAATAAGAGGAACGCCGGGGGAAAAAATGTGTGCCAGATGACGGTACGCTGTTGCAGGCTAGATGAAAAAAATTGCTGATTGCCGAGCGTAGTTGCACGGTATAATAAGTTACAGGTTGGGCTCGGCAAGAGGTTTCTCCCTGTGAACTCTTTTTGGAGGTTCAGTGAACCTATATTTAAAAATAATCGTCCGTGCCGATGAAGCTTACATTGTACTGTCCCAAATTTCTTATTACGGTCGTTTCGCATAATTAAATTAATATCAGTGAAGTTTTACAAATCGCGAGTTACAAAACTGATTAATTCTCTTGAATAAAAGCAACGAAGGGAATAGGAAGAAGCCAATGTTACTTTTTTCTTCTTTTTACATACCCTCATTCAAAAATTAATAAATCATAAAAGAAGAATTTCTGGTTTATTAAATTTATATAAATTTGTAACTTATCAATTGATCAATATTATTGATATGTAAATTACGATATAAGAGGTCTTAGTTAACGAGTCCAATTGTATAACCAATGATATATTTATTTCCTTACGATCAACTCTAAGTTCCAAAACTGCAAGAGCGCTTAGAAACTCGTTACTTCATAGACGATAAACGAAGCATTTGAATTATACAATAATCTCATACAGTAAATTCGAGGTTAGTCAAAAACGAAAAATAAATATTTCGAATTTTTTGCCACAGACTTTTGATATAAACAGACAAATTGATCAAGTAGAGTTTACTCAATTTCCAATTAAAAGGTGTAGTTAAAAATCGAGGAAGATGGCAGACAGTCAGAGATTCGCATGACGTATCGGCCTTTTTCTCAACTGAAGGGCAATTTAATCTCTCGGAACACCCGTTTAATCATCGGCGTGTAACGTAAAAGAGCGAGCAATTTAATTAACAAAGGAAAGAGAGGAAACGTTTTTTCCTACTCGTTTTGCATTGCATAATCCGCGACAGCAAAGCTGTGCGACCGGTAACGGTACACCCTCGGTGCATATTTCTCGAATGAAGTCGGTGTCAGATGCTGGTGCATTAGCAGCTTCGGGATCTCGTCTCCGTGTTGTAACACAATATCCTCCTCTAAAACAACCGCAACTCCCAACTTGCGTTGCTCCGTCGAGCTTCTGCCAGCGAGGAGAAGCGGCCTGGAATTATTATTGTTGACAGTGGGCTGACGAAACTTTAACTTCGTGAAATCGTCGCGTCGTAAATAATAAAGGTAGACCGAAATCTAGGTTACTCGTAGTCGACGTACGCTAAATCGTGTGTTAAATATACAGCGCCTTAAGATAGAATTTTCGTTTCTGGAAGGTGTCTGATTTTATGATATGATTAAGAATTATAGTAGAAGCTATCATATATCTAGATTTCGTATGACTGGATGTACTACTAGCTATTATTTCTCGTTTACACGTTATTAATAGAAGTTCATGAGCAAATAAATGATTCAGAGACAGAATTTCTCTGTTTCGAACGTTCTTATTTCGTTTTTGATAAATAGTGGTCGTTTGTGTACGTTCATACGAAAGAAGTTCGTCGACTCTCTTCATTAGCTATGATTTTTCGTTCGAATTAACTACAAGTTGTTTCGAATAAGTGGAATGCTACTACGTGTAACATTTAACATAAAACCACGAATTGTAGAAAATACACGAACACGTGAGGAAAATGTTCGATATTCTTACAAATCCCACGTATAAATCGTATTTATGTAGAAATAAATATCTCATGAAAGGGATGGTTTCCCAAGTTGAAAAATAATAAACCCCAAAGTAATAGACAGTAATCCAGAAAAGAGCAGGTCACTGGGGATATTAGTATCACTGAACTGAATACGAGGGAATCTCTAGGTCGTGAAATCCGAATTTTACTACCCTGTAACCACGGAAACAGCTACAGGCTACGGAGTCTGCCGTAAAATCTTGACCTTCGTGGTCACCAGATCGAAGGTCCATAGCCGTATCATTCTGAACTCGCTGAACCTCGAAAACCATTCCAAGGTTGTGCACTCTAATCTTAAACTACAATGATGTCGTAAAGCATGCTCGTATCACTCAAAATTCTCAGGGGAAAATAGCGGACGCAATAAGTTCCGGTTCATAGAGCATATCTAGTGTGTTCCAAACTCGAGAAGCTGTAGAGGTTTGGGAGATTTGCGGTGAAAACTTTGGTCTCGCGGAGATGCAGAGAGTGCCTTTTGATTTCTGACAAGTCCAGAGTGTGTCTTCTGGTTTTGCCATGGACCAGAGGCTAAGTTCCTCGGTCTTAACCTAGTTTGCGATAGACTCCCTGTTCTTGGCGTGGTCCAAAGCAAATCCTTAGACCTGTAAGTGATTCATAATGCTTTAGATTAGGTTCTTCGACGTGAATTTTCATTAGGAAACGAAGCATCTGTTAATGTATTCTCTGGCAACTTCTAATTAATAATAATTATTCTGTGAATAATTTTTGCTCGGTAAAACACAGGTTGGATAACACGTGTATGGCCGATTAATTTGTATAGTCACTAATTTACAACTATAAAGAGCTTTTATAAGTAAAAAGCAATGGCCATGTTATGATGCTTTCACTGCTTCTGAACCACGGCCTCTATTTACAAATATTACGTAACAATTGTGGTCGATAAGTTCAGATTTCCATTTTCTGTGTTAATTTTGAAACGGATCGCTTGCCGGCCAACCGCGGTCAGATTTTTAACCGCAGTTATTTACTCATGCGGAACTGAACAACAGAATCAGGAGGTATATTGTCTTGCTTGCATAATTGCGTGCTCGATCATTGCGTCACATTCCACAACGGAGAATTGTGGAAACTATATAATTTATCTAGCGAGCGTGGAACGTCTCCCGTTTGTTTCGCATAGCTGGTTACGTGTCAGATGTTTCAGATGTTGGGATTTCTGTAACTCCGTCCACGAATTCTGTTTTCGTACGTGAAATTTCAGTGTGCAAACTGTACGCCGCGGAAAACTTGTGGCACCCAGTTGAGACATTGCTTGTATAATAGAACGAATCATATCTACGAAATGTCGACACAGCGAAGTTTCTGTCTCTGTAATATGTTATCTCATATTACGCCACGTTGATCAAACCTAGTTCAATTCTATATCTAACCTAATCCCTTTATTTTTATTGGCTGTCTTATATTCCATGCAATAATTCGTTTTACAATTGTCCAATTAATAAGGTTTAAGTAAGAGAATTATCATCTACAAATGTCTCGTATATCTTTTTATCTGCTTTGTATTAAAATTAAATTTAAAGTTTATGAAAGTGGCCATCATTCTCTGATAATGAAATCAAGGATTGTAATAACACGATAATTTCATGATACAATGAGGTAACTGGAACAAGAGTTAAAACTGTACATATGAAACCTCATTTACTCGATTCAGTTATATCTGAAGTTATTTCTTTATTATCTCCCTCTGTTTAGGTAGTAGGGCAATGTTATTCTTTTTATAAATCTTGAAGAATCGATAATTATATTTTCCTGTGGAGAAAACGTAGAAACGACATTGCTCAATAATATCATTATTTTTAAACAATCTCGAGATAAATCTGCCAACTTTCAATTTCTTCGTCTACGATTTCGCCACGCGGATATTTTCTCTTTCCTCTGGCTTTTCAAACGTCGGTTTTGTCCTTTGGAAGATTCAGTGTTCGTTGAAAGGCGAAGAGTTGACAAACTTCGCGATCTACTTTCTTACCGGTAGGCAGCTTATTAAATCGGGACCGGAAGCCACAGTGTGGAACCAGCGTTTCTTACAAAGACGATAGACGATAGAGGATTCCCGTTAATGCACGTTTTGTGCGAATTCAACATTGTCTAGATTTCCTCGGCGGAAACTCCTTGGCGACCATGGGGAAAGGCAAATGCTTTACGAAACAGCGAATGGATCGCGCGATAAAACTGGGAACGTTGAAACGCCCAACGGCTTCCAGTTTTGTCCACAAAGAGTGCCAATTGCTTCTTTCCTTCTTTTGCTTTTTTCCTGCTTTTGCTTCTTTCCTTCTTTTGTTTCTTTCTATTCTCTGTTTCGCGAGGACTCGCTTGTTTTCTTCATACGTATTTCTTTTTCTTGATTCTCTTTATTTTTCCAAGACAATAAGCTTCTTAGAGATTCGAGAGTTATTACTTCTCCTTTAAACAGATTCATTCAGATTAATGAAATGAACCCTGCTGTATTCCTTAGATAATTTTTCTAGTAGTTTATTAAATAGTTTATTAAATCGCTAAAAATGTCTTGTGCAAATCATGTACTATAATTCTTTTCAAAATATCAGAAAAGATATTAGTTACATATAAATTTGTAGCACGTTTGAAGAAAACGATTGAATTTCCATTGATTTGCAGTTTGTTTTTATCAGTGCAAATTATTGAAAAGTGGATTATTGAAAGTACACATCCATATGCAATGCAGAAGTCGACTATTAAGTGAGCTTTGAATTTCTTTAATTCGACTCTGCCAACCGATTATTCCAATGAAAATACCTTACGGCGATTAATAACTGACCAGAACGTTTAACAGCAAACATCGAACGATAGAGTTTACCGAAGCACGAGCTCATAACGTTTCGAAGTTCCTGTCGATTTTAATTAAAACGACTTCAACGGGATTCGTGTCTGATCGCAAACGGGGATATTAAAAGAGGTGGAAGGTACGTCTGATGAAAATGCTTCAGGCGTTCTGTCAGTCGTTTCTGCAAAAGGATGAACGAGTTCTCCCGCACTTTTATCAGGGGTTCTTTTTCCCTGTTAACTTCCATCCTGGATCAATTTTTCGCGATCACTCGTAAACCTCGAAACTTTCGATCGTGATTTTAAGGTACAGCCATTTTATCATAATTTTATTGGCAGGAAAAAAGGGGAAGCTAATTGAATTTTATTACCTTAACCTGAGAAATCATTAACGAAATTATTAAAACGTTCAAGAGTTATTTTCTTATTCAAAACGTTACATTACAAAGAACTCATATTTAATATTATAACAATAATTTTATCAATGTGATGTAATAAAATTATCTTTCTCCCTTCGTTGTGTGTATTTGTCATATGATACCTTTATCGAAAATTTGAAATATAAGTTTCATTACTTTTCTGTACTACCCGGTCTCGTGTTACAAATGATATTTCTCTTCAACAACGAATATGTTCGATTTTATTTCATCAGTGGTGTTACGATATGAGTATCGGAAGAGATTGGTGGACACATGCGTGAACGAAGTTATTGACTCGCTGAACCGTGATTTGCTATTTTATGTATTTTGTACGCGAATACCGCAGCATACCCCGTGCGAAACTAACATCTGCCCTCGAGAAATGTAACTACCTTCGAGCGATAGGTATTTTCGCGTTGCACGAGCATTGCCGATCGATGATTGAGAAAGCTGTCGAATATTATAGAAATATCGGATTAATATTCTCTAGGTACTACAATAGCCGACAATGCCTCTTTGTACAATTTGTTAAAATATTAACTAATACATTGTTGACTAGAGACATATCTGACGCATCGATACGTCTTGTATTATCCGATTGGTTTGTAGTTGTGGTATATTGGTTTGTACAAAGAAATGCATTTGCATTAGAAAAAAGTTATTGTTCAATGTCCGCACAATGCTGAATTTATAAAAAAATGTCTTCTTACCTTGATGTTTTTCTGCTATTATTGTAACCTGAAACAGTCGCATGAATAATCCTATACACATATTAACGTTTGCCAAAGCATAATAAATATTAGTTTAATTAATAAAGATAACAGTCAGATAATGATTTTTTCACTAAGTGCGATCATCACGAATTAAATAGAAAAAACGATGAATAATCCTTCCTGTTTATAGAACGATAAATTCAGATATGTTTTCCGAGATAAAACGTGTTTATCATGTAATTCAGACGAATTTCCAGCAAGAATGGTACAGCATATTTTACAGAACGTGTCTGTTTCGCCATATCAACGCGATATAACTATGTGCTTTACCGTGAAACGCGCGCGATAAATTCTCTCCGTAAATTGTTAAATTAATTAGAAGACTTTTCGTTGAAACGCATTATCATGGAAATTCACGTTCAGTCGACGTACTCGCCGGATCGATCCGTTTTTCGTTACTTCTAGCAGAGCAGCAGCGTGCACATCTCGTCCTGAAAATTAAAATCTCGATAGGCGTTCGATGCTCTCGATAAGCAACGCAGAAATAATGAAGTCGCGCGCGAATCTATCAAGTGAATGAAAGTTCCAAAATACAAAGCCCTTTTTGCCAATTATACGGCCACTGAACGAAGCCGTGCCATTCTTTTACACGACCATTTTTCGTCCATGTCCTACGCGTTTTCTTTCTCGTTCCAATAGTCTCGCTTTTCCTGCTGTTATTAACTTTTAATGAAAGCTATTGATTTTTCGTTTAACTCAAATGCATTATTCATTCATTTTCGTTACTGATTGGACCTGTATTTGGTTTGAATTAAATAAACAGAAATATGTGAAATAGTGGAGAACAGCGTTTCAGCCTTCAAAATGTTTGTCAACGATATTGTTGCTAATTACTTTTTTATACAAACGTATGGAACAATATCTCTTACGGGTAATTTTAAATTCTTTATTTTGTTTTATGTTCCAAATAACACGCAGCAATTTCCAACTGTTCTGCGACTGAAAAGTAAATTAAATTATCTTGATATTCTTAATTTTCCATCCAAAATTATATATATATATATTTTTTTTTTCTTTTTTTTTAGAATAAAATCATGTTTTTCAAAAACTAAGGTTGACAGATCGATTCTGCTTCCAGATTCGTTTGAAAGGAGGAATTCTCTAGGCAGTGTATTAACGAAACAAACGACAGAAAATGTTTAGACAGATGATAGGTGTATCGTACAAAGAAACGAGTTCTTACGTACTCGTGAAATCAATCGAATAGGTCTAATTACAGACATCCTGTGCACGGTTCGCTTTTTAATTGATTAACGATGGATCTAACTGTGTACAAGCAATCGTAGACGTTTTCAGAGGAGCCGGTATTTTAATTGAGATAAATACGTGTTAACCGTGAGTCTGGATCGCCACTTCCAAAGACAGACATAATTACAAACGACTGGTTCAGTTGGAACCCGTGATAATATACAGGCTTTATCACGAGGAGCGATCCGCAGATGATTATTATTAATTAGCCAGAACCTCGTAATTGCACGTTTCTACCGACTGGAAATCCACTTGGAGTATCCTCTTTCTCTTTCATTATGTTGAAATATATTTACTCTCGTCGGGGCATTAATCAGGGAAATAACTGCCCAAGCAGTTTGAAACTGAGAAAGGAATCTCGTAGTCGCGATTGTCTTCGTCCGGCAAATCTTGTTACAGTGAGTTGAGGGAAAAGGAAGAAGATTGGATATAGCAAATATAACCATCGAATCGCTTATAAGATAATATCCTTACGGTACAGTATTTACTGATTACTATTATCTTCTATAACAGAGATTGCGTAACAACTTGTATCCTTTTATTATTGCGTAAAGTATTGATCGAAAGTAGCAACGAGGGTATAGGATTTTAAATCGACTTCTCACAATACAATTTTGGTGAAATGTCCATCGAACAGCGATAAAACGGTGGAGAATGTATCGCTTCCGCGTGAATAGATTTAACGCTGTTTGCAGTCTACAAAGTATAAAATACTCGACGGGTTTTCCGAGTGTAAGATGTTCTGCAAAAAACGTTCGTTCCAAGTTGAAATAGTGATTAATCACAGCTTTTAAGTTGGTGGAAGCTCTATGGCTCTCTTGCGACAGCGGGGAATAATTACCAGCGTTGAGTGTAGTTTTAAGTGGATTTAGGGATGAGATAGCGGAACTATGGCTTGGAGTATCGGTCAATCACGCCAAACTTCTTAGCCTGGGTCTAGGCTGCTTAAAACCACGCATTAATCACGGCATTAGAAAGTTCCTCTATTCAACTAAGTTCGTTTGTAACTATCTTTTTCACGCAAAATAGCCTATTATGATATCGAACTACACAATTAAGCGAACACGCGAAACTACTTACGAATCAAAAGGAAATAGAGTGTTTATGCGTATAAATGAATCAATTGAAAAGTTCGGCTACGAAATAAGACGATATCGTTACATAATCCTAACGTTAAGGCCGAATCGGCGAAACGATCACCGCGAATTTCTGCAACATACTTATCGGTACGATCACGCGATCGCCTTTGCATCCGGGATGTCTGTCGTAAAACGAAAAGCATCAATTCTACGATTGCGCGTAAAGTATCCGAGGCTGTCGCGTTTATTCGTCCAACTTATTAATTTATGTCACGCAGTCGGGCGCCAGAAGTTGAGTTACGGCACGTTCTCACGAAAGGCGAGTTCATGATATCGGGCCTTGTCATATACCGGGAACGAAGATATAAATATCGTAATGGGGAGAAACGCATATTGAATCGTGATTATGTAATCGTAATTCGTTCGAATCGAACGTCATTTTTTCAGTATCGCTGATCGAGATAAGGGCAATGAAAATAGATCTATAGCGGGTAGGGTATGGTCCGCGAAAATGAATTTTATATTTTAACTTCGATACGGGAGCTGTTTTATGTATTCAAAATTATTTAAAAGCATACGATCCGTAAAAGTGTGGACGAGGTTCTCGGGTGTTACGCAAGTGCAACAAATTACGTGCGTACGTTGTCATAAAAAGAAATTCACGAGACGATTCTGATGATGCTTCGTTGCGTCTGAATAACCACGACACTGTACGTAAGTACTTGCGTATGTATGGTAACGACGTCGACACGTAACGCCACACAGAAGGGTGAATATCCTGTAAAGCTTATTCTCAGAATAATCGTTTGACCCGTCTACCGGAGAGATACCCATTTTCCAATAATTTAAACCGCATACCGTGTAATTTACGATCGATCCCGGACACTTTATTTTCATAGCGTAATTATAGCAGTTCGAACGATGATTTAATAAGTCGAGAGCTCGAGGGAATTTTAAACGCCGCAGAATTACGTAAATGCGTGTCTTAAATCATACATCGTCCATCCTGTGCTATTCATAATTATAAGGATCGATACCAGTAATAAAGAAGGTCTTTCTATAAATATTCCATAATGGTTAGAAACTTTGATTATGTACGTCTTGTAACTGTGATATCGATTATAGATCTTTCAAAATCCGCGCGCCTGCGCGCGCTTTTACTGTGCTGGCGCGTAACTTGGAGGGTGCGCGCATGCGTCGATCTAATTCGCAATTAATACGTCGCCATAGTTTGTGGACAGTGACAGAAAATTTCAACTCGTGAAAATAAGAACTCGTGAATAATACATCTCCTACATAACGTGTTAGTTAATTAACACATTAAAAGTACATTGTAAATTGATTGTTCGATCTTGTGAGCTTTGGTAACAACACAGTCATCGTGAAAGTACTTCAAAATTTTATACGGTGTTTGTGCAGGTAACATTGTAGGTTATATTGACATCTCATCTACACACAAATTGATTAATATGCTGCAAAGCTCATCAGGTATCGATCGTTCTAACCCGTAAAGTTCCGCAACTAAACAGCTGTTCTCGAACTGTACGTTAGATTGGCATTTCCCCTACACACAAATCAATTAATATGTATGCTGCAAAGCACACCATGCGTCGATTTCTGTATCCCGTAAAGTTCTGCAGCAACACCAGCTGTTGTGAAATTGTAAGTTAGATTGGCATTTCTCCTATACATAAATCGATTAATATGTATATTGCAAAATACACCATATACCGATTGTTGTATCCCGTAAAGTTCTGCGATAGCTGTTGTGAAATTGTAGGTTAGATTAGCATTTCCCCTGTACATAAATCGAGTAATATTTTGCAAAGCATACCGCGTACCTACTGCACGATTCCGTGAAATTCAGTAACGAGACAGTTCTCGTCAAATTGCTTTAAAGCTTTGTACATTGTTTACAGATATTATAGTTTGTAATAATGTTTCTCTTATAGGGTTAGATACTATATTGTAAGTTAATCTGAAGTATGTGTGTGTGATGATAATATGGATACTTATATATACATATATATGCACTATTTGCTGGACATCGACCTCCATAAAGACAAACGTAAGATACAGCCTTCTTTATACGTTATTGGCTTCCGAATAGCAGTCGAGCTAACGATAATTCTGTTTGCCTAGGGCTTCCAGCGTCCGCGGACCTGATTCGCCCCTGAGCTCGGATCTGGCGCTTGATAAGCCTCGTCCCATACCATCACCCAGGTAAGCTACTTTGCGATTGCAGCCTTTTCTCACCCTTTGAAAGCGAATGAAAAACCTCGACCTCGATTTCCCGCGTAATAAACACGGGTTAATTGGAAAACTTGGCCAGGCAGTGTCGAAGGACTCCGTTTCTCACGGTCGGGGCTGTTCATCTTCCTGAAGGGCTTCGACCTACATTAAGGAGAGGCTATGATGTATCTATATCAATCGGAACTGTGCTCTTAGTATATAATTCATGAAAGTAATTTAAAAGATTATGTTCGTAATCTATACATAACGTATTCCGTGTTCAGCCAGGTGTGTTCATTTTCAAGAGAGCGCAATTCGGAAATAATACAAAAGTCATGTCCCAAGTGACTTCGATGCTGTCGATAACATTTGTCGGATTAATTTACTACAATCATATTATCATTATGAATTATTATTCTCTGGAATACATAGGATTCAATTGAAAATTCGTATCGAACAACAGCGGAAGCTTCGTAATTGTATTAATTCAATTAGTTGAAAGGCAACTGGTTCTTTGCCGATTTAATTTCATCGTATTTGCGTTCGAAGTGCTAATAAACCGTAGTTCCTGAAGCGTACTCAGGAAATTCTATTTTTAACCGTGCTGGTACATTTCATCCTCTACCCACCGAGATTCACCCCTCGACGAAGGCTTGACGTTCGATAAGCCTGGCAACAATAAACCATTCGCCGTGCACACTGAAACGCCTATTTTATTTCCTCGTCGACATGTGATATTTCGAGCCCTTGGTTCTGTCAACTACGGCGGAATCGAACCCCCGTGAACTCTTGTTCGCCACCTGATGAGAGAGAGAGAGAGAGAGAGAGAGAGAGAGAGAGAGAGAGAGAGAGAGAGAGAGAGAGAGAGAGAGAGAGAGAGAGAGAGAGAGAGAGAGAGAGAGAGAGAGAGAGAGAGAGAGAGAGAGAGAGAGAGAGAGAGAGAGAGAGAGAGAGAGAGAGAGAGAGAGAGAGAGAGAGAGAGAGAGAGAGAGAGAGAGAGAGAGAGAGAGAGAGAGAGAGAGAGAGAGAGAGAGAGAGAGAGAGAGAGAGAGAGAGAGAGAGAGAGAGAGAGAGAGAGAGAGAGAGAGAGAGAGAGAGAGAGAGAGAGAGAGAGAGAGAGAGAGAGAGAGAGAGAGAGAGAGAGAGAGAGAGAGAGAGAGAGAGAGAGAGAGAGAGAGAGAGAGAGAGAGAGAGAGAGAGAGAGAGAGAGGGAGAGAGAGAGAGAGAGAGAGAGATTCACCCTATCGCATTTCCCGGCTAAACCACTTATTATCAAGCATCCACGTAGCTTTCCTTTGTTTTCTCGCTCTTCTTCTCTTTTTCCTCGTTCATGTGTGTTTCGCTTTGCCCGTGAGCGCAGCGAGAGAGCAGTAAAAAAGAAAAAGAATATAGAAAGAAAGGAAAGGAAAATTCCATGGCGGGAATATGAAAACGACGAGACGCGAGAGACTCGAAAGCAGTCATAATTAGAGGGCAACTCGTTCCACCGTCTAATTAAAATATGTTGCTGGTTTTCAATAGCGTATGGATTATTCTGCGGAGAAAAAGAATAGTAAAACTTGTTTCGTAACTAGAGTCGCAATGTATTAGTTAAGTTTTAATATTGATTCTTATTTAAGGAGATTTCTCTTTTTCATATAAAAGTTTGGAAATTTATTTGTGAAATTCAAGCGACGATAAGGAATTTTTTATTCAGATATGCATGTATAATTTAAAAATTTGTTTGTTATTAATGCATTTCATTTTTGTCGTGGGCAAAGTGAAACATACGTTAGAAAATCACTCTCTGCTGTAAATCTTATTCCAGACGATTAATGTTCGAAGTTTACCAAAATTGCTCAGTTTCGCTTGCAAATTTTGGTCGGCCAGTAGCCAGTTAACAATCCAATGGATCGTGTACGCCTGAGCATTACCCTCGAAATTCTCCTCGAAATATTTGCACGATCGTTTCGCGTGGTTGCATCGTTCGCATAACTTGCAGTGCTATTTGTGTTCATCAATTCAGTTGACCTAGTGCTAACAGGTCAGTTGTAAAATAGCTTCGTCGAATGTCAGTACGATATTGTAAATTGAAAAATTTCATTCTTCTTTGGAATATTAAAACGTCGTGCTGTTCTTTTTATCGAAAAATTTCTCAGCGCAAACACATTTTTCATTGTATTCAAGCTATTATTAAATATTTCAGAAATTGGAACGTGACATAAATATTTGCTATTGGATGAACATTTCGATCAAATCTTGGCGGATATAAATGATTATTTGAGTTCGAATAAACGAATATCATAAAAATACTCTTCATCTCGAGTAATAAACGTAAAATTTATGGGATTTCTTCAACTTTTCGTGGCTCTATTACAATCTGAAATCGGCACTGCGCTTTATCGCGTTCAATTTCACGTCAGTTCAAATTCGATGGAAACTTTTACGATGATTCAGCGTAAATGATAAAAGGTCACTTTATGCGCTTCTTAAAAACCAATATCCTTGGTGTATCTTTCTTTTTTTTTATTAAAACATAATAATGTGGTTTGTGTGCAGAGAATGCTATTGGTTTTATGTTCTCTTGAAACATCCATGAATCCACGATAAACCGATTACTCATTCTCTCGTCCACGAAATTACGATTTCATGTTATGTCGGTGCACGGTTTTTCTGCTTTTTCAGATTTCCATAAATATTTCGTCTTCTCCTGTTATTGTGACTTTATTAATAAATCATTTCATAAATGCGCCTTTCAAATAACGTGAAATTCGATAATGGACTTTAATTTTCTTTGAAAGTATAGTATGTACATGTCGTGTACATGCTAGAGATATATCAATACATATTTTCATACGCTTAATAGCATAATGTCAAAGTCTCGGTCTGTCAGTTACTATTGTTGTCACAATAGTAAAACGTTTTTAATAGACGTAAGACGTAAGTTCCTATAGAGTGGCGTCCGATAAACGTGTGAAAATGGATGTGCTATTAGTCGATCTCTTTGTAATTGTATCAAAGTTGAACCTTCGTAAGATTACTTTCGTTGATACGCAAATGCACTCCTCGCATAATCGGCGCCAAGCGTGAACGAATAATCAACCAAATGGCTTTGTCAGCGTTTAAGTTGCGTGGTTAAGTCGGTCAGTTTTCCGGTTGCTCAATAACCATGCGTTGCATTGAAATGCATGTATAAAACTGGTGTAATGCATTACGTGATGTCAGAGTGTTCTACAATATATTACAATCGCATCCGTGAGAATTAGGCCGTCGTTCACTGTTAAAAAGCTTTCCATAGGAAACGCTGGAAATAATTTAAAAATTAAATCGACAAGATTGGATTCGTTATTTAAAAAAATAAAAATAAAAATAGAAATAGAATGAACTTGATACTTAATAAAAAAAAGCAGCGGTGCATGTTTCATTTGACGACACATTGACACATAAGTGCTCAAAACTTTAAACTTTTTCTCAGCTGCAATGCAATAGAGTGAAGTGCTAGTTACGTAACTCATGGAACAGGTCCAACTTGACCTCAATCTCTAAAGTACACGAATTGGTACGCTTTACTTGATTAAAAAATGCGACCCTACTTAAGTTTGATGCCTTAACAAATTAACCTGTTACACAAGTTTAACCCGGAAAATTTAATATACGCATTCCCTGCTTCTTCTAGTCAAACTTTGAGTTTCCTTTTCTAGTGTGTTTTGTGAGTATAAATTTATTAAAATGTTATAACAAAAATATGAAGTATAAAGAGGACGGTAACTTGAGGTTTCTATGGTACAAGATGAGAATTGCTTAATAATCGCTTCTTCAAAATCTTCACCATTTTTTGTTAAAACAAGAATAACATGGTTATATAAGATGCACGAATTTATTGATTTTATTATTGTACAAATTTCATCCTGTCCCATTTCAATGGATAAATCGATTCTTTTTATTAGTTAAACACAAGTATAAATTCTTATTCAATATGGCTTACAAATAAGAATTCCAAAATTCCTTACAAATAAAAATCTAATGGATAAAATCAGTTGGTTTTCAAGAGTATTGTTTTCTTTGTGTATCGCATTTTTATTACAATTTGTAAACACTTCAAACGATTAATGTTCATACAACATCTTCTTATCTACAGGTACTTAAAGGACATGTTGAAATAGCTTGGCCGTAAGAAATTTTTCGCTCTGTATAATAAATTCAATGCTGATTCACAATTCTTTGCGAAGCTGTGATTTCAATGAAATAAACAGGAAAATTAAATGAGTTCACTGACACGAGCGCAAATGCCAGTTACAAAAATGTTACGAAACCCGTTGCTAATGAAACTCATTCGCTCGCAAGAAAGATGTTATGCGTTAATTCAGTAAAGTATCGCGTGCATCGTCGCGCCGGCGCAACGTTAGACCCAAAGTTGCGAAACATTTTTACTCGGTCGAGCTCACGTTACAAAAGGCAGAAAAAGCGAGAATTGCGTATGCACTGTCCTTTTAGTCGTGATGCGCCGTGAGCGTCTGCCGTGAAAATTCAACTAGCGGTAATGTAATTTCCTCCTCATAGTTTTTATCTCATCGACCAGAACGGCAGCGGTTTTAATCGTCGTCGCGACCGCATCAAGAAATCTTCCCCACGTAATCGAGGTTCTACGAGCACTATATTGTCAACATCGTTTTTATTTTATATGAACTAATTCTGTTAATTAATTCTACCTACGTGCACGGTCTCATGATAGTATTCTAAGTTTGTAGATACTATTTATTTATTTTTATATATTATGCGTATTCTACGGAACGTATTCCAAAATTTGATTAGCCTTGCTTTAAGATTGTCATGATTATATCGGTGAAGTATAAAACCAATTTGGAGATACATTTAGAAATTACAAGATATTCAAATTCAAGTATAATATATTTTATAAAGATCATCAGAATGTTGAAATAGCTAAATACACTAATAGCTAAATACACTATATTAATAAACCTTAATATTCAATGGGATCATATTTAACGCTTTACTATTACTTTGTTTTAAGATAACTATTCATACTGTATACTAATTTTTTATTAAATATACGTTTGCAATAAATATCTTGTAATTTCTGTATACATCTTTAGATTGATTGGAAAACCAATGTAATAATGGCAGTCGTGTCGCAATACGATGCTAGCGAGCGACAAACAGGCACAATATATTCATAGAAGCTTTCTATAACAAGTGTTTAAATACTTTCGCGAGCTAGTGAATATCGGTTTCCATATCACCGATGAATCGGATTGCTATTTTTCCCCATTACGCGTACGCAGTACGTAAAATCAATAATTGGATCGTTTTGCATTTCAAATTCCCGATTGATAATCGTATCGTCTACTATCTTCTATTTGGTTTCCAAAGCAAGTACTTCGCAAATTTTCATTTACCAATTTGAATTTCAACGAGCCTCGAGTCAGCTAACGGTCAGATTTATTCCCTTAAATTGGCGATTCAATCCTGGTCGAATACTTTTAGAGCTGTTGGCGCGTTTTCGCGGTTCGTTTATTCTCTGCGAGGACAGAGACGAATGGAATATTAAATCATTGGAGATCATATGCGCGCAAAAGCGAACGTTCCGTTTTATCGGAAAACGGCAGGGAGAAGAATGCATCGCCGATGGACGATTAAACGCCAGTCGGTTTTTAATTTCGTTAGCCTGCAGTTTCATCGATAAATGTCCCGATTAAAAGCAGCTTTCACCTCGGCGCGATCAATTCGATTCGCCTCGAAATTCTCGCCGCGTACGAATTATCCGTATTCACGTGCAAATTTACAATATCTCTTGTTCGAATTGGTTGCTCATTCGCTCGTGATTCATTGTTCAGGCCACTCAGCTAACGATTTAAATTCCTCGTGAGGAGACTTTCACCGGAAACCTGCGGCTCCTTCTCTGGTAGCAGCTCTCGTTCTAGAATTTAAGTTGAAAACTCCATCTGGATTTGCAACCCTCTAACAGTGGCGCGTCTTTACCGACTGTTGCAGACAAATTCACCCCCTGTACGGGGAGAAAGCCGGGCTCCTAGGCTACTGCGATCCGCTCGGTAACGCAGAGAATTTTCCACCAGCCCCGAACATCGTCGTCGAGGGTGGCAGAATCGAGTTTGTCCGCCCCTCGCAGGATGGCACCACGACACCCCGTAGGAACACCATGTCTCGTGGCTCGCAGACCTTCAACGACGAGTCCGAGAAGTCTGACCCTGCGAAGGTAAGTGGATCCTCATTCGTTTTCCATCGGTCGTTCAACTTGCACCCGCCCGTTTTTCACGCGACCGTTTGCTTAGACACTGTTTACACGACTCATTCGGACTGGGGAACTCGGCCAACCGAGTGAACCACGACGGTATTGGTTAGTACTTACGAAAACCACCACCGAATTTTTACTTCTTTTTAAAAGGGCAAACAAAAGGAAGATGACGGAATCTCGGTTAAATAAATAGAAGTTGGTTAGACTGTAGTGCACGTCCGCGTGTCCGTGAAACGGTTTCTTTGATTTGTCTTCGTATGTTACATGCTGCTCGAAATAAGCGAGGATCAGCTGTTTAAATGGCCTTTGTCGCTCGGTTAAGAGGCAAATATTTTAAGAGCTTCAAGAAGAGAAAAGAACTCGAGTTGTTTCGATGCATCGAAACAGTTTCTTTGCTCATACTACGTTAGTTTTAACTTTTTCCAGCTGAGCTTGTTATATTATTTATCGAAGGATAAGATAAGCCACGCACCTGGAACGCCACTGGTTATAATTGTTAAATTGAATAGAATAATGCAGCCTTTTGATGAATTTTTTGGCGAGATGCATATGAAGATTACGTTAGGATTTGACTTTTTTTATTTTTATGTCGCCGCGTGATAATGTTCGTATTAACGTTAGCAATGCTAACAATTCGTTTAATGTTTAAAGTCCATTAGCCGCCAGCTCGTGAAAGGGTTGAATACTGTGTAATCTTTAATTGATGTCGCGACGGCGTTTCTTAATGCGGTCCAGTGCTGTTCGCAGCTAGACAAATCGCATTTCTTCGACCCACTCAACCATGAATTCAGTTAGCTGTGTTTTTGATGGGGTTGAAACGCGCGCTGATTTTTGTTGAACACCCTTAAACCCTTCATGTTGTATTCATTAGACGTAACCATAATGGAATAAGTCGTAACGTGTGAAAATACTGTAACCATCGTCTAACGACAGCTTACCAACGCGTCTGAAATCAACGTAGTTCGTTAGTTTCTAGTCGAAATATCGCATTAAATCCCTCTGTCCTTTCTTTCATTATTAATGTTCTTTTAATTTCCAACTGACAACGCACGATAATTATATTACGCTTTCTACGTCTTAAAAAAAAAGCGGTATATTCATTAAATTTAAAATTCCTTCTCCGCTCCTTGATTATATGCTTCTACGTTTTCTCTTCTTTTCTTTCGTTCCCACTGTAAGCATCATATAGCTGCGTATTTAGAATTATGAGCCATAATTTTCCTCTCGTCAGAAATGAGACATAATTTCTCTCTCACCAGAAGTTAGTCATAAAATTAGAAATGAGTAATGGGTTAACGTTTGCACTTATCTGTCATATTATGGGAATCTTATACTAAAAGAAACGACCAATATTTTATAAAATCCTAATTAACAGAAAAGCGATGCTATCTCATATTCCATTCGATAAGAAAGTATGAAAATTCACACGATAATAGTTCGGACGGATCGGACGCGTGATTTAACCCTCAAATTGCGCTGAGATTTCATTAATTGGCTATATAACTTTTCCAACTGACTTCATTCCAGCGCCACCATTTAGCTTCGTTCGAAAAACAGTCACGTTTAATCAAATGATCTTGGAAACGTTGTCGCGGCCGCCGCAATTCGACTGGAAATTTTCACCCTGTTCTTTCTTGCCGTTCGAACGTCACTCGAATCGGGGGAAAAGTGCGCGCAGATTCCTGCCGAACCCTTTAACCCTTCATGTTGTATTCATTAGACGTAATTGATTTTCTCGATAGGGCGTAGCGCAGGATTTCCATATTAAATTGGAGCGAGCAGCAGGCGACAGCGAACGTTCGCACCCGCTCGCGTCGATACGCAGCGATTATTCCGAAATTAACGACGTTTCGCGGCGTGTCGCGTTTTCGTCGCCGACAATTCTAACGACTTATCGCTTTGCCCGTGCCCGTTTCTTCGTTTCTACGGTATTTAGGGTCGATTATAGCTAAAGCGAAGTCCCATTGTCGAATTCGTGTGAAAACTCTTTCTGGCGCTGTTAACTTTCTGCCATAGATGAAGCCTAGAAACCTATAATTGTGTACATAATTGTGAAAAAAGTAAAGTTGGAAATTCACACGATGTATATTTTCGCTGGAACATTTGGAACGTGTTAGGATTTAAAAAAAAATAATGATCTTATTAAGGAAATAAATATTTCGTTCGTAGCATTCTGTTATTATGTCGAAGCTATAGTTAATTATTTGAAGAGCACACGGAATAAACATGACAAATCCACTTTTGATATAGTTAGAGAACCAGATTCTTCAATTGGGTCAATTTTAACGAACTTAAGTCGACCTGGTCTCAAACGTATAATGTAAATTTATCGACATTTGTCTGACGTCATTCGTGTGAGCTACTTAGAAGCCACATTAATCGACTGTATAAATTGAAAAATACAGAAAAACGATGATGTTGATATAAACATTGTTTTTTAAATTTACCTTAGAATTCACTATTATTTATGACATCTTCTCGTAATGAACGAGCCATCCATGTTTTTGATGATCGAATATTAATCTTATACTTATGCAACGAAGTTAAGAAATTCAGAAAAAGTTAATCATTTTGACTTCTGAGAAGCTCATATATTATGCTTTCAAATAAGCGACAGCCTTAATAGACCGTACATTCCACCTAATCGCCCAGAAACAATTTACAACGTTAGTTGCCTCTTTACGTTATTGATTCACGTTAGGTAATGCGGAAAAACAGCTTTAGATACGGTTGAAAGTATGATGAAATCCCTTTTACAGCATGTTCGTTCGACCTTTAACAGGCCCAGGGACACGTTTTCTGACAAAGTACATATTAAACTTCTTCGAGGTGTCGTCACAGGGCATTTGCATGCGATTAATCAGTCGACTTTCTTCGCCACACTCGCTCAACTGGACGCTCTTTCTTCGAATTCTTTCTTTTATTATTAACACTACGATAGGGAAAATTAGGGGAACCTAGAATACTTTGGCACGGTCCTCTCTCTATACCAAACTAAGTGCAATTTCGTTTGATGCCATTGACGGGGTGCCTTTTAATTAAAGGGTGGTTGGACAAAAATTTAATTTCGGGATATTTAGAAGCTACCAGCTGCGATGTTATTAAGTTCCACGTACGACCATATTAAAAGAGCTATCCATGTTTTTCGTGGTTATTATGGTAGTTGTATCTACTTTAGTGACGTTCCTCAATTTCGATTATTTGATTCCAGTCTTTTTTTTTTTTTTAAAGCAAGAAAAGATTAATTAGCGTTATCAGCTTCTTTGATTGATCTCTTGTTTTCATGATACGATAATGCTCGTAAAAATGATCCTAACTTACTGAACTGTATAATTATTCAGATTATTAATTCATTCTTGATTCCGTCTCGTTGTAGCTTAACGTGGATACGAACGTAATTAGGACGACTGGTCAAGTATTTGGTATAAATTCGTATTCATATCATCCGCCGAAATAATTCGTTTCTTTCACGCGAGCAATCAGTTCTTTGATCGACTTCAACGAAAACCTCTACAGAGCGGAATCCAACGGTCGCGTACAACGCTCTTTCAATTCGTCTACACGTAGGATCCCATGGAAATTCGTGATGGAAATGAGTGCATTACGACGGCGGCGAAAGACTTTTTACGCGGTTTCCACGTAGCCTAGCCGGCTGGAATTATTCGAAGGTTTTTTGCGGCCGAGCGAATTAATTTTAATTACGAACACTCCGCGGCTCGCGGTCAAATAAAAGGGTAATAAAATATAGGGATAAAATAGTGGCGCAACTGAAATTCATGCGTCCGTGGAATACTTTCGGTTTACTTTTATATTATTTCGTAATTACCGCCGCCTCCATTAACTCAAATTTCGACCAACTCTCGCCAACACTCGTGCAATTATACCGAATAATCCTTTGCACTCTGTGTGTCTATTTCATGTATTTCATGTATCTTTTTATTTAATCCGGTCACAGTGTGATACGTTATAAGATATTGCAAGATTTTTCAAATTTAATATCCTTCTCTTACTATATCGCACGATTCTAAATGAATTTACAGCAAAATCCGTGGTTTAGTGATACAATAGAGTTTACTGATTCGAATAACACTTTCCCCCTGTATGATTAATCGTACATCATAAAATACACTTGAAAGTAGAAAGAAACGAATTTATACAAATTATAAAACGTACATTTTGAGAAGTAAAATAAATAACTAGTAATTATTCGTGTGCAAATTCAACTGGTACACCTAATGAAAATGTCAATTTAAGATTGCAAATAAGGGTTAAACAAGGTTGTGGAAGGAATGAATAATTTGGTGGAGCAAAGTGGAGGCCTTTGGACGCGATGCGTATTGACGTGTCTAGCGGTTTGGTGGCACGCGCGTGTATGCCGCCGTTACGAATAATAATTAATCGCGGTAGGAGAGTTGATTAAGGTCCTATTCATCGAGTGGGGACGTTATAAATCACAGTGGACAGTACTTTGATTGTTCCTATGCGAGCTCTACACAGCACACGTTGCGTAGTTGCGCAAGTGAAATTTCGTGACGTAGCTTTTGTCGAACAGCTGTTCGGCGACTTTTCGGCTCTATATAAACTGGAGAAAGCGTGCGAACATGAGCTCCAAGCTAACGACTTTTGTATTTTTAAAAGAAGATTAGGCACTACTTCGTTTTATTATATGTCAAATTTGTGACCTTTTTTAAATCGTAGCATGATACTTCTTGACGAGAAGAATTAAAAAATAGTAATATTCTAAAGCGAAGAAATTAAAATAATTATACGTATATCCATTTTTGAATGATTTTTACTTCGAGAACTATATTTTTAAGCGAGAAATTAAGGTTGAACAAAATGACGGATTCGTTGAGTAATTCTCTTTTTTACGATGAATAATCCCACCGAGTGATTTTGGTTGGAAAATACGAGTGATACATGTTAAAAGGGAAGGGACGAGTTATTATATTTATAGACGGTTTAATTTCCTAAATGCAAGTGTCCATTTCGCGAAACAGAGACGATGTTTTTCGCGAAAATGTTTTCAGGAAATTAAATAAACTGAAACGCGAACATTGGAAGGAAACACACGAGCCGGTTCAATAACGATAAAATCTTTTCGGTGAATCGGTACAAATTGACGTTGGTATCTGACACTGGTATCTAGGTACCGTTTGGCCAATCGACCAGCTACGAAACACCCAGTCGAACTTGCAGCCCCAGGAACAGGCTAAAAAAGATTTTAATAGCTCTTCTAATTTATGTTAATTTTCGGCCTGAAACTTTTTACCTCGTTCAATTCAATTAGTTCCGCTCTTTGATTACTGTAATTAACATATTCTACGAGCGTTCAGGTTTCCTCGGGGAGGATTCATGAAAATGTACCCATGGCATGGTGGACTTTCGACACAGCCCCAACGTTTCCATGTTTATTGAAATTTCTTCCTGTAAAATTTAAACCTGTAGCTTTTATGCCAACATTGTAGCCCCCATATGGATCTCTCAAAAGCCGAACTCCTTTTATCAATTTCTCAGTTTCATTACATAATCGTAAGATTAATGTTCATTTCTTAAAACAAATCACTTACCTCCATGAATTCATTTATCACTAGAAAATGACACAAGTAATAGTAAATTACAAGGTAAATATAGAATATAAAAAGCAGCGTTTGCAACATCATTACCATGCAGCTGATCAATATGCCTTCTAAACGACTTATATACGTACAAATCTATGAGCAAATATTATAAAAACCACAACCCCCGTGAAAGTATTTTGTTGAAGGAATTAAATAATTTTTCACTAAATGAATTTTCGAAAATTAATCTTCCAAAGTTATCTTGTCGAATTTTCAATTAGACTTTGCAACAAAATTGATTTCAAGAAACAGATGTTTCGTTAAACAGGTTTGTCTGTGTTTAAGACATCGTTCTATTTTAAGTTTTAGCTTGTACCACGAGAAATCTTCATAACGTAACTTAAATATCACAGATCCCTTAGTTACATAAATAGATTCATTAAAAAAAAAATCGAGTATAATTCTATGATATCCGAAATGTCTATATTCACAGTATCAAATCATGCAATTATAGAGCAGTGGTTTTTCTTCTCAGTGGATAGCCCAGTTTTATCCAGTTTACCGAAAACTTGATCGAAGTTACCATCGACCGGAAACGAAATTAGCAGGGTATGGTTGGCGGTGATTCGATGGGATCGACGGGTCACGTCGAAAGAAGTCGAGATAAAGTTCGCGCAATCGACTACGGAAGTTTTCCAGGCACTGAGAAGTGATTCTTCTACTTCTGCAACGAAGAAACAGGCATAACTGATTGCCGATGCAACTTTTCTCGGTGGTTCTTTGTTTCGTGGTGTTAACAAGAAAAATGTGTAGAAGTAAAATGTTCGTAACATCGTTGAAGGCACAATAAAGGCGTAACGTGACTTACATGTTTCCTCGCGCGAAACTGCAGAGCTGTTCCGGCTGCAGCAACGAGGAAAATAACGAGTGATCAAAGCGAAACGATCCATAGAGCGTGTCAGCTATTAAACAGAAGCCTGGTTCCTTCCTTGAGAGAAATTTTGTTTATTTATGACGAACCATTGGCAGAAGTAACCGTTTCGTTTACGGGCGAAATAGAAGAGTTTCGTTTATACCTTGCGATATTTTGTAATAGTTTTAATCGATACATTTTCTAGAAAGTGTTTTAAAGCATCACGGCACAGGCAAATATTTTGTTGATTGGTGGAATAATTAAATAGGACGAGTAATTATTTTGAGTAATTCAAATATGACGTGATAAATACATGAGAATACGTTGATTGAATAAGTGTAATTAACCTGTTGACCGGGGAAGACGAGTTAATTTCTCGTTGGAAATTACCAATTTGTTGGATACAATAATTTATTTATCGCCTATCTTCTTACGTGTCTCTCTTAGAAATAACTTACGTTGTATTTATACTTCAAGGATTTATTACAAGATTACATCTTGAGGATCAAAGTTTCTATAATCGTGCGATTATAGACATTTTCAATTGAGGGATGTCTCGAATAACAAGTTGAAACTGACGTATCTTTTCTACAGGTAGTTTCAGAAAAGGTATTCGAAAATTAGGTTAGGACAAATTCTCACCCACAAAGAGGTCATAGTGACCAGGATCTGATAATATCCGGATATCCCGGGTAAAACTGTCCATATCTGGGTGACGTTGACCCTAGTTGTAGGTTATCTGTGGCATCATTAATCGAAAGGATTTCCCTCGGACTTATCCATTGTTATCGCGAGACGTATAAAATTTTAAAAGGCTCAGAGTAGACGCGAACAGAGAGAGCAAGGAATAAGTACCAACATAAAGATATGGCACGTGACAAATTGCTGTTGTTGGGTGCTTCAGATTTCGTGAAAGATATTCGTTTCTTTACGACCTCTTCAAATTCGATCGTCTATTCTTTGTTAATATACCTACCTTACATTTCTACTTGATTATCGATACTACTTGATAAATTACAGCCTTGAAACTTCTGCAACTAATTATAATGAAACAAATCTAAGATGAATTATTTCTATGTGAAAAATATTGTGACCAGTATGGAAAACAATTATTAAAATTTCCCAGTAAAAGCACTGCAGAGTATACAAATTTTCCAACAAACATTTGCTGTTAATATTTCTTGTTAATCTCGCGATCGTGAGTGATCGTTGTGCTAAAAATTATATGTCATAATAGCGTAAAATAATTTTCTCTGTTTCTCAAAGCCCTCACATTTGGCAAAGTTAAGTCGAACAGAATAGTTTAACGATAGAATAGAATTGGTGGAAACGAGGAGCAATTTGCCCTCGGAAATTTGGACAAATTCTCTTCCTGATGGACACTCTCATATTGTGTTCCGGATAGGAGAAAACGTAGCTTGAACGACGGGAGCAATAATCGCTGTCGATACGATTGCATCCCCGTGTCAAAGTTCTATGGCTAAGTGCTGCTGTCTGTTTCGATGTCGAAGATACTTGACATGGGGGATATTGTACAATAGCACGGAATTATCGTCGTTTCTGTTTAAATCGCACGTAATTTTCAGTATATCAGGGAGTGGTGTGTCCAGGTATTGGAATATAACAATGAAACATTCGTCTCTTTAATTAAACACGGTAAATCCTTTGTTCTGTTAACGTACTACAAAACAATTCAGTGTATTATACCTTTAACCAGTTAGTTGTTTTTGACGAGTATACTCGTCATCGCTTACTTTTGGCGACATATTTTACACATATACTTCTCAAAATTTTCAAAGAGGTCGCAACAGCCAACTGGTCAACAGCTGGAAAAATCGTCTATCGAAATATGATTTTCATTTCTGGAAGATATACGTGGAACGGTTTGGAATTCTTTTACGTCATAAAAGTAGAATTTACATTTGTGTTTTAAAGTTCTGCTTCTTGCAACAATTTTATCAATATATACGTTATCTAATTATTAGACTGCGGCTGTTTATGCATTTATGGGGAATTTATACGCGCAAAAATACACAGGATGTATTTAATATGTAAAGTATACGTAACAGTAGTTAGAAGATGAGGCAAACATGAATTTAGATTCTATGTTGCCAGTTGTATATATATAAATATATCTTGTTTGTATAATAAAGTTTGTATAAAATTGAACAAATCTACTCATTATCAATTGCAAAAGAACTAAATTCGTTTGTCTCGATAAATCCGGTTTCATAAAGCTAGCGATCCTTTCCACTTTTTCAGTAATTTCTTTTGCGTCCCATTAAACATCAACGATAAAATCTAAGAGTCGCTGGCGATTATTGGTTATTTTTAGAAGCAAAGCAACGATATACACATGCTCGACGAATCAGTTTCATCGAGTTATTTCATTCGCGATCGTATTTAGTGGTTCTCGCTGAAGAAATCGACGAACGTGCTTGTGACCTCAGGATCTCGTACACCGATCCTCAGCATGAATGGCGGACGAATTTATGAATGAGGAGGTTGCACGAGCGGTACGTGTTCTTGCTAATTAGGAACCCCTCAAGGTTCAGTACACGGTCAGCCGAGGAGAAAGTTTCAAAGCGGCGGCCTATTGTTATTGCAATTAGCGTGGCCTGCCACTCGTCCGCTGTTTTCCTTTGGTACCGTCTGCGATGTTTTCCGCGACGATATTGTACCGCGAAGACGTCGCTTTTGTACCGTTAAGTAGGTACCACAAGGTTAATTAAAAACTTGAAGGAAAAACAATCGTGAATCGTTTCTTTAGTGATCTGAAGGATTACCGGGGAAAGAATTAGTTTTAAATGGCTAGGATGAAATAAAAAATTATTCATTATGGAATTAATTTTTCTATGAAGGATACTTCGGAGCAAAGTACAGTCGAGAATGTTATCAACATTTTAAAGTAGAGGAAACTATTCAACAAAGTAATATAATACGATATTGTATGCTAGTTTAAACTTTATCTGAGTTTTCGTCGTAAATAATTGATGTTAATAATCAAGAAGATGTGATATAATTCTCTCTCAGAACTCCCAGAGCTCCCAATCTCTCACTATGCTCGCCAAGCTCTCACCGTCAGAACAGCATTTAACTTTAATAATATCTAACGTCTTTAAAATCCTTTATTCCTCTTTTCTTCGTTCTTAACTTGAATCTCGTTAAGATCATATATACTTCATGGAAAGAATTCAACATAAGCTTTTGCGCTTCGTTACCCGTAAAATTCAAGAGCTAATCTCGAGAACTTGCTATGATTATGGCGCAGTTCTAAGTTCGCTCGGACTTCCTATCGTTCAATGACCTATGCTTATATCCGACTCGTCATTTCTTTCCAAAATTCTGAATTACCATCTTGAATGCCCTGACATCCTCAGTTTAGTTCAGTTTAATGACCCGCTTAAGGCTCTCAGCAGGCACTCATTATTCCATGTATCTACATGTCGAGCCAACGTTACTGTTAATGATTGTATTAACCCGTATGTGTAGTCAGGCCAGCTCGTATACTCATCGGCTTGACCTTTTTGGCTGTTCTCTTCGCTGTTTTATAAATCGTGTACAGTTTACGTCACGCGATATATCATAGCGCTGTTTTCGCGTCTTGTTATGCATATTATTTATTCATCTTTAACTGTGTTGACTTTTTCAAACGGTGGTACCCGTTAAAATAAATAAATGATGGTCATCAATACTACGAAATATGAACTATATTAGTAAAAGCGTAAACAAGTTGCTATTCTCATAAAATATATGTACTATTGAGATATGTATAATTTTGTGTGCTAGACTAGATTAGCCGCGTGTAGTGACACACGTATGTGAATATAAGTGTATGGAAGTGTGTGTACAGCGTCTCGAAAAACAGATGAATGTAACTGGTCCGTTGGTAGTATCATATGGAAGATGGTGAGACAAAGAGAGTGTTGAGACGCGTGCAAATGTATATCGACGAAAATCCTGGAAATCGTTTATTAAATAAATCTAAAACTATTTTAATATGAATTCTAAGTGTAACCTTAATGTTCCTTTACTTTTATTTCGGCAATTATGATCCACAATTCTCAACATGTACGTAAAATATACGTGCATTATACGTATACTGAGAATGCAATAATATATCAGCGCTATGAGTAAAAAATACAAAATTTATGTAACATTCGTCATATGAGAAGAGGAACGGAGGAAGAAATCGTTACACGTATTTTTGTTCAATTTGTACAGTTTGAAAACTTCCAAAGAAGTCAATCGAGGGGTTCGAATAAATGGCGAAACGTGTACGGGA
The DNA here is from genome assembly GCF_000188095.3 of Bombus impatiens. Taxonomy (NCBI): domain Eukaryota; kingdom Metazoa; phylum Arthropoda; class Insecta; order Hymenoptera; family Apidae; genus Bombus; species Bombus impatiens. The sequence continues at coordinate 2,926,264 of NT_176906.1, read as the reverse complement.
TGTATCTTCCTTCGGAGTGTCTGTTTAAAGCTATAGAGAGTGAAAAATTGGTGAAACGCGTCGGTATTTGCGGAATTCCTGGTGGGACGAAAATATTGCCTGAAATCTCACGGCTCCGGGCGTTGCAACTTTCGAACACTCGCTTTGACGTTCCATTGGTTTTCGATCTTATCGTCGTGGTAGAAAAATAGTTCTAGCAGATTAAATGGCGGATCATCGACTGGGCCGATAGTTTCGTCGTTAATTAAGGGTTTGTGATAAGTCGCGAATAAAACCATGGCGATTATACGAGCGTGCGTTGCGCGTTAATTAACGTGTACAATGCGGTTGCACGAGGTTCGCGAGAAAAAAGCTTGGCACGCGCACCTTTACCGGAGTTTAATTGATCGGAAGATCACGCGTATCGCTCCTGCTAATTAGAAATAATTACACCAGTGATACACAGGTGCATCTCCACTGATAGGGGACTATTTTAGGGCCGGCAAGGATTTTTACATCACCATCAATTTTTTGTTCTAAACGGTTATCAACCAGGACACTGTATAATTCTTTCGTGGTTCAAAGCCCTCGAAACTATCAGGTAGATAATGATTTGTACAAATAATATACAAAGATATTGTGACGATGTGAATTTATTTTTATTTAGCTATCATAATAGTAATCGAATGCAGCTTATTTAAACTTTATGCCTTCTACAATTGATATGATTTCATATTTTTTCGGTTCAAAATTTCCTCGAATTTGAATTCCTGGTAAAACCGATACTCTTTTGGAGAAAGGGAATAAACGTCCGGGTTTCAGGAGTTTCGATATCTTGCAAAATTTCGGATTCGAGTTTTACGAACGTAAAAAACAGGTATCGCTTCACTTATTAACCCTTCAACTCTCGTAATATCGATTTAAAAAAATTAGAGACGGTGAAGAGAAATGATACCTTGGGAAATTTTCCAAATTCAATAAAACTCGTTGAGATAAATTTCAACAAAAAAGATTGGAAAATACGAACCAATTGCATAGAAAACGAAACGTAGAATCTGCGGTAAACTAACTGTAACTTGAAGATTAAAAATTTGGGTATAAATATCACAGAGATCATTGCTCTATCTGAAATTATTTCACGACGTTTACAAGGGAAAGATCTAAGAGAAACATTTTTGCTGGAATTGCGAGAGTAACCGTTTCATTACCGGTTGACACGTTAACTCAGCACTCACGAGCGCTACCTGAACTCTAGGAATGTTATCTTCAGCCGACGACACTTGCCCCGGTACTCCTGGTTATCTCTGTCCCATTATCGACCAGCCAGTGGCTATTTTGCAAACGAAAGGCGTACCCGATAATCTCGCTTGCGATAATCAGTGTGCGTGTTGCGTCTAGCGAAGCTCGTTGCTCCATTTCAGATCGAAGCGAAGATTAAATTAAGCCGAGCCTACCACTTTCCCTTTTCCCTCGATCGTATCGACTGGATTTTAATTAGGTTTTAACGCTACGACTCAGTGATGGCGATTTCTTCGTTTCTTTATTAAGGAAACTTACATATTCACGATATAAATGTAGCGATAGAGGTAACACGGTTCGTGTTATTGTAGTTTTATATACCGAATTCTCTTCGTATAAAATTTTGTAAATTCTGAATTCGTAAAAATTTCTTTAGAACAGAGACATCTTTAGTTCTTTCTTTCATTTTTAAACGCGAAAGCGTTTTCGAAAATCTTCAATTTGGAATTGCGAACGTAAATATATCATATTTTGGAATAATCTCAGGTAAAGTGATGTAGGATTTTTCTTCAGACAGTTACAGTAGTTTACGGATGGACAACTTTTCGGTGAAAAATGTAGAGATCCTTAGATTCTATGGACGAGTGTTATATATATGCTTCATTTGAATAAAAACTACCTTTCTGTAAGATGCACAACACGTTTGTGAGTGACTAGCACAAATTAGAAAATCATCGCTAAATAAATCAACAAGTAAAAGAGGAGGGATTGAAACGGAAAAGCTACTAGAATAGACAGAAAAGTGAAGAGGAATAAAATTTTCTCCAATATGCAAATATCGAAAAATTGAATGCAGAGAGGTATTAGGCGCCTAACGAAGCACGCGGAGAGCGATGATACGCAGAGCACGACCTCCTAAATTTAATTATGGCGCCTCTAGTAATTAGTGAGATATGTCCGTACGCGAAGGACACGCGAAAATCGAGCCTCGTATCGTTTTCCACGTGAAATATGGCAGACACGGCCTTGATGGGAGCACAGTCATGGACTTCAAAGGATGCCGCGCCGACGACCAAATCGCTTGTTTGCCGAAAACGATAGGCACACAGCGATCCACATGTAGCTTCCACCCTGGCGAGGGTGGAATACCCGCCACGTTGCACGGCAAACGTAATTTCGCTAATAAATGGTTAAATCATGGTGTTAACCGTCGTGGCATGAATTTGAAACGAGTGACGAAACTTCCCGCCGGAACGCAAATGGATCCTTTTCTACGATGAAACTCCGTTTTAGATGCAATGAAATGGAGTTTGTGATTGGGGTCGATCGGTGGAAACAAAAGTTGCCGCAATAAGAATATCGAGATATGTACATTTCTCTGTTATGGATTGTTCTGAAGATTCGCAGTGAAAGTTAAGGGAGGTTTAACTATTGTTGAGAATCTTTTATGAGCTTCTAGCATATAAAGAAATGTTAGAAGAAATTCTGGTCCTAGTTTGATGCTAAGGGGAATGTATATGCTAAAGGGAATTAAGAAAAAACGTTTAAAACTCGTTGAAGAAAAATAGGCTTTTCTTTTTAATGAGACAGGTTTGAATTTCATGCATGAAGAACAAGAAAGGAATTTTACGTCTTAGCTGATACGTTCAACTCTACCTGTGGCATTCATCTAATATAGAGTAACCTTATTTTAGGTAGAAATTTTGTAAATCTGTAAAAATTATGCGTTATTATACGTTACCAAAAAAGACGAAAAACTTTCTAGAAGGTAAAACCCATTTTTTGACAATCTAATACATATATCAACGAGCTTACATGATCGCATAATTTGAAAGAAACTTATTCGGCAAATAATATATCATCAAGCACTTCCTCGCATTTACAATACGTCGTTGAGGCGATTTCAGCTACTTGGCAGCAGCTGTGCTTATGTTGATCGTGATGGAAAAGTTAGCACACAGTTGCACGGTGGACCCTTTGAAGTCCGTGGCGATAGTCATGAATCCACGTCGCGCAGGGACGTATCGGCAAACGTACACGTGTACGAGGCCGATGCAATTCGATTGATTAGCCTAATTACTCGTCGTTCTATCGCTATTCCTGTCGCAAGCAGCGCCGCGGGGAACTCGGACGAATACATTGGCTCACCCTCCTGCAGAGTTTCACGTTCGAATTTGCATCGAATCGCATGAAATGGATGCTTGAACATCGACCGGTGTCCTGAAGCTGTCAGTGTTCATTTAAGACGATCGTTTCGGGATCCAGCTCTTTAATCGTCGAATCAAACTAGGACCTGTTATGAAAGAAATGGTCTTGAAGGAATACGTAACCTGAATTTAGAAATTCGTAGCTCGGAGAGACAGAATTTTCAAGGGAAACGGGTGTCGAAAGTTTTTCGAGAAAAAAAAACGAGTTTTTCAATTCGCTGGAAGTGTTCTTGGTTTCGAGACTAACTTTGGTAAAATAAGTTTAGCGGAATCCGAGGGTGTTTATGAAAGTTTAATAACTCGAGAGTGGGTGTTCCAGAGGTGCACTTTTATATTTTTCACATTCTGTGAAATATTACGTTATCTCATAAATGATGCGGTTTTCTACCTATGTACGCGATGGACAATATGTAACTGACTAATTTCAAGGTTTCGCCATTCTGAAACGACGCATCATCTTTTGTTCCAATTTAGGAATTGTTTTATGGATCCACAGCAAAATATGGAGCGTTATGCATTCCAGGAACGAGAAAAAATTGTTAGAACATTTTGTCAAAGAAATTCACCGATGATGGCGATCTTACACGAATTAAGTCAAGCTATCGATATCGTCGTTTTGGCGATATCATCTGACTACATAGATCGTCTGATTTAACTGCACCGTACTTCTTCTTATGGGCTTTTCTTAATAGTAAAGCACATGTCGATAAACCAAACGCAATTAAGTAGTTGAAAGAATTTTCCACCTGAAAATGTAATGAAAGTTTCGACAGTGACTAGAGGCGGACATCTTTCTGATATTCCATACACAATTTCCAAGTAGTAACAAATGACTTATATTAAAGCGACTGTTGTTTCTTGTTTTATTTGAAAATTATTAACAATGAGAATCAGTCAGTTATATATTGGTCATTGTATATTAGGTGAAGATATACCAAGACAAAGAGGGGAGGAAGATGATAAGTCACATTTTCTATTTTTTAAAGGGAACAGTTTTAAAACTCAACATATTATCAAATAGGAAGTTGCATGTTAAGGAGATTTTAAAATTATCTTTTTATTTCATTTTAGAGTTGAACGCGTGTTTATTTATCCTCTTCAACATTTTCAAAACATTACAAGTCATTATCTTTTTTAAACAGATCCCTGTCGTTTATACGATTCAGATACCAGGATACATAACTCAAAGTTATTTTAATTCGCTATATTCTAGAGTCGATTGTCGTGAACAAATTTATTCGTAACTCGTCCAGATTGCAAAACACGACCGATAATTCTACGAATTAATTCGCGATGTTACAGAATCTCGTCGGAGAGATTCGATTTGCTCAGAAGTTTTTAATCGCGACATCAGACCGGATTCGCTCGAATTAATCGAGAAAATTTATGGACACTGGTCGAGAACAGGTTACTTCAACTCGGAACAAGACTGTGCGCGGATAAATTTTCCTTTCGAGAGACATTCACGGCTGTTCCGTCGCAGTAACTTCATTATGAATTTTGATTCTCTACGGTTCAGTTGCTCCGACTAATAAATAATCCGCGTACGAAGTTAATCGATAAAATATCGATTCGTCGAAGCTTTATGATCTTTGTTCGACCAGCTTCTGTTTATTATACTTCTACGATTAATGATAATCCGTATGAATAATTTTCGAAAAGCGATCTATGAGGAAATTGTAAATCAAGTTTCAGTTCTTTAAAAAACAATTTTTCGTTTAAACTTTTCTAAGATAATTAAACTCGTACGGTGGTCAGTCTATCAGATAGACAGAAATGTTCAGAAATTTACAAAAGGTGCTACTAGAAATTATACATAAACTGCTATTTGTTATAATAACTCACAATACGTCATTTCCAAGTTACAACAATAATAACAATTCTTAGAGTTTCATGGGTCGCACTTACCAGTTTTGGATTAAATACTACGAATTAGAAGATCTCTCACTAGAAATGCTCAAGAACGAAATTCTGAATAGAAATGGGAATTTCTAATGAACATTTAAACCTCAAGAATATTTAATTCGAAGATTTGTAGGCATTGTAAAGTAAACATTTGAATTTTAAACCAAGTGACTAATTTCTGAAGGATTTAGGTTGATATTTAGGATTTTCGATGAACATGACTGAAGGTATCCTATACATGTTTTGTATAATTCATCTGGATTCTCTAAAATATATGTTGCATTTATCATATCATTTTCTTCGTCATGTAGGAATTAAATAAAGTAACACTTTCTTCTATCTTCTCCAATTACCTAAATTCCCTTAAGTTAAAAAAGAAAATAGAGTAACACAACTTGAAAATATCTTTCAACGACCTCTGAACGACGATGTAAATTTTCTTATTTATGATTCATATATTTTTCCTGCAATATTTAATTCCTGATACGATACATTAGTACGTTGATATATCTTGTTCATTTTTTAAACGTGTTAGGAGCATACCTAAATCTTTAATGCGAAAGATCGTAGATATATTATCTTGGGAAGAAGGACTTCGAGTGCGTTCTGTGGCAGACAATTAGATTCGCAAATGCTTCCTGCTGCGACTCGATCCTGGCCCTCGGGTCTGGTACATATGCAGTCGATTGTACGAGAGCAATTGCCTCAGGTCGCACAGGTGGTTGGCTAATAATAGCTCGTGTGTGTACGGGTACGCGTGCGGGCACAATCTAGTGCAGTGGTGCACAAATTTTTTATCGGTTAAAGTGCATATTCCAGCCAGGGGCTCTTAACTTGCTCGTAGGAAAAATAGTCGAGCTATTAACCTCGGTACTGAACCATTTTCATTGATCTTATTATACCGCGGGAGGAAATTAAAATTATACGTATAAGTACATAATGTCGCTAAAGAATTTAAAAAGCGAAAAGAATATACGTTGAAACATGGCGATACTACAAATTCTAGCACTTTACGTCCATAAAAGTTAACATTTTTTCAAGAAGTACGAAACTAATGATACAGTAATTTACGACCAACTGGATATTTCGGTAAATTCATATTTTTATCCTTATCGTTATTAATATCAATATCTTTATTTCTCAAGTATTTCGATTACATGTATATTTTATGGAACTTAGGTATACAATTATTATAACGACTACTATATTCTGACCGTTTTACATATTTTTCCGTATTATGTGTATCCTGTGCATTTTTGTACTTTCAAATGTTCCATAATTGCATCAAAATCCGTAGTTCAGTGATAAAATAAAAACGATAAAAAAAATCCAGATTCTGAGATTTCCCAAGATAAACAGTACCATTCCGTTTTGTCGAATTTTCTGATATTAATCAAAATAATGAATAGGCTGTAAATGATTCTACGTCAAAGTTTAGCATTTAACAATTGATTGGCATTGAAGATTTATTTAGAATTCAGTGTTACCCGTTGGCAAGCTGAACGTAACGCAAAGTTGCGCGTCACTGATGCAACTTTACCCGTTGAAAGTGCGCTAGGCACCAGAGACGGCTTGTATGAGCAGCAGCACGCGGAAAATGATATCTATAGAACGATGAAATCCGCAACGTTAATAATTCCTGTCCGCTGGAAAAAGGTCGCACGTTGGAAAATGGAAGGTTACCTAAGCGACGAGAAAATTATCCCTTGATCCGATTACGGGTTAGGTAGACGCGATCGTTTAGAAAGAAATCCCGTGTTACACACCATAGTAGGCGGTTAACAGAAGTTTGCTCCTCGTTCTTCGATGCTGATATTAGAAAATCTTGTTGTCTTATAATTGGGCGATTTCCACGGTCGTCGAGATTGGCGTAATCTCTCTCGGTGGTATTAAGATTATGTCGGCGTGAAACGACGAGCAATTTCCTTGGGCCATACTTTTCGCTGGAAGCGAGTAATTTGCGCTGGAAACGGCGACGCATAAATTATTCTCACGCGTCGTTTACGTTCGTCTACGTTAGTCATTTTTGCAGCTCCGGTAACAGCTGTCTCATTAATCGGATTTCAGAGTAGAGATTAATTCAGATATATTCAAATTTTCTTTTTTCTTTCCTCCTAATTTAGGGATTTGAATGGTATGAAATTTTGAACGTTCGTGAGTGGTTGGTATAGAGATTCTAGGGACAGACGATGACAAACATAATTTTTAATCTTGCTCTTTTCAGGTCTATAAACCTCGAAATGGGTATCAAGTTTTAATAGATATTATTAAAATATAGGTAATTTTTAAATATTAAATATTTGGTTACTTGCGTTCGATATAATTTTACTATCTTTTCTGTATTTCATGCTTTTTTCGAGCAAAATGTTGCAAAAACAGAAGACATCTAAGGAGATGAAAACACGAAGAAGTAAGAATAGTAGAGTCAAAATTGGTAAAGATAGATATTGACATTGCGACAGAAAGTTGCAAAAGATCTAAGTTCTAGAAGTTACGAAAATATAGTTAGAACGCGTGAAGTCGTCACGATCGGAAACTTCTACTCCTGATTCTCAAGACTGATCTATTTCTAAATGCGAGTCCCGATTTCTCTACTGAAGGCGTTCGCAGAAGTCTATGTTCGTAAATAGGTTTGCCAGGAAATCTGCAGAGGACTTTTATCAATGACTAATCCTTTAAATATTTGATGTACCATTACCCAACACGTTCAATCTTGCAAAGTTACCTTTTCATCTCTCAACTCTCAATTACTATTCTAACTTCGAGTCAATGCAAGAAGAAATCGTATATGTAATTTCATATTTTCGAACTTTTTCCCAATCTTCTTTTCAAATCATACGCAATATTATTATTCACGAATAACTCGTGGTGGCAATAATAATTTGTTAAAGTTGCTTCGATATTCGTACGAAAACATATCTTTGGGCAGAAGACGGACGACGTGGGAATATATTCCAATCAGGACACATTTGAATATAGCAATAATAGTTCGGCAACTCTGGGACGGTTTTCGTGGAAGCACGCGCCAACAAACTCGGCCGCGTTGTTTCCATCGGTCACCCTTCCTCGTCCTTTGCTCCACGTGCAAAGAAGAGGGCGGATACCAACAATTCTCGTGCGCAATACTACTGATATCGATGCTCGAAAGAGGGTCTGAAACCTCAAAGGGTCGACTAATTACGGCTGTTCCTACGGGGCCGCGTTGCTACTGGCTCAAGCGAGTTTCCAAATGCGAGCTCGAAAATATCCCGGCCTGGTGAATGATGCCTGCTAATTACTAATGGGCACACCCGAACAATTTCATAAACAATCCAGAGCGAATTTGTTTCAACACGGTAGTTGAACTATTCGAAGCATGAATTTCGTAACTTGTTTCAGGAAAATTGTTACGATTAAACGAGGTGGAATTTATGTTTCTTTGTATCGAATGGTGGATTTTGTGTGTTACGTGGATTCTATCGTTGTTTCTAGAAGTATTCCATTACCTGTGCTGCTATGTCGGTTGGTATCACGCCGAGAAGTCTAAAGAAATTTTTGCTGTACATAGAGTAAGAAACTTAACGAGTAGTGCAACTGAAAGTGGGGAGTAATTCTACGTGCGAAAATGGTTAGAACGCATAGACTAACATTTCTGTTAGAAGTGTTTATTTCTGAGAAAATTTCATCTAAAGATTCTTTAGCTATGCGCCTATTATATTAAAGATCTAACATATAGCATAATAATAAAGACCTTTTAACTGTAGAAATTTCCAGTGGCTGATTAAAATCTCGTAATATTGGAAAAATTAAGTCTCATCTGTTTAATTAATTTTCTTTTTTGCGTACAACGGACAATCGCATCGGAAAATCCTTTTCTAAAAAACGTAACGCGAAACACGCATGTCGCTTTATTGCGAGTGGTTAATAATCGATATGGGTATATAAAAATACACGAAGTAGGGATCTGCGTAGAAAGGTTGCAGGGGTTAAGTAACGATTGATACGCATCATTATATTTTATAAAAACGACAAGTACCGTAACACGATTATTATTCGCTGGATGTAGTAAATCTTCAAGCCGATCGTACATAAGATACAGGAGTACACGTGTTATTTTCCTTTTTTACGGAAAAACAGAAGATCAAGAACGTTTTCGAAGGAGCAATAGCACGCCAGACTGTCGTGAAACCTGTTACATGCGGTATTTAACACCTATTTTCCCCGGAGTTCTCGACTTACCGGCGGCTGATCGTAATCGAGCGGCTTGTTTCGCGAAACACGACTCCTAACCCGATGGAACACGCGTTTATTTATTCTCGGGAAGCATTGTACGAGATTAGTCAGCGTTTACTCGTTCTGTTTCTGTCGTTTTCGTTCTGTCTTGCTAGGGACTGGCGACCGGATCCCGTAATGCACCTAATTGATTTCGTAACAACACTTTCGCTGATTCCCGAGATCATTCTGCTGTTTATCTCGTTACATAGATTTCGGACTTTTACTAATAACTGTAATGGTTATTCGATCGGTATCTTTCGCTATCGGTTTCCATCGAAACTCGTTGCGTAAGTACAATGTAGAGATTGCATGTAGTGTCTACATGCAATCTCGTACAGCTCCTCGGTCAATTTAACACGATCTATGTCCGAAGAAAACTGAGCGTTTTGTACTTCCTGAACGTAGAAATTTAAACCCAGACGAAAAGAATATATTGATGTATTGGATTATCGAATTAGGCAAACGTAATATTTGCGTCGAATTCTTCATGTTTTCATACTCCCTGATATTTATTCTAATTAGGCGATGTGACAAAGCATACTCTCGCGAAGCATTACATATTTTTAGTTGGAAACTAGATTCTTTGAATTTTCTCTAAACGTAAAAATATAAATAAATCTTGATATTTTCTTGCATTTATCTTAGTTGGCGAAGCATACTTCTGTTTCTTCGACGAACATTTCACTTTCATTGACCATCTTTCACTAATCAAGATCACTAATTCAAGATAGTCAAATATTCAATCGAAAAACGGAAGACCAGAGCAGAGAGCGTAAAAACAAAGGGGTGAATGACGAATGAGACTGACACGGAGGCTTTTGCCCGAATTCCGGGTAATTTCTCATTGTTACGTTCGTCCACGTTGACGTAGAAAGCTGCCTAACAGCGTTAGGCACGCAGCAGCCTGTGCCAATGGCATCTAGAGGCCGGACTACGGTTGCCAGGAACGTTAAACAGGCTGGGTGTCCCGTAATTATTGTTAATTAACATTTATAGAGACACGTACAGGCTCTTTAGACAATTTTGACAGACGTGAGCGCAGGTCTGCATCATTCTGATCTGTCACAAAGATGTGGCCGCCAAAGAGAACGGAAGAGGCTCCATTATATTCTAATTAACGTTGAAGGGCTCTTCACGGGTCCGAGGGATTCCAGAGAAGACGTGAAAATTGCCTGTCATACGTGACATATGTTACTGGGAATTTCCCAGAGAATTTGAATGTATAATTATGTGAGATAATTAATCGTTTAAAGATACAATCATATGGTATTGTTTGACTAGAATGTATATATGTATGTGTGTCTTATTAGCAAATATTACTAATAATGAAATTAGTAAATACAATGACGACGAAAAGTAAAATATTTGCACACCACAGTAGTTACGAGAGAATTTATATTCTATTTAATTAGGCCTACGTATATTAACTTTGCTATCATTTAATAGTACGTTTATATCATGACTAGTACGCTACATGCTATGAAATAGATGCTATGGAAACGAAATGTAGATTACGTTAAAAAAGAAACACTGCGTTGAAGATAAGGATATATGCAAATACTTTTTGTAGCCACTATACATTTTGCTGGAGTATACTGAACCAGTACATCGTTTATGTAAGGTTTTAGCGGAGGAATTAGAAATTAGATAAATTCTCCATACTTTAGAAAGTATGTTTAACATAAAATGTAAAATACAATATATAATATTAAATATAAAAACATGTTTAGATACTACTTCTATCTAGTAAGTGTATTTATCTATACTATACAACTGAATGCAGTATACCAATGCTAGCAAAATTTTCAGTTTAATTGCTTGCGTATACATTTCCTACACAGCTATACATTTACTTATCAAATTAATTGACCGTAATAAGTGTAGATATATATTTAATTAATTATGTCCACTGTAACAAGCAAGAAAAATTCTCTCAAACACTTTCTAACAAACAATTTCTTCCTCGGTTCTCCGACGAAATTCTCTCAATTCTGTGCAACATTAGTTTCCTTAGAACAACATCCGTTTCAGGCAATTCAATTACGTAGATTAAGCTCGACTATCGAATAACGGGAGCGACGCGTACCATCCCGTGGATCGTCTTTGAAGGTTTGCTTATTAACGCAAGTAACGGGATCCACTTCGCTTAACAAATTCTGGAAAACAACGCGATTCCTTTGATCTCGTGGCAGATCGTTTAGAATGCAGATAATCTCTCGATGAAAGTATATCAATAAGCTACCCGTGTAACAATAGCAAAGCGGGGCGGTTCGCGCCTCGTTCTGCCCTCGAAATCGGAGATCAAAGATCGGCTCACATCGGCCCTCGCTTCGCCAATGTTTTTCACAACCCCAGCCCTCTTTGCTCGCAACAAGCCGCGGCGTGCTTTCAACCGGGCCACCGAATTTCCATAAATCAACCCCCTCGAACCGCGATCTTTCCACCCTTCGTCCTCGACCACGTCCCTTCCTGAAATTCTCTGATCTCTGCTTCAACGACAACGGCTCGTTCATTTTCTACATCTTGTCAAAAAATTGTGAACACCGTTAGAAAATATAATATATTGATCGATGACTTCATTAGTAGATTTTATTATACACACATTTTTAAGGTGAAAAGTTAGCTCTTTTGCTTAGTACGTTCGATGCGGGAGCATTTGCGCAACGAATATCGAGAAAGATATCTTTTTCTCGTTTTTACTTGAAAAATGTCCAGGACACGGAACAAAATAAAAAAAAGATATTTAGAATAATAATGTCGATACGCGTATCGACGTGAATCGATCGTATGTGTTAATGTTTGAAATATCATATGTGTGTTCTAATTTTTTCCGGTCAAACGTAGTTAGTATATTCTATAGGTCAGGATAAAAAAAATCATGTAAACATATGTCATTGGAAGCATTGCTGAAGAGTTCTAACAAAAAAACGATACACCAAATGAACGGGAACGGCCAAGCATACTATGGTACAAAATATGAATAGGTCAGACATATTTACATCTAGTAGTAGTCAGAAGGTATAATATGTATCATAATACATGCATCTACGGCACGAACTCCAAAACGAGTTACAAACGAGAACTTCAAAGAGTAATAAATTCTATCTTTTACCGCTGCCAATCTCGTATTGACAGGAATGCTGAACATTTTGAAATGGAGTTGTAGTTGAAGCCATAGAAATATTATAATACTTTCTGACCCCTACTACATAACCTATGTAGTAGGTCTAACCTAGTAGGTCTATATAGTATGTGTCTAACCTATTCATATTTTGTACCGTAGTAACGCGTTCGTTACCGTTCCTTTCTTATGTTTCTTCTTCTTTTTTTTTGCTATAACATTTTTGAAAAGCTTCCAACGACATATGTTTATGTATCATTTTCTTATTTTGGCCTATAGACTCATAGGCTATAGGATGAAGACTGGAACAACCTGTATAAATAACCTTTTTTTTAATAAAGTTCTGCCTACGAACTGCGACGTACATAGTCAGACGCTAAGGAAGTTTCTATGAACGTCGTATGTATCTACCGAGTTGTTATAGTTACGTATTTGTATATTTGCGATGCCTAGGTATTGTTAATTTCAATTCTCACTTTCCATAACTCTATTATAATCCGAAATAATAAATAATTATAGAATTGATCAATTCTTTTTGTATAGAATAACACATTTTTATGCTACGTGTGCTCTAAACTTTATGAAACTATTTCTTATTCTAAAATTACAAATTTTTCTAAATCTTCCAAGTATATGTATATATATATAAGCATTACCAAATTCCATACATAAAATTACGTCTTTCGTTACTCGAGAGATCGATCGATGGAGCCGAAGCGCTTTCCTTCTAGCATCATTTCAGGGCAATTCTTCGTGATCGCTACGAGGACACGACCTAGCCCGTCCCTACCAGCGTCGACCTTAAAACGCAAGTGCGAAAATTTCCAGTTCATTGCCTTGACAAACGCGTAGCCAGTCAATGACTCCCCCCCCCCCCCCCCCCCCCCCCCCCCCCCCCCCCCCCCCCCCCCCCCCCCCCCCCCCCCCCCCCCCCCCCCCCCCCCCCCCCCCCCCCCCCCCCCCCCCCCCCCCCCCCCCCCCCCCCCCCCCCCCCCCCCCCCCCCCCCCCCCCCCCCCCCCCCCCCCCCCCCCCCCCCCCCCCCCCCCCCCCCCCCCCCCCCCCCCCCCCCCCCCCCCCCCCCCCCCCCCCCCCCCCCCCCCCCCCCCCCCCCCCCCCCCCCCCCCCCCCCCCCCCCCCCCCCCCCCCCCCCCCCCCCCCCCCCCCCCCCCCCCCCCCCCCCCCCCCCCCCCCCCCCCCCCCCCCCCCCCCCCCCCCCCCCCCCCCCCCCCCCCCCCCCCCCCCCCCCCCCCCCCCCCCCCCCCCCCCCCCCCCCCCCCCCCCCCCCCCCCCCCCCCCCCCCCCCCCCCCCCCCCCCCCCCCCCCCCCCCCCCCCCCCCCCCCCCCCCCCCCCCCCCCCCCCCCCCCCCCCCCCCCCCCCCCCCCCCCCCCCCCCCCCCCCCCCCCCCCCCCCCCCCCCCCCCCCCCCCCCCCCCCCCCCCCCCCCCCCCCCCCCCCCCCCCCCCCCCCCCCCCCCCCCCCCCCCCCCCCCCCCCCCCCCCCCCCCCCCCCCCCCCCCCCCCCCCCCCCCCCCCCCCCCCCCCCCCCCCCCCCCCCCCCCCCCCCCCCCCCCCCCCCCCCCCCCCCCCCCCCCCCCCCCCCCCCCCCCCCCCCCCCCCCCCCCCCCCCCCCCCCCCCCCCCCCCCCCCCCCCCCCGCCTCTCTGTCTCTCTCTTCTTTCTCTTTATCTCCCGTCCCCTCTCTTTCTTTGTTCGATATCTGGTCCCGCGCGTTTACGTTGGAAACCGGCTTTACGTCCCGACACCCTCTGCCAGAATTCATTAGCCCGCCCTTCCTTGATGCTGGCGAGCCGCCCTAAAAAAGACTCCAAAGAGATTTTAATTGGCGGAACTTCGACGTCCAGGCGGAACGTACAGGCGTCGCGGCGTCCGGACGTTCGGCATCATCGGTTTCGTAAAATGAATTCCTTCGGCTCCGATTAACGCTTTATGTTCGGCCATCAGCGGCACAACTTGGGGTCGTGGACCTTGGGTGTTAATTTCGCGACGGTAGAAACGATTTGTCACGCGTGTACGACTTTTACTCGGCTCCAATGTCCACGATGGAGAATTGGGATAAGCTTGGGTTAGTTCGAGGTATTGCTGTACGATTAATCAACACGTACCTTTGTCAATGTGTATAGGTATATTTTTGTAAGATTTCTGATTTTCTATGTTGTAGCATCGAAGAACATGAGGTTTTAACGCGTGCAGTACCGATGCTTTATTAACATAGAGCTTTCATTGTGATTGCTTTTATTCAAATTGTATTTTATAAATTAACGAAGGTATATCGTTATGAAGATACCGAAGAGAATGAAAATCGTAAGTGAATAACTAGAGACACTTTTATAGAAGAGCAGCTTCCAAATCCGTCATGTTGTCAATCAATCCCGTATTATAAAAATTGCGTTCCCTTTTTTCGTTTCGAAAGATGCACTTATTATGTTTTTCTCCTGCGACCTTCGTATATTAAATATAGAATTATATAAAGATATGCGGATATAAGAAACCCTGATTATTATTTCTACGTTATTCATCTAACATTGACGAAAGCGTGTAACTACTTGGTCCGGAAAATGTCTTTCATTCGCAAACATGTTTTTTACAACAATATACCACCATACAAACGTGAAATCAAATCTGTGAAATGTCGCGGTGTTTATCTCAGCAGAACAAAATGGATCGTACGTAATTCGACAAAATAATATAAAACAAAAGACGTTGTGCGTCTATGATATCCTCATAAAACGAAAGAAACTTTTCGGACAACCTAATATTTATATCTCGCGTGCACACATTACTTCACATAGATCGTCAATTGTCGTTAAAGCGTCGATGCGATTCGCGAAGTAATCTCGTGTAGTAATAAATAAACGCGAGAAAACGCTTTCTCCTTAAATTCTTAACTTTCGAGAAGCTATCAGTTCTCAGTGACTTCACTTTCCTCGTTCCATTGCGCAGCGAGGTTATTGTTTATCGTCTGTGCTACCTCCCTCACACCTACGTAACGGAATGACACGTCAATCGCGGGACGAATCGTGGAGGACGAGCGGCTATCTGAATCGCCATTGAGAAAGCACGGAAAACTGGCATCGACTCGCCGGCAGAGGTGGAAATTGCAGTCGCAGCATCGATGCATCGAGGCGCGAGGGTGTTTTATACGCCGTGCGACCGGCGCCGGTTGTCGGCGAGACGAGAACCGTTATCAGACGTTTCCATCCTCTTCCACCCTCTACATCCTCTGTTCCTCTATTTTCTCCGTTTCCCTCTCGCGTTTTCTGCGATCCACTTCGCTCTCGCACCTCATCCTTTACTCCTTCTTATCTGCTACTATCCGACACCACATCTTCGACTTCTTTTTCTTCCGTTTCTCTCGTCTCTCCCTCTTTCTCTTTGTTTCATTGTTTCTGCCTTCTTCCTTTCGTCTTCTCTAGTTCATTGAGCTTTATATTTTACCTTCTATGGAAGGAGATGGGGTTTGTTGGACCAGAAGAAATGACCGGACGGTTGTGAGATTGTTTTGGTATTGTCTGTATTTTTAAGCGCGAAGTGAGATATCAGTGGAAGAATATTTGGTAGTTTAGATCGGGAAGAAGTTTTGTGAAGTAGTTATCAGTGGCGGAAAATATGCCTTGAATGCAAATATGGGGCTTTTCTTGATGCAGTATGATTTTTATACGACTCCTCGTTATCTCCGTACGAATCTCTTTAATTCAATAATAGATGTTGACCATATACAAGTGCAATTCTTAGGGAACAATAGCACTATCAGTTCACGTCTAATTCATATACGCGTTTAATATCACCTAGCAATGACTCGTTAATTGATGCCTAAAACGTCTTACGATTTTGTAGCGGTCCATGGCTGTAGAGAAAATTCCAGGGTTGGTTGTGTTGGTCACATGGCCCGCGAAACGACGTCCGAGGATAGGACGTCGTAAAAGAATAAATCCTGGGACTTACTAAAAAACCCATGGGCCTTCGAAAAGGAAATTTATTGTTTTATCGCCTACAGAATTTTCCATCCCCACCTCGGAAGAAAACTCTCTCTTCTAGGAACCTCGGCACCCTATAAAAAGGGAAACGAGAAAAAGCTCGGGATAGTCGATGTTAGTCCGTCATAATCGATAGCTGATAGCAGTTCACGGTAGTTACTGGTAGTTACACCATTAGTCCATCAGACAGATAGTTACAGTAAGTTTGTATCACTTCTGTATCGTCATCGTTCGAGCTCGACAAGTGCTCGTTACTATCTAAAACGACGCACTCTCGACATCGAAATAAACATTGTTAAAGCTCTACACTGAATAATTTGATATCATTCAACACGTCCTTACCATCTCAACTTCGTTGGAAAGAATGCACGCGATCCTTGTCTAACATTCATATTTCAATCACAATCTCCTGTAACCTAAAATCGCTTTCTTCTCACAACTCACAATCAGCAAGTGTACACTTTCCTAATTTGCAATGGCAGATTAAAATCAAATTTTCTCGTTTCTATCTTGCACCTCTAACGTCTCTTCTAATTCGCAAATAACATTTATCTACGTCCTCTAACTTGCACGTCTCTTTAAAAACGCACAATGATTGCCGCATTATCTCATTCCGTGATACACGCTTTTTCCCATCGTACTCTCTGACCTTACTTTTCCTTTTCGTTATTTACGTAATCTCGTCCTTCCTTCTTTCTCTCCCCTCTCACTCAGTGCACGCGTCTCCGTTCGTTATCTGCAACGTTTCTGCGTTTTCGGCGTGAACACGCCGCGTCAGACTTCCCGAGGCTGCAAAAGCAACCCCCTGTCTTCTGTCAGAGACCAGTCACGCGCGTCCACCGAGATAAGGCTTGCCATCATCGGCGTCGACAAGGTCGAACAATACCACGAGCATCACCCTAATGCGAGTACCCGACGAAGAACGAAGATCCCTCCAAAGATAAGACCACCGCGTGATGTGTCACCCTAATAGTTCTTCGCTGCCTCTGTCTTCCTTAGGCTATCCTGTGACGCGGTGCTCCATAGCAAAGGACCTGTCTTTTTTCCTTTCTTTTCGTCTTTTTTCAAAGGACAAATTTCTTTGGTTCTGCTGAAAAATCTTATCAAGACTTTGGTTTGAACCAGATTCGTGTCACGTAGGTTTGCTCACTATTTGTTAATGGTTCTTCCAAGTTCTTCCCTTTCTTAGGGTACACTGGTATCGTGTTATCTTGATTTGTTTGAGAACTCTCTTATTCTAGGTTTGAAGAAAGGTAGTTCTTTGTATTTTTAAAGAATATTAGGAGAATTAATATGATACTTGTTTGCTGGAAGCTATCAGGTTATATTATAATGTAGGATCTTTACTATAATTAGTTTATGTATAATAAATGAATTAAACAAATGTTGGTTAAACAGGAGACGATGGTTGTTTAACGTGAACTAATCACAATAACGTATTATAATTAAGACAACTAGATAGTTAATTTGCAACTCTCGTCACCACGGATCCAACGCTCTCTCTCACGCGGGCCACAGTCTCTCGACAACGCTAGCAACACTATCTGCCTGACTCTTCGATTCACACTCTCTGACTTCTCAACTCACACTCTCTGACTTCTCAACTCACACTCTCTGACTTCTTAACTAACACTAACTGTTAATTCGTCTTTCTCCCTTAGCATCCCTTTGTCTTTTGTCTTAACCCCGCAACCGCTCGTGGCCAGGGTCTCGCAGGCCTTTTCCGCGAAACTATTCGATTGAAGGACCTACAATATATTGCTAGGCCTGTCGGCACTTCGGTTTTCTCACGATATTGTTTATAGTTCGCTCGATATCTCTTAGGCCTTTCGTCCACGATACTACAATAATATACACTTGTACCTTTTTATAAGTTGTATAATACTTATAAAGTAGGAAGTATTTATGTTAGAATTTAAAACAGATTGCTAGTATAGATCTTTCATCGTTCGTTTTTCTTCGAGTTTACTTTAATCGATATTCTGTACTGTATTATTCCAAATTAAACAACGCAGAAAATTAAAGTGACGCGCAACTTAAATCGATACAGAAAAAAATTTCCATATGATTCCTCGAAGGGACACCAAAGTACCAACAAACATTATGGTCATTCATTAAAGGCGGAGCGTAATAGTCGGATCTATGGTCGAATAAGCAAGAAGCAAGAGAAAGGGAAGGGAAGAGAAAAAAAGATCATGGGTTACGAAGATCCTTGCCAAATTGAGATTATACTCGATAAAAAAGGAACACAGCAGGGCGCGGTGCGCAAGAGAAATCGTTCCTTTCGACGGTGTAATCCGTCGGATTCCATTAAGGGCGCCACTCATATTCGACGCCGGTCTCTTCTTTTTCCTGCGGGGTATCGAAAAATACTGTAATTTATCAAGCTGTGGTTACGGCACTGCCCTACAGTTCCCGAGCGGGGACTTTAACCCTGTCTGGGCTTTCTCCGTTCCCTCCCCTTTGCGTCGTTCGGTTCGTTCCTCTTTCTTCGTCCTTTCAGGATCCCTCCTGTAGTAGTTGTTAATGCATACGTCCACCGTAGTCGGCCTCGAAAGTCAACGCCCACCGCTAAGGCTGTGCTTAACAATTCTGAGAAGACCTGACTTAGTCCGCAGCTACGCGATGAAAAGGCGACTCGCGATTGCCGAGAAAAATGGGAACAATGCTCGGCCAAGAATTTATTTCGACGAGTACGAAAGTATTGCGGGACGTATACGTTGTGTCGAATCGTTTGTAATATCGCGAGGATCTGTGAAATATTTGAAACAGTTCATTTTTTGGATTGTGGTTTAGACGGTATATTGTGAATATTTAAATATATATAAATAAATATATTACATACATAAATATAATACATAAAATAAATATATTTAAATACATATTCGATTTCATCTATTTTGAGATATTTTATATATTTTCGAAGATCACGTGCGTTTTATACATTTCTGTTTAGTTTGTCATAAAAGCGTAAGTATTGGCAGTCTGGTTATAAAAATACTACAACGTTGATTTGTTCATCTATGTTGTATCATGATATTTGATACAGCATTTAAAGAAAATGTTTTTTTTCTGTTTCAGGTATGTCTTTTAATGCATTGCAATTATGTTCAGCAACAGTCTCTTCGATGAAACGTGAGTACATTGAAGTTAAGATCGTAAAGTAAGTTAAGAAACAAAATGTGCTCTCCTTGGTAATCTCTTTCCATTATAAAATTATCTGTGCTATACATGTTTAATAATTTTCTTAGTAAAGTACGTTTCTTAATATCGATATTCGTATCGTAAATTTCGTCTATATATATTAAGGTATTCGTATAAGTTCATGAGCCATCTGTATTAAACGAGTATGATATTAATTGAGAAGAAATGAAAGAGGGGCTTTTAATAAAATGAAAATTAGCGTAATACGATATTCGCGACGGTGGTGGAACGCTGACACAACAAATTTCCATACGCAATTATTACCACCGGCGTGACCATTAAAGAATTAATGGCCTGGAAGCATTCGCAACTCCGCAGCATGAAAACTAAATTAACCCTCGGCATTGGCCAATACTCCGCCTAAAAATTGTATTCTG
This sequence comes from Bombus impatiens, assembly GCF_000188095.3. NCBI lineage: Eukaryota > Metazoa > Arthropoda > Insecta > Hymenoptera > Apidae > Bombus > Bombus impatiens. The sequence continues at coordinate 2,905,984 of NT_176906.1, read as the reverse complement.
TCTAATGGCTGTTTCGTGTAGAACGATTTTTATTCCGGCGCTGAATTGCGTAAAAAACCAATCGCGTCCCTATTTATACTTTACAATTTGACATATTCGTTTCACATTACGCGTAATCGAGACGTTTCAATCGTCAAATCTTGCACGCTACTTAAATCAATTTAACATGGAACTCAAACTGATCGTCTCGCAACTTTCTATCCAAATATATTCAAGAAATATTCAGAATTAAATTTTCCAACTGTTAAGTACAATGATTTTTTTTAGCGATATAAGAAGAGCACGTATCGTACAGAAAAATATAAAACGGCGTATATAATTATATTTTTATCAGGAATGAAAGCCAACATTAATTTTCAACAAGCGTACGTAATTGTATCTTTTTCTCGATACCAGTAAAAATTAATCCCATCAAAAACATTTACACGCGTTTAATGATTGCAAATCGAAGGATTATATTTGGATATTATACTTGGATTGAACGATTCATAGCAGAATTACCATCAAAGAGAAACGCCAAATAAAAAGCAAAAATCAATTTCAATGCTCGCAACCTACTATCGAACAAATAGGCCGATTCAGTTTATTTTAATAATACTTGGATCATATCGTACTCATCTGAGATTGTCAATCCTGTCCTGGCTGTAAACTCCTTAGAGATTTAGTCTCCAGTTGCGAGTAATTCCTACGAAGCACGCGAGCAGTGCATTTACTATGTAAATGAGTAATTAGTAGAATTTCGACTAATCGAGAGGATCGGCTCTAATCGAAGAATAATCCGTGATTAATCGGTCGCTGTGTGGAGTAACGGTAAGGACCGGTATCGTTGTTGAAAACGAGCCGGTACACGCGTGTCTGTGTGCACAATGTGTCTATGTGTATGTGTGGAAGAGCTCACGAAACGATTCATTGCCAACGAGTACGCAGATATCTGATCGTTGGTAGCGAATTCATTAACGGAAAACGCGGCACTGGCGTCGCAAGGGAAGGAAGAAGGAGAGCAAGAAGTTGAATCGAAATTGATTACCCGCATAAAAGCGATTGTAATATCGCTAAATCATTTCGTGTATTTATAACCATCCGCGATCCATTTAGAGAAAAGGAAAAAGAGAGAAAGAGAGAGGGAGGTAGGGGGCGAAAGAAGAGCGTAGAGAAGGTTTCGCATGCATGGACATTTTCGAGTGTCAGCCTGAAATACGCCGCTCGTTATTTATTATCGTAATTAAACGATGCAATTACAGGCGTAAAATATGAATTTTATCGCTCTCAGCAGTTACAATCGACCGGGACTAGAACACATTTTAATTACATCGCGCGCGAGATTAATAAATAAATTCGCGCCGTGCGTTCTGCAAATAATAATAGAACGTTTGTCAACGGAATGTCGAAGCGTTGTCGATGGAATTTGGCGATCAGATTCTATCCTTGCCGGATTGGAAATTACGGCGTTGCAGTTATCTTAAGAATTTTCTATGAAAAACCACGGAAATTCCGAATAATTCCTTCTAGGAATAAAAATTCACGCGTTACATTGTTACAGTTTTATATTTTATTCGCCACCTTTTATCAACTTTATTCCATTATGTCAACGCACCAAACATCATCGCGTCAGCTATAAAGCAGAAATCGTGACGTCGTAATATTCATGTCGGGGTTTGATTAGCATAATTTCAGCGTATATTGATGCGAACGAAGGCGTACGTCGAGCGATTTTTCCGCGCAACTTGAGACGTATCGATAAGCAGACAGAGCGTGAGCTACCGAGCGTTACCAGAGAGAGAATTCATTAACAAGACACCGGGCAGGCTATTGATAGCTGCGACGGTGACTCTGGTTGCACCGAAACACGCGGGGGTGGCAACAAAACCGAGAGCAACGCTGGCCACGAGGGTTAGCGGACAATCGAAACCGAAATCGATAACTCATCGTATGCGTCTGCCGATCGTCCTGCCGCGCTCCCTCCGTCTCGTCTTTTCCGTTGCTGCCTCTACCCTTTCCGTTATGCGTTTTCGACCCCATGCGTGTCAATCACGCGACGATACTGAATGAGTAGAACGTCGTCGAATCGCGTTTAATGACGCACGCTTTATGCTTCTGTTTGGAGAAACCGTTCCTGTTACGGACGAGTTCGGCTGTTGAAAAGGAACGGTAGAGGGTGGTTTTTGAGTCTGCTGGTGCTTCGTCGAGTTCGTTAGGGTTGTCTTTTATTGGCAGTATAGAACATTATATCGATCGTTGGTTAGCAGTAAATTTTTGAAATTATGGTCCTGTTTTGAAAAGGAAGCGTAGAACGATTTTGAGTCTTTTGGCGTTTCATCGTGTTTGTTAGAGGTGTTTTCTTTCTTTATGAGTATCAGGATTATTTTGATCGTTAATTAATGGTAGATTTTTAAAATTATAGTTCTATTCAGGTCCTTTTCATTGTTGATTCTATTTCATTTTGAACGAATTCACTCTATAATACCATACTAACAATAACGTATTATATTTTTACTTGTTTTCTTTAGTTATTTACATATAAGAGAAACCTGGACTTTTTTGACTAGCTGAATAATAGATTTAAACTCGTTTGAAGCAAACGTTTAACCATCTAAACTTTATTCTTCTTTAGCTTCATGGTTGGAATATTTACGTACGTTAGTCACACCTTCCATTAAGCAACGCTGAAAGCTGGCCAAAAAACCAATCTAAATCCCCGAACAATCAAAGCAAACAGAACAATAATAGAATAATTCGATTTGCTAACCACGCACGCTCACCCTCGCGCGAGAATTCACGAAGAATAAAGCGTCAGTCAGCTCGTTTATACAACTCTACGGTTCCACCCTTGAGTGGCTGGACTCACGCGACCGAAACAAGACGTCACACCCAGCGAGTTCTGTCTGTCAAGAAGATAGAACGACCGACGCCGACGCCGACGCAGCTTGAAACGCGTTCAACGCGCCGTAAACGAGCGAATTCCGTGATCCTGCAACCGTTTCGTAAACAACACGGGGTTCCTTTCACGTAAAAATTAGAGAACATCTTTGGTATTTTCGAAGAAGCAGCCAAAATGGTCGGACCGCTTCGATCGTTCCACGCGAGCTCGAAAAAAAATGCCACTAAGGCGATATTAAAACGACATTTCGAGGATATTTTCTGCGTTCCTCTTTCGTACTTTTATCTTCCCTTTTCTCTTCCGTTGTCTATTATAATCTTTTACGGACCTCTTTAACGTCGATTCCCCGCACGGCAATCGTTAAAGAATTTTACGATGCCGTAAAATGTCTCAGTACTCGTCCACTCACCTTTCCTCCATGGAATACGTTCATCTGTTCGATAAGATGCGTTAGATGCGCGACCCGTGTCGTTTATAATGCTCATCGGGGCAATTTTAGAAAAGAAGGAGAAAGAGACCCGTGCTGACTAAACGATTTTCATCACCTGTGTCCCTTGCAGAGCTTAGCGGACGAATTCGTGTGAGCAGCTAGAAATACGATTATACTTGAGTATTTGTAGTGGAAGATTTATTACGGGAGGATTTCATTAATTTGTAGATTTAGTTGTTTTTATATAATTGTTGTTATATGTACATTCGGAGATTGTTTTATTAAATTAATTGAAATCGTAAACCCTTGAGAAAGTGATTACATCCAACGCGTAATTCTTAACTTATCATATTTCTCCGGTAACTCTTTCAAATAGCTTTCACAAATTACTAAATCTTTATTTTGCGCGAACACAATATTTTGATCGATTAATCGTAATTAAAAATAATTTGGACTAATTATCAGGTCTTATATAAATTCAAAATATGTCCTAATATTTATGAATGAGCGTGTACATCCCCGAGTTGTGTCATTCTTCTACCAAACGACATGAAAATTTAGTTTACCTCTCAGTGTCGTTTCCCACGATCCAGCGAAACGCAACAAATAAACCGCTAAACTAGCGCATGTAGCTGTTATTAAATTATCTTACGGCACGTATCAGCGCATCAACCATTAAATCCCCCGAAAAACATCGCAGACACGAAGTTCCGAGGGTAAATCAACTCGTTGCCGAGATCGATTTCCCGCGATCCCATCCCATCGGTTTGATCCCGGTTTCCTCTCGTTCATTCGAACGACGAGGCCGATCCCAGTTGGTGGAGATTTCACTATTAATTCGGCCGTGTTCCAAACGCGTTCCCGTCGGTTCCGAAATTTTCACGTGCCAGCACGTCGCGTCACGCCTCGTCACTGACGGCCTGCCCTCTTTTATTTTTACCGTCTGACGTTAATGAGAATTGGCAGGGTGATACGAGCGAGCGCGCGAGCGCACGAGAGCGTTAGGTAACTAACGAGACTGGTCACAATGCACAAAGGGTATTATTTCCAGGATAGGTTTGAACGGATCCGCCGAATCCCATTCAGGTTACCTCTTTTTCCTTCCCTTCGTCGCGTGACCGATCTCTCTTTTCCGTCTTTCTACGCTCTCTTCCTACATCCTCCCATATCTATTATTCTCTCTTTGTTTATGTCTCCATTTATCTACTTACCTATCTGTCCTGTTTGCTTACGGAATTCGATGTCTCTTCCCTTGCATCCTTCGTCTCTCCCGTTTTTTCCCTCTGGCACTTTCCTGGCTCTTTGATCTCTTTGCCAGTCGGAGCTATTCAAGGGGTGAAAGTGTCGATCTTCAGAGGAGTTTTAAGAGAGAAAAGAAGCTACGCCTAACGATGATAGATAAGTAGAATTTTGTATAAAATTAGGTATTTTTATGTTGATTATTTTTTGATATAATTTAACAATAATGTAACGAAACGTTAATATTCAAAGATCAGTCACTCTGACACTTCAGATTCGAAACTATCACTTTTCGAATGCCCTTGTCGAAACCACTCATTTTCCGTTCCGGCCACCCTTTTTCCTGATCGTTCAATCTATAGTTTATCTACACCCTCCGCACAATACTTTAATTATCAGAAGCACTCCTATATGTCCGTTCGATCAAAGAGGAGGTGCACAGAAGTAGAGAAAAAAAAAGATTGAATTCGTCCAGCGTCTATCCACTCAGACGCGTACTCTTTTCATTTTCTCCCTTTTACCCCGAGCTTTTGCTGGTCCTGTGTATTCCTGTCTTTCCATCCCCGTTTGTCCGTTTCACCCTCTATCTCGTCGATAGACAAATAAATAGGCAGGTAGACGTTGCTCGATCGACACCTTTCTCCCCTTCACCCTCTTTCACCTCTGTTAAAACGTGAGCTATAGTTAGTTTGAGGCAGTGTCTATGATGCGAACGTGATATCTCTGCTATTTTAGATTTTCCATACGCAATTTTACTATACTTCATCTTCTAATTTGTTAGAATTAACGAAGTATTCGAAGTTTCTTTCTGCACTTCGATAGCAAATTTACTCGTCGTCGATTCGCGAATTCTCAAGGTCTGTGCGAGCGACTAGTCTGCTATCTCAGGTTCCTCCTGTCTCGCGTGATGTATATTCGTTCTAATACTCTAAAAGAGATAATTATTTAATAACTTGACTAATTCCTTTCGGTCAGCACGCCAGCTATCAGAAATAGGATTTTGATAGCCAAGCTCAGGAAAGTATTTAAACTCTCGTAAACGCTTTTTATGAAAGGTTCACCCTCACTTCCTCAAAATGTTTTATGTAACAAATATAATATAAACGCAAGAATTTTCCATAGCTAAGTGTTCAAACATTGCGTAACCGTAAATCTTTACCAATCGTGTGGTCTACTTTGCTATTATATTTTAAAATGCGCTGTTTGAGTGCAAGTGTGCGGATTCGCGGCACAGCAACACCGTCCCGCACTATCTTTTTTTCCCTCGTTTCTTCGTCATTTTGGCAAACGGAGGGACGCGCGCTATTTCATACGAGCAATTTAAACGGGTTATTCGCCGGACACGGACACCTGGTGTCGTGATGTCGTTACGCCAAAAGCCAGCTGCGTTCGCCGCACAGATTATGGCTGCGTTTTTCGCATCGAAATTCTTAATGATATTGCCGGGGAGCGATGATACAGTGCCGATCGTTAAACGCACACCGGCCACGCGAATCGAACATGGCCGACGCGATCTTTTATTTTCACCGTGCCGCTATGCGACCGGATTTTATCTGTTATGCGGCTCTCTCAAAATATAGATGTGCTGGGTCCGTATGATTTTCGGGGCTGAACCGTGGCAATTAACGTGAATCGACCTCAGAACGTTCGTTTGATTTTTGATCGATCGCGTGTTGGTCCTCTTTTCTTTTATTCGTAGCAGTTAGAAGAATGCGAGAATAGTTTGTTTTAACGCTACTGAAAGAGATACAGATTTTTTTGGATAACAGTAAACCCGAAAAACAGTAGCGCTTGTCATAATATTAATATCGACTTTTGTTGGGATGGAATTTTATGTTTATTATACTACTTTAATTATAATGATTTATACGTATAGAATACGTATAGAGTACGCTTAAATGCACATTAAAACTTTATTGTTCTGATGTTTAAAACAAAGGAGGTTATACTTATTGTTAAGGTTTTTTAATTAAAAAATGGTATAGTATATATATAAAAAATGGTAGTCTTGTCCATGAACGAAATTATTTTCAAGCTTTCATGACTACGTATGGGAAGATATTTTAATATTTGGAAACGTATAAACTTCTATATCGGGATTGAATTTCATTCACAGTTTTTAAAAATTAAAGGTTCACCACGTGTATCACTTTCCTTATGAGACCCACGATTCTTTGATGAGTCGTTACATTTTACGTTATAAAACAGAGAGATATAGAGATAATTCGCATCGAATTACATCCCAACTCTAATTCATGAATTACCTGAACAGTATCTTACTATCAGTCGCGCAATGCTGTCTGTATGTGTCGCTGGCACCGATCCTTTTCCATTTCCGTTCTTCGTGATCGACAATTGCAGTCGCGTTTCTTGCAGCGAAAACACATCGACGTGCGCGTCTACCACTGTCATACCGACAATTACTATTCTATCGGAATAATTTATCGTCAGATTTTATTGTACAAAGTGAAAATAAGCTGACACGTCCGTAGCGAAGAAACTCGCCCGAAAAGGAGAGAAACTTTCCAACTGTGAAACACCTTTGTGCCGACCTCATCAAACGTCTTTTCTCGATTCTCGTTCGCGCGAAGCTTTTCTTTTCGAATAGATAAACAATCATCCTTCTGCCTTTCCCGTAGGGATTAAACAAGGCAGACTCTTTTCTCCGGCGAAACCGGCTTGTAATTACGTAAACTGCGTGGATAACAAGACCACGGCTCTAAAGAAAGTTACTTCTTTTTTCTTTCTGGCAAAGAGCGAAGGCTTCGTTAAAATACGACCACGGAAAATAGCTTGGAGAAGCATTCGGTATAGAAAAGCTGGGGATGATTCTTTCGCCGAACAGAAGCGTCCTTCGCGTCCTGTCGCCCTTTTCTTCGAGTTCCGTGCGCGAACTCAGATTCTTCCTTTTCCTTATTTTCGTTACTTCCGCTTCGTGTTATCATCAGTTACTTTAAGCTTCTTCGCTCGCGAATATACGCGAGTGCCAGATCGTCAAACGTGAAAAGAGAAAGTTAGTCACTTTTATCTTTGAAGAGTATAAAATTTTACGTAGCGTTGAAGCAACTTTTAAATAATTTTGCGAGCTTGTAATTCTGAAGATGGTGAAAAGGTCGCGTGATTGAATAAAATTATTGAGTAGACTTATTATTAATCAACTGTTCAGTATTACACGATAAGTTATATTTTTCATGTATTATGATGGAGTAATTTCAATATTTCATACTTTGATAATCAGTTCTATTTTTGTTAATTTTGAAATTAAATTTATATCTTTATTATTAACATTAACAAATAACATTAGTTATATTTTTGATTTTTAAACTCTATAAGTATGTCATCTATTTTTTAAATGGTTATATCTTCACGCAAATAAGTTTTTCTCTTCTTCATATTAAAATGTTCTTCGTTAGACACCATCAAACTCGTACAATCAGTTCAAGTGTATGTGTTATGTCACTTTTCATTTCTTCGAACGTGTCCCGAATTTTTTAAAAACTAAATCCCAAAACATTTATCACAGATTCTTGTCGCTGCATTACACAGACGCAGGTTCGTAATCGCATATTAAATTTTACAGTGTTATTCGTTTCGTACCGCGCAGTAGGCGTGCGATCAATATAAAACATACATTATCAATGCTACAAGAAAATTTATTTTATAGTTTTAGAAAGGCTGCAGGCTCGAATAATTGTATTTAAGTTTTGTAGTTCTTCGAAATCGAAAGTTGTAACTGGTGTAACGTTCCTTCGAAGAAGTCGTTCCCACAATTACTACGGAAACGTAAAGACAAATCGAGCCGTGCGTCGTTAAAGTTGCATTACGCTGTTATTGCTATTACACGTAGAACCGGGAATTCGATTAAGTAGTCTTACGTTCAGTGACGTTCGAATTAATAACATTCTATTACGGCGAAATTGCCATTGATGGAAGAGCTATTAAGTGCAATTTATAAACTCGATCTCTTCTATTCCGTCACGTAGATCATGATACTCGTAATTCTAGGTGTTTCTCTCGCAGAACTCGATACGTTGCATGTTTTTGCCAAATATAGACTTCATTGTTGCTTAGATAAATAATAAAAGATAAGTAAAAAGAAAGATAGAAAGTTTTCGTCGTATCGCACCTTTGCTCGCAACTTTGCTTGATTTTCATTAATGATCGACTATGAAGTAACTCTATGATCTTTGCACAAGGGCAAATTAGTATGAACGAATACAAAAAAATTGCAAAGTAACTTTGCGACACTAAATTAATTAGAATATCTTACAGCGATTTTGGTGAAAGTGTGTTAGAATTTTGTAATTCGAATTCATTCAAGTATAACCATAAATAACCAACTCCATTAAATACCCATCACTTCAACTTATTTACATAACACCCAAAAGCTTCTCAGGCTATATTCTTAACATAGCAGCAAAGTGTCAAAATATTCTCTTAAAAATACACAATTCACCCTTGGAAATATGAAAATCCAGGTTAGCCCATAAAAGGCAGGAGGTTCTTAAGGCGATTGGAATAACGACGAACATGTCCTTGGACATGTGTGAAAAACAAACTCATCGAATTTTAAGGGCGAGGAGCATGGACGAGAGACCGTAATCCCTAAGACGCAAAATGGGTTTGGGAAGGGATTTCTCGGGGCGATGTTATGGGGTTGCAGAAGGGTGCAAAGGGCCAACCCTCGTTCTGTTCGTAGCAGGATGCGTAAATAATGACGGTCATACGAGCCAGCGGTATTCTTGCATCGGATCGTGATTTACTGGCAAGGGAAGATTTCGCGAGGCGAACGCACGGATGTTCCGCGATACGACCGAGATCCGACCAAGGTAAAGAAAAAATATGATATCCCGTGGATCGCATTAATAAATCGTTATAATAGCTTCTAAAAGGAAGCTCTATAGCTTTTAAAAGGAATAACGGCATATTATTTTCTTCGTGGTTCGTAATATATTTTTTACCTGAAGAGAAACGATCGATGTCGTGGAAATAAATGTAGGAAGATTTGTGATTTCTAATATTGTTGCAATATAGTTTGTGAATAGATCTACCGTCAGTGTCTTCCCAATTTTTCTTTTATTTATTGCTCGATGAGTTGATACAGACACCAGACTTTTTATTTATGTAATGGTGATCATTGGAGACTGACGATACCGGAATTAATTAAAATAAACAGGTGTGTGTAAAATTTACAGTAAGAATATGAAGTTATTTTACTCGTTTAGCGTTGAACACACGTTTCTTTAAATTTCTTCTTCCTGTCACAAATTCACAGAGATACCGTTAAAAACTCGTGTCTGATCATTAACGGCCGTGTCTACTTAAAAACGTTCTTCACAATGTTCATTGAGTAGCTCCAATCTTAAGACCTTCAAACTTAAGTTTCGACCTTTAATACCACTTCTACAAAGCGCCGAGTAGAAAGGGCCTGTAATATTTTCAGGTCCATTCGTGCAAAGTCCGATTCCACCATTAAAAATAATCTCCCACAGAGTGGTGGTTTTCTTCCGAGAATGTCCGCAATTAAAGCTGTTTTACGAGGAAAACTCGAGGTCGGGAAGAGGGATCAGCTTCGGAAGATGGCCACGCGGATGAGAGGATTTCGTTAAGTACTTCCCGCGAGATGGGACGTTCATCCTTTTTACTCCCAAAACCAGCAGCATGCGAACTCTATTCTTTCATTTAACCACGCCCCTCGTCACGAAAGTGATGTGCTCTCTTGTCCGCCTCTTTATTCCTTTGGTATCTTTAAGAGCATTCGCTAATCTGTTTGCGATGGCGATGGGGAAAAAGACCACAATTGAATCGAATAGTGTTAGAAGTTCCAACATCTTTGTTGGAATTCACGCGAAATATTTTGAAAGTTGATTATTTATTCTACTGTTCTTTTACCTTTTTCTTTATATCTCTTCAGATATCTTCTCTTCTTTGACTATGCTACTGTATTTATAAAAAGCGTGGAGCATCCAAAAGACTATAAAAAATGACTATATTATGTGGAATACTAAGAATCAAATGTTTAAAAACTATCTGTATTTTAATAAAGTCTATCGAAGACAACAGCAGAGTTAACTATTTTCTGCGATATTAGGAAAACGATTAATTCACGTATCTGTAGATTTTCTATAAATGTCACAATAGCTTTCAATGCGTTTGACGATTTTATAAAGAGAATTTTATGAAAAATTTTACCAAGAGGATTGTAAAATGTGACAAAGTGACGATTTTCAATTTAGTTTATTGCAATTACTTTTTAATATTCATATCGAGGAAAGTTACCAAAGAACAAATCGAATCATTATTCCGTCTGTCTGAATGAATTCCGCGAAATGAGAAATTTGCAAGTACAAGTCGGAGGGCTAATTTCGAGCGGAATGAAAATGTTATTTGTCCAGAGTTTAGGATTCAGAAACGTTGACTCATTTCTCTGATCTAATGGCGTAATAATTCTCATCAGACTGTCACCGCAGGCCAATTCCATTGCAGCGAAATACGGCAATTAATTGCTCACCACGATGCACATCCCGCCAATTAATTAGCCATTTAATTTAGATCCTATCGGCGGAAGAGGTCACCGCGTTGCCTCCTCCCTTCCATTTTCTTTATCTTCTTCTTTATCTTCTTCTTTATCTTTTCTTTAACCAGGCAAGAATTTCTCGATAGGAAATCGAAAAAGATTAAAGAGACATTTCCCCTTTTTACTCTCATAGCCAACTCGATCCCCCATTCTCTTGCTTTCCGCCTTGTTACGACTACTAAAAGTGCCAATAAAATTTTCTACAACTTACGACTAGGTACGGGAATCGGACGATAGAATTATAAACTGACGTATACGTTTTACAGTTTGTGTATGATTCAGAGTTCTAGAAGTTTCAATTTCCATCTTGTATATTTAGTATACCAAGATTTTAGACTTTTGTCTTTATTTGATCGGAGACAAAACTACTTTTAAGCATCGTTATTTTATTTTCGAACAACCACGATTTCATCAAACTACATCCTTCACCCGTTAATTAATTGCTTTGAATTCCATAGCCATAAAATTCATTGCCCGTCATTCCACAAGACAGAAACCTTTTCAAGTCAAAGATCTTATATTCGCGATTCATCCAAACTTTCCGTACCCTCGCTTTCCATTCCTTAACCACGATACCACCAAATTACGTTCCCATACTCCACAACATTGTCACCTGGCGTCTTTCTTTTCTACGCTTTCCACCTTTCCGCTCCGTTCTTCGTAAGCGAGCCACTCGAGGATAAAATCTCGACGGTAAGAGGAGAAGAAGAAGAAGAAAAAAGAGGCGGAGGAATTTCCTCCTGTTCTTCGGTGTTCGTTGCCTTCTCTCGCTTCAGCCAGTCATCTGGCTGAACGTTAATTACCGGCTTCACCGTGTTGCACTCTCCGAAAGTCGGCTGTTTACGGCGCCTCCTTCGCGGCTACTCATTTTTAAGCGACAAGTTTAATTACGCCCGCAGGCCAGACTGTTCATTCCAGGCTGGTTCCGCCTCGTGCAGCCGTGGAAACGTCTCCGGGGTTTCTTTTCACGGTCCGTACACGAGAATCGTCACGCGATATCCTCGGTTCACGCGTGTCGAAACCATCCTTTATGATCCTTGGGACCGTTTTCCTCGCCGGCGCCAAGATACTTATTATCCATGGAGCGAGTCGTTAGTTGGAATAGCGGCGTAGCTTGCAGGGTGTCTCTACCGACGTGGTTTTTTCTCGAAAGGACACGGCTCGCTCGATTATCGCGAGTAAGTACGAAGGATGAAGGCAGACGTTTTATATGCTGCTCGAGATATGGGTCTGATCGGACGGCATACGAGGTGAGATCGGTGATGGACGATAATTGCCGGCTTCATGCGGATGAGGTTTTAGGTGCAATGTTTTTAAACGTTCGTGTTTTATGCGAAGAATATGTTTTTCATGGTAGTAGTTGAAGTTCTCTTTTGGTTTTTGTTTAACGGTTTCTCATCAGTTTGCCTGCGGAGTGACTTGTACATAATTCTCTGACTATGTTTTTCTCGATTCTGTTTATTTTCTTTGCAATTTAAATCGACCCTCTATTAACCAGAAAGCAATTTCACAAACGCAACTTCTCATAATAAGATTACTATTTATTACATACGTTTCTCGAATTGTGAACTACCATATTTGCTTTATACCAAGCGAAAAGATAGTATTATCTCCTTTTAATGTTCCCATTTGACACAATGACTCTTAACGATAACAAGCGACTCTGGTGAGCTTCGTCATGTCACATTCGTCATCTATGCCATGTGACGTCAGTGAAATCGTTTATAAAGCCATCGAACAGCTTCCCTTTGTGATTCTCCCTTGGAACGGCCATCGTTCAACGATCATTAGGCCATAATGGATTTCTGTCTTTCGCGCATGGTCAACTTCGATACGCTATCTATCGATTTGCCCGCATACTTCGAAATCTCGGCCGATCTTTCGTCGAATCCCAACTGCTGGGATTTAAGGCGGGTCATTAAGGTTCATCGTGCTAAATGCTGGTATCGTTCGATCACTTTCGATCGGTCCTTTGTTATTCCGAATAGAAGTTTCTTACTCTGGCTTCAAAGTTAATTTCAGTTCCAATTTGAAACAATAAATTCATTCTTGTGCAGAGAGGATTGTGTCTTTCAGGCACTTTAGGTACTTGTACACGTTAATTACGGAAATAAAGTTAGTTGATAGCTCGATGTTCTTTGTGCCTTCGACCATTTCCGTATTCGTCCATCAATTCTCAATTGTTAATTCTTGTATTAAGTTTGATAAAGGAACCGCCGTTAACACGTTGAATGCCATAGGAGTCACCGGTGACCGGCACTCAACTTGGCCGTGGCGTTGTGGGGGTCGCCGATGATCGGCGCACCAAGATTAGTAAAAATACATAATTTGAACAAATGTCAATAGTCATACATTTTTTATTATTACTCTGCAACTTGTCACTATAATGGTGTGATGAAATTAATGCAGTGTAAAACATATAAAAATAGTTTTATTTATACATGAAATATAGGTCTATTATGTGCGTCTCCACCAGTGGCTGTCGAACATGTGAAAACCCCGCTTTTTCCGTGTTTTACCTTAATGAACAACAACCCTAAGGAACAACTTTCAACTTGAAAAATGTTTGATGGCAATTAAGGGCTTCGACAGTAAAGTAAAAAATGTTAAATCTTGTGACGATTATTGCGGGTCCGAATAAGTATGACCGAAGGCTGGATTGCGGTTTATGGTAGGTCCCGAAACGTAACAACAGAGAACAATTATTCAGCAACGCGAAGGAAAGGAACAATATGAAATAATAGATAATCGCAAAAATAAGTGAATCGATCGAAATTGCACTACAGCTCCACAGGAGTCGCCGGTGACTTCAGTGAAATAAATTCATTAATAATGATTATACACCGTAACGTATCTCTTGTAGGTAATATTTCAACATTATATGTATCGCATAATAAAAAATTCATCGTGGCGCTACGGCCAAACCTTGTAAACCTGGCGTGGCATTCAACGTGTTAATATTCGCGATTTCTCGTTCCAATTTCAAGCTATAGTTTCTCTCGATACATAAAAAATACTTTTGTCCATCGAAAGGAGAGCGGAATTGAGACATCAAAATTAATCACAAATAATCCAATATGAAATGCTTAATTTTATAAAATCTCTCAGTGATCTCTGTCTGGTAAAATATAAAATGCAAAGTAAATTTATATATACTACAGTCAAATGACGAAACTGGACCATGGATAAGCATTTACGATGTGAATAGAAGTAACTTCTGAAAGGATCCAACAATAGCCTCGCCAGGGAAAATGGAACGAGCGCTGGAAAGCAGGCTCGCCGTACTACAAAATTCGCATGGAAGCCGCGAGAGATTTCTTCCATGGCAGACACTTTCACGGCTCGTTGGCTGCAACATCGATTACGATGTTAGTCGGCAGTGGCCGCCGTTTGATCGATACAAGGCGCGGCTAATTTCGAAAAAAAAAGAAAAAAATTAAAATCCATTAATGCCTAGGCCACTTGGGTGCTATACTTTCATCGATGTCGCACGTGACGAAACCATGTCCCACCATGACGTTAATCACGCCTCTCTTATCCGATAGCTAACCTCCTTTACTTGACAAGAAATATTCAAGCAAGTATTTATATCTCGTAGCAACCGTCTTCACGATCCATTTATCTATACTTCACTTGCGATGGTCAAATTCACGTTATTATAATAGAAGGTTTAATAGAGGAGACTCTGCTAAAGATATGAAGACTTTTATAGAACGTTCCATTCTTTGTGGCACAGGTCGGCGCTTGCACAAGTACTTCGTCTATACAAAATCGGCGTGAAGATTGAAAGGATCTATTCTATCTTACTACACATGTAACTTGGTTATATAATGTACATGCTCGTGTATGGACATAGATCGTTTACAGTTTAGTCTATTTGTAGTAAAATATATTATAAAAGATTACAATATATCTTACCCAATGCAAGTACGTTACTATGATCGGTGAAAGTTGGCGTATGCTATTTAGTGTTTCGAAGGATGACTCGTTAAAAGTTTCTGAAGGTGATTAAAATTCGATGGTAAAAGCTCGTATAAAATATAGAAGCAACCACAAGTCATATCTCAATCACTTTGGCGATAAAATAAATATCGGTAAGTAAACAAATATCTCGCCGTCGCCATCGAGAAACAAAAACGACGATCATCGAAAAAGCATCAAGGGTTCCGTGATTAATAACCCGGTGCTGGCCACTGCAGACAGACGATCGACGATCAAAGTGGATAACAGGGACGATCGACTAGCGTCAAGAAGAGACTTCGTTACGCGATTTCCCGCGCTGCTACTCTACGATGAATCTCTCGCGAGCGCAAGAAATCTCTGTTCGATAAAGCCGTAAATCGAGAAAGCGCTTCGAGGCAAGGACCGAGTCTAGCTACCAGAACGGGTTAATATCTGCGAGAGTAGCTGGTTGTTACTCGGAGCCGGTCCAGGTCGAGAACAAGCGGATTCCGCGACTCAGAAGGCCGCCTGTTAGTTAGATGAAAGGCAATTATCGTAAATAAGACGTGTGCCCATCGGGTATGTGGGTGTTCCGCTCGTGCCAGATCCTCTGGATCTTGTTCTGCTTCTCTCCAACGGAAGTAGCTGCAAGAAGAAAGTATGTAACGAATGGCTATCGTATCTGGAACACATAATCTGTCAATGTAATATGCAATTTCATCGGTTGATGGGATTATTCGACAGGATAGAGGAAATGTTTTATTGTAGTGCAATATATTCTAGTTTTATAGTATTGTACTGATTGTAGTACACGGATCTGTTTGTGATTTAAAGTCTGTTTGAACGAATTTGATATTAAAGGGAGATTGGTAAGGTAGGGTACTTATGTTGAGATTGAATTTGTTTGAGATTAAGTTGATCTTTTAAGTTTCAGTAAAGGTTTTTTTATATTTTGTTTGAAGGATACTTTGGAAGAGTGTATTTTGTTTGAAAAAGTTTGGCAAGAGAGGTCATATTGCAGTTAGGTTTACACAGTTCGTTTTTGTAACTAGGTTTTCTATTAACAAAAATACTTTTTTTTTAAATTTGTATTTCTTTTGACGGATATTTCCGTGTATTATTTCTACAGCTGGTTTTATCAATTCGTGTCTTTTAGCGGGACACTGTTATCGCAAATGAGGCGTATATTCGGCGTTGTTCTCGTGATTCATTGTTTCTTCGTCCCTTCGAACGAAGGCGAAAAAGGAACAGAAAGGGGAGGTTGCACCGGAAGGCAACCCCATTTCGTTTATCTTGCCGTGGTAACAAATCTGCGTCCATCAGCAGCTTTCGAACGCATTGTTCTACATCTCTGCATTAACTGACCCTTTGTTCAAAAAATTTTCCATAAATATGCTGTTGCAAATTATAAATTTAATACTAAAGAATACATTTCAAACAAACCCAGTTTCTTTTCTAATTTCATTTTTTAATTATAAATTCCCTTTTTCATCGTACTCAATCAATGAGATTGAGTTTTAAATCTAAGCTTAATATAATTTTTGGCGAATGCACTCCGATTTATTTATACAAATAACTATTATAAACAACAACAATTGTAAATATTCCTCTTCATACATCTTCAAAGATGAACGAATAAGTAATTACGTAATTGCGTAATTCATCTATAGCACGTTGATTTACATTTCTTAATTAACAAAAGCAGCGAAATTACATTCTTTAAGAAAACTTATCGTTCTGAGATCCCTCGCTGCACAGCGAGTCTCACTGCACCCCCAGTGTTATCAAGAAAAATTATAGTAGTCGCGATGATAGGAAGTGAACGTCGGCCACGCGAATAGTGCAAACTGATTCGCCTTTTCTCTTGGCGTAAGAGTCAACAGGCACGCAATCATACATCGTACGTAAGCACGTGAAGGGAAACTGTCGTGACAAGGCAGTCAGGGGTCAATCTTTTGTTTAGCCGCGACCTTTTGTTTCACTGTCTTGCAATTACTCACGTATCCGGCGCGGCCGTAAATTGGAAGGAAGCCTTTTCTGCACTGCGCTTCCTCTGTCTTCGTTAGCCGTATTTTCACCGTATCCTCGCGAGAACATCCTCTTTTCATGATTGACACCTCGGATGCGGAACTCGTAATTGTTGAACGTGTAAAAAGACATCCCGCCTCGAGTCGAGGTCCGTTTGTAACCTTCGTTGAGTCAAGGATAATGATTTAGCGGAGTACTGCTGATTAACAGTCGGTCGCTTAATAAAAGCTTCATTTTTGAAAATAATTGTCCTAGTATCGATTAGCTATTATATCATGAAAGAGAAGTTTTATCAGAAATCGTTCGAAGGTAGACAATAACCGATAGTAATAAACATTATTCTTAAAAGTATGCTTTGAAATTTATTGTTATATGTGTCGTTCTCTCGCAATGAATTGAAAATTATTAATTGCGTGGACGATGATTGCGAGAAATTTACAAAAACTGAAGTTGATCAGTTTGTTTCAAGACTCAAATAATAAGACTCAAATATCAAACACTCAAATAATAAGCCTCTGGTCATAATTTCGTTTCTATCTCTAGACCTAAGAAAGCTCGTAAAACGTTCCATCTTTGCACCAATTCAGATCTTTATGCTAAAAAATTCGCTTACTGAAGCAGAGTCTCATCATCACGAGCGGAAACACGATCAATAACTCTGACCATAAACATAATTTACATTTCTATCAAGCGTGCCTAAAACCAGTCACCTATCTCTTTCGACTCAACCCGCCGTGATCACCTTTCTTTTTATGGATTCGTAAGCACGAACAAAGTCGAACATTAAGAACTAGAAGTCTCCATCGTAAGCCCTTTCAGTTCGTTTGCAGCGTATTTAAGACCAGATTGAGCAATAATTCGACTCAGAGTAACGGCAGGGAGTTGCTCATGAAAATTTCAAGAAGAGAATTCGTTCTTCAACGTTCACACCCTCGAAAAACCGTTTGTATATGGTGAAAAGTTCCTCGAAAAGTCCCCTCTACGGCGTGCTCCGCGGAATGTCCACTCTTTCGGCGGGTTTCCAAGTGACCGTTGCCAAGGGAGGCAAGAGACTCCACTTCAGCGACCCTCCGCCGCTTTCTAACCCCTGCTCCGTCCAAGTAGAACGAGCCGTCGCGGCCTGGCCGTTTTCGAAAACGAGGAAAACGGTCGGACATGCTGGAAGAATGGAAGTTGATCGCTTCTCTTCGAAAGAAAAAAGGGATCTTGACGGAGGGACCGACTTGAAGAGCGTAATTTGTCGATGAGCGACTTCCACCATTTTCGTCCCTTCGCTAGCTTTTTTCCATGTTACGTTTTTGTCTACTTCTCCTTTGTGATTCCTGGCACGTTTGGATGTCTATGTGTCCCATCGATCCTAGCATCTTCTTCTTTCTATTTTATGTACGATATGGGCTGAAAGTTTGAGATTTTACCCATATCGTATCTCATGATTTTTCTATGAACTTATGTTTAAACACGTTGCATAAATAACTTTTCCTAGAGTTTATAAGAATTTCATATTTTAGTCGTAGATATTACTTCTTCGATGCTCAAAGGTCTTCAGATACGTTCTATCTTTAATAAAGCTTCCGTGTTTGATGTAGATTCGACGTCTCTTGAATCATATCCAGTTTACAGTATAAGTTTGGACAAATTAGCACTTCGTTCGTTAAGTACACATAAAACCATATATAATATCAAGTTGTACCTAATAATCGATTGCAAGAGGTTTTAAAAAACGATGGTTCGTCCTACGATTATTTATCTCAGTACTCATTGTACTATTAAGCAAAATAAATTACAAGAAAGAGATAGTTAGTTTGTCGCTGGTAATTACGTCTAATGAGAGTCAGCAGAGCTTTGGGGAAAGTTTGAAGCGTCGGCACGGGGACTTTCTATTTACCCGCGCGGTGTCCGGTAATTGAGAAAAAGAATTAAGGGAGGATAGGATCGGCAGGCGCAACGAACAGCTCATTTAGCTACTCGTTGGACGTAGCAATGCGACGGGGGAAAGAGCAAGAAAAAAGGCGGAGGAACTGATTTTATTCCCTTGCATCCGAAGCTTTAAAGAGTTTCGAAGGTGCTTCGAGAGGCCATTGAGAATCCTTAAGAAGCTTCCCTGTCTTGATAACTAATTAAAATTCTTCCCTCTCGAATCTTTGAAACTCCAGAGCCGATCAATCTGTCGAGATCTAACATTTCTCTGTTATGAATCGAGAAAATGTACCGTTCCGTGAAAGAAAACCGGATAAAATAAAGGAAAAGAGAATGATAACTCACGCACGTTCACGCTCGAACAATTCCAGTTAAGTTTCGTTTGTCGACAGAATGGAAAACCGCGAGTTACGACCGCGGTTTCTCGACGATGAATGTTTTAACCCGCATTGACCTCCTTGATAGTGGTCGTGATTATCTCAATCAGTGAGGCTAATTCTCCGCTGCCATTCGTCGTTGACCTCATCCTTAGTCTGTCGCTTTATTCGCCTTCGGCCTCTTTGTCCTCGTTTATTAAATCTTATTCAAGATTATGACGTTCGCTTGAATGAAAACCGTCAAGTTGTAAACTTCTTGATTAGGTCGTTTCACAGAAGTGAAAGGTGTAAAGAATTATAAGGAATACTTATTATCGATATACTATACTGAATATTTAGTATACGAGTTTAAGAATTTCCTTCTTTACAGAAAGAAAAAATTATACTAACTAAACTAGTTTTCTGTTGGCTATATTTCTATCATTTAATTTATAATATAATTTATAGCGGCTATAAAAATATTTTTCCTTGCCCTTATTTTGTGTAATTAAGTGTTTCTTATCAAAGCGTACGTTTCATTTCCATAGCATCAAATTTACTGAATACTATAAAATTTAATATACCTGAACGTCAATTAATTAATACGTAAATATTATAATACACAAATATAATGATGTGCAAATGCTTTATTACCCACTGTGATAAATAATTTTCATACGAAATCCATTTGTATGTTGTAAAACCTTAACGTGTGCTGTATAAGAAAATTTGTTGTTAAAATTCCACTATCAAAGTTAAGTTTTGCGTTCCAAGCAATCGGAGATTAATTGACTCCGCGCACGAACGAACCTTTTTCGAAAGTAGCATTTGTGTCGCGTTCTTTACCCAAAAACAAATGGAAGATTAAACCAGTGAAAAGCACAGAAGCACCAAGCGTTTAATTAATTACGATTACATCGAGCAGCCACGTCTGAATCCTCAAAACTCGTTTTGACGAGAAACGTACTATTCCGCTTTGCAAATTACAAATGTAGCGACACTGTTGTGACGCGTAATGTGGCGCAAACAAGTTTCGAGAACAGGGATACAGGATGTCTTAATGCGTTTGGTGCCAGTGACCTATGATAGGGATAAAACAAAGATAAAACTTCATTAAATGAAAAAGGATATCTTTCGATTGATTTTTAAAACATTTATAAAGATATTTACAAGATATA
Source organism: Bombus impatiens (assembly GCF_000188095.3). Lineage (NCBI taxonomy): Eukaryota > Metazoa > Arthropoda > Insecta > Hymenoptera > Apidae > Bombus > Bombus impatiens. The sequence continues at coordinate 2,885,439 of NT_176906.1, read as the reverse complement.
CGAATATACAAAATATTTATAAGAAAAGACTATTTTTATTTATCTGTAACTAAATACTCTATCGTGAACTCTTGACTTTCTTCCAAAATTATTTTCATAATCTTAATTCTGTCAAGAAATCGAAGCACCAAAAATTCTATTTCTATTATCCAACAATCAAATATTTCTGCCTTCGATTCTTGTCTAAATTTTAATGCTTTTGATTTACCTATATCAGAGTGCCAGAGGTATAGATCAATTTCTATTCTTCGCTTAAATATTCTTTTCATAAATCTTTTATGTGCCAAGAATATATACAATAGATTTACTTCTATTATTGTATGATCAATCTATCTGCAAATGTATGAATTTATCAAAATTTTCATGTTACTCGTAATTTTCTCACGTCTTGCCAATGTCAAGAAATTAGATCTACTGTATTCCTATTATTCCACAATCACATATTTTATCTTTGAGAATTGATTGTAAAATTCATCCAAAAAAAAAAAACATATTTTATCTAACAATTCACTCTCTCTCCATACATCTATAAGAAAATAAAAATATATATATATATATATATATATATATTTATATATATAGTTTCTTTTAATATATATTATTTATATATTTTAGTTTAATTTGATATATATATAGTTTCTTTTAATCTTTTTACATTTATTTTATATATATATATAAACTTGTGTCATAGTCCTAATTTCCTCGTGCCGTGTACCGCGTCGAAAGAGAGCCACCAACTTAAAAAATCAATGATACTTTCCTCCTTAGAGGCGTTAAAACAGCACTTCCTCGAAGCTATACGTCTGTACAGTTGGAGTAGTCTGCGGTGAAGGCAGTTTGCGGTCGCGAGCGAATGTTAAATTGGCCGGGCACGTTCGCGAGAGCCCGAAACGAACCGGAATTCACAGGTGTCTCCGCGACGAGCGTAAGCAGACAGGATCCTCTGGCCTCGTCCCGCCTTTGCCTTTCTACCTGTTCCTTTCTCTATCCGTTTCGTTCGTTCCTCTTTCGTGGCTGCAATTAACCGGTTTGTTTTGCAAACCGAGAGCTGCCACTTGTCACGGTGCAGCGAAGAAAAAAGTTCACGAATGAATGCTGGCTCATTTGCATGCCATTGTTTCAATATTAGCTCGGCTCTACGACCCTGTTCGGCTGTCCTGGGAAATATACGGCTTTCAAGTATACGAAGAAAGCGAATTTACTGGACGAGAAGGACACGAGAGAAAGAAATTCATAGAAGTATCATGATCTTTGTTAAGATTCTGAAGAATTCCTCTTTTCGATTCTTTCATAAAATAAGGCTTATTTAGAGATCTCGAGGAAGTTTTCTGCATTGGAATTGGTCGCTGGTAGCGTTACAGAAGGATAAAACCGCTCGAGACTCAGCATGAAAGTTGAGTAGAATATACAATGGTTCATGAAAGTATTTCAACACTTGCAGACACCTTTTGTAAATGTACTATGTTTGTTATATGGAAGATTTCGAAATCTCATTAGGAGTCGACTGGGGTAATTGCATTGGAAAAGTTTGAAACAAATCTGAAAAAAATAATATATATAAGTTTCTGCAATATATTTGGTGCAAATACATGCGTATTTCGCAGAAATGTCAAAAGTATTTAAGTAGCTAATTACCCCTTATATTAATAACTCACGGTATTCAGTGGAACCATCTTGAATACATATTATGTATTCAAAATAACTTGTAATTCTTCGTTAAATTAAATTCATATTTAATAAATTATTATTAAACATGAATTTAATAATTAATAATAAATTAATTTTATAAATACCTTATAACTTCTATACATGCTTCTATACGTATAGAAGTTACGTGCTCGTATATTTTAAGAAGACTGGTCTCTATTTGATCGATATAATTATGGTCGTGTCTCACTACGTTTCCAGTGGAATTTCAAAATGTTCCACGTAACACTTACGGTATGAACGTGCAATTTTTTATTATAATTATTCAAATACTTTCATCAGCCAGTGTATGCAGTAACATAATATCATCGAATCGGTATTTCGAGATTTCCAACGTGGATCATAGGTGTTCTTTCACCAGATGCACTATACTTGCCAACCATTCTAAATTGGCTGATTATGCTTTGGGAGTCCGTTCGCTCGTCCTCTCCGTTGCTGGATAAGCTCGATGATTTCCGTCGAATTATGTAAACGAGCGGTCTGGAGCCGCTGCCCAACCCAGATCCGCCGTAATTGAGGCTGGGGATGTGTATTTGCGGAAAAACGAGTGCTTCCATGGAAAAATTCGAAGTACGTCGTGTATTTCACTGCTCTCGTTCGCCTCGGGATTATTTTAATCGGTAGAATGTACCGTGAAGGTTTCACTACCCTCGTCGTCTTTAGAATTTCCTTCTGGAATTAATTGGCGTCGAGGAAGATATTAATTTTGCGTCGTTTCCATTGTTTAAAGAACAAAGGCTTGGATTTACGACTCTTTATATCAGTTTGTATGCTAAATTCTTGGCAATCGTTGGTATTTCTTTGGAAGAGCATCAAAAATAGTTACTTTCGTAGGAGATCTATTCAGCCAACTCATTATTTGATTTTATTATTTGTTGTAATTGGATTATGTGACATTTTATTCCATCATTTCAGCTTTGATCTTTTTTTTTTTTACAGCAAATTCCAATATAGGTGTATTTTCATATTCTTCAAATATGTGCACAAAATTTCCCAAATATTGAAACAATTGAAATTTTAATAATAATATGAAATATTGTAAATCGAAACGAAGCTGTGATAATTTCTACCGCGTCACGAAAGAAACCTAAAATCAAACATGTTTAGGTATAAAGTTTTATGACTTAAATGCATCGTTTCTTCGATACTATTTATAAATATCTCCGCTATCCGATCCGCGATACCATCAAAAATCCATAAATATCAATCACGTGGCTAAGATATTAAACTGTATTAAAGTGTGACCGAGTTTAGCGGTAAAACGCATTTCGGTGTTCGTTGTTCGCGGATGATTCACAGGTAAAACCATCATTTTCGCCGTGGAGAATGTATGGCCCTTAACGATAATTACAACAGTCGAGTTACATCAACGCGCTGAGTATCGTGAAAAAGAAAAATAATAATTCGCCATGCGTTCAGCTTGGTACCGTTATCTCCAAAAAAAGAGATCGAAGACAGCGACCGAGATAACGAGCAGCGCAGACTGTGCCTTTTTTGATGATAAAACACGGGAGAACGTTTTGAGGAAATGAATTAACAGGTCTTCAAACGCGATAATTCGTCGGCCTAATAGAAACGCAATGAAACTTCGGTAACAATTTTTATTAGCATTCACGTTTCAAAATGCTTCTTTGTATATCAGTTCGTATAGCTTTTGGTATTTTCGCGCGTAATTTCCATCTAAATGTTTTCATTCTTAATCTTCAAATACTCAATTTTTCTAAAATATTTAATTCCAATATTCCTAAAACGTGATCCAGATATACTTTACTGCGATATACACATCCTCTGTCAAACAATTTAACGATGTATGAATTTGATCGCAAAGCTCTGTCGTAAATCTCGTTTGTCTATTTACGACCTCGCTGGTAATTTCCGCAAATTGCACGTAATTACGCGTATATTTTAATTCAACTACGCGTAACATATTTTGACAGTGGAGTCGTGAACTATAAAAAGACGGTGTAACGTTGCTAAAAAAATAAAACGTTATGGAAAATTTGACGAAGAAATTATCTTGAATTCTCCAGCGACTCCAAATTTTTCCACGTTACTCGATTTCCGCTACGTAGTTTCTTTGCAAAATTCCCGATCCTTCGGTAGTTCTATCTTTTTTTTTCGAGCAGGACATTCCTCCAGACTCGCACGAGGACACAGCTAACAAATAAAAGCGTTAATGAACGCGATACGTTCGGAAAGTGGAAGAGCCCGTCCATAAATTAACGCTAATTCCCGTGAAAGTAGCGTCACCTATAATTTTCTCCGTGTTACTTCTTCGTTCTTATCGCTAAACAAGCGCGCGAAGCAAGCGAAGAACGTCGGCGCCAAGTTTTTTCAAGCCAGTGCACATATGCACGTCGTGGGCGTGTAAATTTCACAATTCGCGCATTTCCGAGGGCCTCGAGAAGCCAGCAGTCATTAATCTGGTTATGGATACCGCCAAAGCCAAGGTCTCTGCCACCAGACGGCTCGAGATTCAATCTCTCTTCTCAACTTCTTCCTTTCTCTGGCATCCTCGTGTTCAAGTACAACCATCAGGTTCCCTCTTTCTCCTGCTCTTGGTCTGTACTAAGAGTTAAAGGCAGGACGTGACACCTTTTACGCATGTACTCCCCTCGTTTCTCTTTCTTTCTTTTTCTCCTTCTCCTTTAATTTTTTTCTCTTTGCTGTGCTACGAATTCTCGTACGAGTACCTCAGCATTCGAGACTTTTAAAATGGCAAAATGGACTGTAGGATTACTGAAATTACGCTGCATCTCGAAAGTACTTGAACACCTACCATAGAAAACTTTTATGTTCACACTGTATATGTTATATAAAGCATTTCGAAACACTAGGACCGTAATGAGATACGATGGTCGTGATTTCGTTGGTTAAGTTTGGAACGAATCTTAAAATACACGTGGAAATTGTAAGAGATATTTAAGGCATTTTGTGTGTTCATAGCAATTTATGTACGTACGAAAACTACATATAGAGTTACATATAATGAGTTACAATTTCCATTCTTTTCAGGCTAGCACTTTGCAAATTCAAATTGTCAATTAATCCTATGTTATCAAAATTGTGCTTTTATTAATTGTGCTTTGAAGCTAAACCTCAATATCTTCCACTGTCTTCGAAATTTAAAAGACATTGCTTATTGGAATATTAAACTATCGAAATTCACTAAAACATCCAGACCGTCAAAATATTATTTACTTTTACAATTATACCTTGGTTGGATCCAACATATCTTTTTTTCCATTTTTATCTATTTGGATTCGCCAAAACATACACCCACTGTAAAACCAGAGTCTTACAAGTAATTATTGCCAATGTCCTGACAGTCTTTCTGTCGTTCGTTCAAGTTGATTGCAAGAATTCCTGAAGATTGCACGAGGTCAAGTCACATCGGAGTAGTGCCAGCTGCCTTTTTACGATCCCAAACCTCCGACCACGATGTTTTGGCCTGTTCCCCGTTCCATGGTCCTCGTTCTACACGCGGTGAACATCGTAGAACGACCGTTCGGATATTTCTTTCCGCGGAATGCTCGGTAAATTGCTTATATTTAAACGGTTAAGCACCCTCGCCGGCGCGCAAACGCGACCATAAATAGCGGATTATTACGAACGAACGCCGCGAAGGGGCATTGCCGATGTAATTGTGCGATTACCGTTAACATTTGCATGTGTGTTAGTAGCTCATTGCCGATTAAACTTGGTAGGGCGGCTCACTGATCACTCGGTTACTGATTATCCAGATTTTTCTTTTCAATTAATCTACCTCCGTTTTCTTTCTTTGTTTCTTTTTTTTTTATGAGAACTCCCGCTCGCCTGCATTGGTAATTGAAATATCCTATCACTGACAACTTGCATTATTTATATCATTGAAACTTAGAGAAATCATGGAAGAATGAAAGAAAAAGTTGTTAAGTGCGAGATAGGAGAGAAGTGGTCGATAGGAGTTTCATTAATTAAAGTAGAAGAATCACAATCTTCTGTAATTAAAGTAACGCTGAGTATGTTTAGATTTTTTTACGGAAGTTTTTATACGAGTAGTAATCTTTGAATATGTTAGAAGGATAAAAGCTGAGACAGAGACGCCAAAGATAGATAAATTTTTGCTCGACATCATTTACTGTTAAAACGACTGATTACCGAAGGGTTCGTCGACGACACAATTTCCAACGATAATATGCGTACAAATGCAAATAGGATTACGGAAGGCTAACTAGGGAAAGGCAAAGAGAAAGCTAAATCTCGTGGGCAGTGGAATCCAACGATCGAGCTGATTCACCTAACTCGCGTCTCCCACGAATATTCGGCAACATCTGGACGAACGAACCTGTTCCCCGTTAACGAGTCACGTTTCATTACGTAGCTCTTCGAAATTTGCCGATCGGAAATCGAATCGTCCCAAATGACCATCGTGATGCGCATTTTAATTCACTTGAGGTGTAAAAACGCGCTGACCTAAGGCGAAACTATTTGCTTAGATAAATCAAATATTTTCAGTGCAGTTGATTGTTATGAATTCTAAAGATTTATTTTTCGTATTAAGTGTTCTACATTTTATGGGGATCGCTTGCACAATCAAATTAATATTATTAATTTAATTTAAATTTAACATCATAATAATAATTTAATATAATATCAAACTAGAATATTAAGTAATAATAAATTAAGAAATTCAAACATACTCGTGTAAGTTGAAGCAAACCTCGAGGTTTCAAATGCTTATAAAAAGAAAAGGTTTTGATTAAAACAAGTATGGCCAATTTTCATAACTATAAATAAGCTGTATCTATTCTATGTAAAATTAGAAAATTGTAAAAGCTATTTCAGCATCAAAAATCTACACCTTATCGCATATTGATTCACCAATATTATTAATTCATAACTCATGCAAGAGAATCTTGGTCAAGATATAACAATTTACTTTGAGAAATGAAACTGAATTCCGACAATACAAACGCGATCATGAATATATGTAAATTCGCAGATTGAAGCCATCTACAAATTTAGCAAGATACTGTTCGTTACAGACAACGACCACTTTGGCATCGCCTACAGGAGATGTTGGCATGACTAAGTAATTCAACGCGCATGAATACCCATACGGTATTCCGTATTCGGCAGACATCCACACCGTTAAATATTTAATAGTTCGTGCAAGGATTCGCCATCCTATATCTCTACCTTTCCCATCGTTTCTAACGCATTAACACTGCATCGATTACGTAATATTGGATCTTTTCGTGGCTACTGATACGAATAAAAAATTCATCGATGACTCTAAGGCATCAGTTTGCAGTCGTACTACTGACTGATACTGCACTCCTCGCCAAAAAGATAACCCAAATGTGTTATCTTTAATATCTCAATGACGCGTGCAAAGTTTTTTGTCTGTAACGTATAATATCAAAACATTATGAGCTCAGGATATGCGGCTTGCTGGAAATAAGTCGCGCAATATCGTAGATGTTTGTATACAACAAAGAAAAACTGTTCCATACTAAGATCGAAATAATAATACACTCTGTTAATATGTTTAGATATTGTTCAGTAGTTCGTGATCTATCAACGAGTAAAGATTACAGTATATATATTATATAAATTTATAAGTATGGGACGCGGAAAAAGATTAAACGAGTCTGAAAAAAAGGAAATTCTTGAACTAAAACAGCAACGGTTATCGGTAGCAAGAATATCGAAAGTAATAAGAAGAAGTCGTAAGGTAATACACAATTTCTTAAAAAAATGTTGAAGATTATGGCAAGAAGAAAAGTACTGGTCGGCCGTCATCGTTATCCGATCGTGATAAGTGAGAAATTTTACGTGTAGCTTTCAATTCGCAGTTAACAACAAAGCAAATAATGGAGAAATGTAATGTTAGTGCCAGTGTTTCAAGTGTTCATCGAGTTCTACTATCCTGCAAAAATATCAAGAGGCTAAAATTGAAAAAGAAACCTTCGTTAACAACGAAACACAAAGTAGAACGTTTACGCTTTGCAAAAGAAAGAGTGCATTGGAAAAAGGAAAGGGGAAGGGTACTATTTTCAGATGAAAAAAAATTCAACTTGGATGGTCCTGGTGGGTTGCAATATTATTTTCATGATACAAGAAAAGAGACAATGTCAGCAATTCGACGATAAATGAGAGGAGGCAGTGTGATGGTTTGGACCAGCATCGGTTATTTCTGCAAGACAAATATCAAGTTCATCGATGGGAGAATGAATAGTGTCCGATACATAAATTTAATCAAAGAAGAAATAAATAATCATGCATAACGCATTTCTGGATCTGATTACATCTTTCAACAAGATAATAAACCTGTACACACATCAAGATTGGTTCAATCATATTTTAATGAAAATAATATATCTATTTTGCCGTGGCCTGCACGCTCCCCGGACCTTAATATTATTGAAAATTACTGGACAGAACTCGTTCACGGCGTATACGCGAATGGAAAGCAATATCAACACGTACAAGAATTAAAAAATGCAATTGTACGCGAATGTGATACGTTAAAATTATATCCAGAAACTATATAAATTGATACCAAATCGTATAATAGAAGTAATAGAAAATAAAGGGGGATGTACCCATTATTAAATAAGTATATATGTTTGATAAGTAATTATTGTTAGTCACAATTTATGTTGATTATTATTTTCTTATTGTACATGTGTTATCATTTCGTTCTTAAAATAAAACAATTTTTTTTGTTACACACTAAACCTCATAATATTTTAAATTATTTTCAACGAATCGCATATTCTGAGCTCATAACCTTTTGATATTATACATTACAGACGAAAAACTTTACACGCGTCATTGAGAAATTAAAAATAACACACCTGGATTATCTTTTAGACGAGGAGTGTATCTGTCTCAAGTATTAAGCATTAATGTCGATAACGACGTTAGACAAATCTGATCGTCGATAACAGTGGATTTTTTTCAATTTATTAACACGTTAAGAAAAATTTATTAACACGTTGACTGCCACGTGAACTTTATATATTTTTCTCTGGAGGCGCAATGAATTGGAGTATAGTACGCTATAATATTTCAGTTTTGCAAAATATTATGTTGTATTTGCGCATCATTTTCTTGACAGTGTTATCTAAGTCGGCCACGGTGCTGAAGCTTCCTTAACCGATGAAATTTATCTTATTTTAATCATTTTAAAATATTTAGTAACGTGGCTCTCCGACTGTCACCACTTTCTAATCGTATTATTGACATCTGTCTCAAGTATTATTTCAATTAGTTTATTCGAAAATTTGCATGTGAAATGTTTTCGGTGAAACTATCGTCACTTTATAGCGCAACAATCTCATCTCTTGCCACATTTCCTCTATCTCTTCAGTCTGCACAAGCGTTTGCAAGGGGATTCACGTGTCTCAATTGCATATTTGTACGTTTCTGTCTGAGCATTGGTTCCTCTTACGCTGCTCGATGCATAGCTTTACTATATGCACAACCGTTCGATCCAACCACGTACGGTTCTAAGCTTCTTCCTCGATTTTCTTGATCTTTTGTTTCCGTGCGTGCTTCTAAAGAGGAGCACGTATAGATACGATTCTCTCCTCCTCATCCCTGTTAAACCGAGACTGTTTAACATCTCGCATATCCCGAGAAGACTTCTAGACTTCCCTGATTTCCGACATGTTAACATCTACCTGTTAAACCATAAATTACCTTCGACCGTTCAACCTACTCCCACACAATTATCGTACTTACCTATTCATTTACATATCTCACTTTACCTTTCATCTCGTCTGCCTTCTTTTTTTACTATTCTCCGCCTCAACGTTAGCGAAACACAAATCTCTCAGTGACCGTGAGACTTTTCTCTTTATAATGTTTTACGTTTCGTTCTTATAATATCAAATTTTTGTAATCATATGAAAGTATTACTAAACGATATAAAATTTAATATACTTTCAGTTAATTCATCTGGCTGTAAATGCTATAATGAATGCAAATTATGTTCACAAATAATTTCTATAGCCATTGTATATTGGCAGAATCAATTAATCTATCCAAATTTTATATTCATATGCTATATGAATATTGTATATGAATATAAAATTCCGATCGATTAATCGATTCTTTGATAATTCACATTAATTCTTCCTAGTTCCTATACTTATGTGTATCCTGTTCCAATACTTATGAACGAGAGTGTGCATTTATTTCCCTTTCGATACAAGAAATTCCACGGCTTCTGACTGAAAATCATCTTCCGTCTCCGGCATTCACGCGCCTTGGAAGAGGCCATCAGCTCCTCGTTGCCGTGCGATTTTCATCTCTCTATCTTCACTGACCTCGAAGTGGCTACTCTTGTCTCCGTTCATCTTTTCTGTCCACACGCGAGTCGAGAATGGAACAGATGGAGGGAGAGGCTAAAAGACAAGGAAGGAGTATGTATATGAGAAAACGAGAGAGAAAGAGAGAGAGAGAGAGAGAGAGAAGGCCAGGGCACAACCGCAGACTGAAGGAATGCCTAATGAGCCAGACATCTCGCGTGGGAGCAATCATTTCCATGGGGACCGCTTGTAGATCGTCGCACGAAAACGAGCCACACGGTGAAATCGTAATTCAACGGGGCGGAACTCGGGGAGACGCGAAATTTGAATTTAAAGCGGGCCGAATGGCCGACGATCAGCAGGCCCGGCCGCCATCGCCGCCACCGAATTAACCTCCGTCCGGACTAAATCCTGCCTACGTGATTATATTTGCTCGTACGGCTGCTGGCCTGGACGATAAAGTCCGCGGAAACGAGGGATTTGCTTTTTAAGCTCGCGCCTCGGATTAACCGTTGCTCATTTATTCGGCATCGTTTTCGCCCGGTTCGCTCGTTTCACGTCGTTAGTTTTCGTCGTTATCTTTTCGCTCGTAATGTCCTTTCGATGCTGTCGCGATTCCCGACGATGACGGTCGAAGCCACTTCGTGCTCGTTCCGTTTCCACGTTTTGTTATCAGCTGTGACTCGCAACGATTAGATCGTGTTTCCATGCTATACAATTTACGACTTATAGCGGATGCGGGGTGGCTATACCTTCCACTCTTTAAACGACCCTTTTTTTATCACAGAACTTGGATTTCGAATTGCGTTTGGAGATACTGCAGGATTTTTTTCTCCCTGCGTTCTTCTTTCTCTTTTTTTTCGGGTTTGCGGGTGATGGAGTATATCTAGGAAATGTAGATTTCCACGTTTATCGCTTTTAAATTAGTGAAACACGTTTCGATAATCGGGTACTTTATTCTAAATCGTGCTGTTTCCATTATACTTGAAAGATGAAAAACAGGATGAAGTAAATCTATATATCTGTTTGCTACCAGCCACGTAAATTTGTTATATTCGTGGTACACTGTACTCTGAGTAGCATTTCTTTCGAATTCTCGCGTTAATTCGATAAGTAATGTCTCTATATCTGTAATAATTAGCGAATACACTTTCTACGTCGACTTAAATATAATCATTCCGTAAACCTCGATTTAAGAAGAATCGTTTAAATCTACGTGCAATCTGAACAAACTAAACAGCGCTACATTCAATACGACCTGATCATTCCACGAAACAATCTCCACGGTAAATTCTACAGAATTTCAGTTAACCAATCGGCAACGAGAAGTCCTAAGCCGAAGCAATCTTTGTTCCATTTCACGATCCACTTTTCTCTTTCTTCTGTTTAACTCGACAACGTTCTAAAAAATATAAGAGATCGAAGAAAGGTGGTTTCGCGACTCAGTTCGGTCGGAAGCTTTTTCCTCGTGGCTCGAGTCGCGGAAAGCCTGCAATCACAAGCAGTTGTGGTCCGATAGCAAAGCCAGAAAATAAGGCAACCGATCCTCTCGGTCCTGAGACGATACCAGTATCGACGTTCGACCAGGAGAACGACGTATCCCACCACGTCTCGAGCGAAGAGAAACGTTCTCGGCACGAGCGATTATCTTAATGTCTGCATCATGTTGGCAGAGGGACCCTGAAGGCGCTGACGAGAGCCAGGGGAAAACGCTGGACGAAAAAGTTTACTGGTGGCGATAAAATTTGTTCCTGTTCGGCTTTCAGCGACCGAAAACTCGAACGTTTCTCTTTCTTTCTTTCCTTTTTACTCTGTTGCTCCTCTTTCGGAGCAGGTTTCGTTCGTTCGTAGGTGGGGTAAAGTTGAAACGTTTATTGGGCTGGATTACCAAAAGTGCTCGTTCTTGGCAACAAGTATAATTTCTTTCAAGTACGGTATTTTAAATAATTGAGGGGTATTTACTTTGAAGCAAGAATGGAGTACGATGAGAAGATGTATAATACCCCATAGGTTAATCTGATCTCAGCTGATTCTTCCTTCGATTCCGCTTCTTCATTGGATAGTAATCGCGATACATAGGAAGATAGGTAGAGATAATCGATACGAATTCAATTTATTCTCAGATATTGATACCGAAGATAGGTAAGATGACGAGAAAAATTGAAATCAATCGTAGCCTCGACCGCAGAGAGCCTTCGGGATTATCTGGATTGCCTGCTACCGAAACGAGAAAAGTTAAGAGCCGGAAATCGATTTATTCGCGAATCGTTGAATCATCGTGATTTATCGTTCGAAAATTATTGTTTCAGTTTGTTCCAACTATGAATAATACTACAACGACATCTCGATAAACGAGTCAGGATACTTTCGATATTGTATCGTGTGCATGTTGTCGCTGTAAATTACTCCAAAATTCGGCCTTCATTGTTCTGTTAGAACGTGTATATATCATTTTAATATTAATTGTGAGAATATTCTCTTACGTGATTTCGATTGTTCCATTTTTAGAATTCAGTGAAATACGTCGTTGAAAGTCAGACACTCTGTACGTTACAACGCAATAAGTGAAACTACGTACATACTTTAACTACTCAGATAGCCCATTCAGAGCGTAATAACACATATACGTGTAATAGAACGATAACATACATTACCCTAATCAATTGTCGTTCACGTCCGACCCGTACAATGCAGTTCGTACGTTCGCAGTTAATGCACAGATATTTTTCAACAGATTCACGAGGCGAATGATTGAAAATATTTCATTCTATTGAGCGGCGCGATAGGGCAAAGATCAGGCTGTCGGTAATTCTTGGGGATAATGGCTTCATATCTCTTCGGCGTTGAACGCAGGTTTCATTATTGTCGGCTTTTCTTGCCGGCGTTTGTTTTTTTTTCATGTCGTCCCTCCGATACCCACGAGTGTAATTCATAGCGCCATATAAAACGTAACGCTCGAACGTGCAATTGCTCGGCAATTTGCATTTGTATGGTGATTCGTACATTTACCCGTGAGAACCTGATGAATCACGGAAAATAATGTCGCGCAATCATCGGAACATGAGTATAATGTCGGCTCGAATGCATTGGAGAAGCATGTAGCCGCGAATACTAGCATCGTCAGGTGACTGTAAAATTCGTGTTCGATCGGGTATAATAAACGTAAGATGAGGTTTCATCTTGAAAGATAGTTGATAATTGTCGGTCTTGAAATGTTAATAGAGATTTAATAGAGAAACGTTTCGATTCGAAATTTATTCGGTAGGCTGGTGTGTATATCTTCGTTTGTCGAAGTTCCTTCGGAAGTTCTAAATCTTCGGTATTCTTGCTCCTTTTTTACACTCGTAAAGCCAGGCGCCTAAATCCTAGAATTTTCCTTCTCGTCGCTTCGCAACGTCTCACTGAGGAAAGATCTTCCATGATCCTTCAAAAAGAGGGAAAGGAATGAACAAATGATATAGAAAATTTTGTCTTTCCGATTTAACTAGAAAGAGATCCGAGGTGTAAATAGATGCTGCCTCCATTTCGGAAATTAGTCAACAGAACTGCATCCATGTAGAAGAAAAAGACGCCAGCAATCTAACTGAAACAAAACTAAATTCCAGTTAGAGTTAACGCGAAACCTCTACGACGCTTAGTAGAATAAGCTCGACAAAGTAAACAGAAGTTTAATTAAAAAGAGGTCGAGAATATCTGTTGTATCTTCCCAAATGACTGCATTTTCCATTGGAAAACTTCAGATAACATCCTCATAAAGGAACAAGACACGAGTAATCAAACTAAAAAAAAACTAAATTCAAGGTAGAAGGTTGTTGGTACAGAACCTGTGCGACGTTCAGGAGGATAAATTCGGTCGAAACCGAGCGTCGAACCGTGACGTGCTCCGGATCAGTACCCTCTGGGCAGGCTCTCGCGAAATTCCCTGCTCTTCGAGATCCATAATGGACGTCGAAACAACGGACCGTCGTCGTAGCTGCTCCGCCGGCTCTCTCCCCGGCCCGATTGGCCGTAATTTACGCGTTGCGTGGAACAAATAGTCCTTGGAAGGATGAGGACCCGACGCAGACACATTCACGACCAGAGTAACGCTCACGGCCAGACATTATCGTTTGCCACTATCTTCTTCTTCTCTTCTTCCTTCTTTCTCGTGTTGTTCTTATTGCACAGTCTGTCTTGGCCTTTCTCTGCGAATCTTTGTCTTCGTCTTATGTTAGTTTCATTCGATGCGATCACGTTCCTATCTTCTCTTGTTCATTCATTCGGACGATTCCATCTTCTTTTATAGATACGGCCAGCGTTCGAATCGTGATAAAAGCGTTACGTGAATTTCACATGTTTCGCTTTAGCATTCTCGATAGATCGAAGTATACTACATCATAACGTTTAACTGATACTATACTGTATTCGCGCACTTTTTTCTAGCAATGCTATCTAAAGCATTCGTATTATTGGAAACTTCTTGGTCCATGAAATCTGTCTGATTTTCATCATTCTGAATAATGTAGTAACCTGGTTGACTAATGATCATCGTTAGTGTATTAAATTAAAGTCGATATTTGATACGTTAATGGTACATAAAGTGGTAAATATTTTGGAATTGAGTGTTGGAAAATAATTTGTCGATAAAGTAAAACACAATATGAAATAAGGAAATAAATAACGCGAACGAATGAATAAGAATAGAATCGCAAATTATAAACATGCTACGTCGTTGAATTGTTGAACGTTGAGAAACATTGCGTTGTTCGCTTAGTAATATAAGTCGTCGATTCTAAAGAGTTAAATGGTGTTCTTTATTCGTTGTTGAGCATTTTTAACTTAATTAACATCTTGAAAAACGAAAATCTCCCCTGGTTTCTTCTTTACTCGTTGACTCCCTTGCATGTGCCGTTCGTTGCACCCTATACGTCGGCGTTTTGCTCCTTTTTAACGGATATTCTTTCTTGTGCGGTGAATGGAAGAAGCTCGTTGGGTATTTTTAAGTTCCGCCTGCTTTCAACCGATCATCCCACGTTTCCCCGGGGAGCTCCTTCCAGTTTTATTATTGTCGAGCTGCAAAAACGCGTGTGACTAGGGAAGATATTATCCAGACACCTATGTTTGTTTGTTTCTTGGGGTACAAATTAAGCCGGAAATCGCGGTAGAATCGGAAAGGGGTGATTCTACGTGAAAACTTTAGCGTGAGGTTCTTTCAAGCCCTTTGTTTAGAAAACAAAGCTCTGAATGAAAAAGTGCATAGCAAATTTTTTATTTACTTTTCCGCGTAGAATCATTCTCTGTTCTCTTGTACTGCAATTTCTTGCTCACTCTGCATTTGTCCGGCGATTATATCTAAAACAATGCTGTTTGTTCGTTGGGTTTAATTAATTTTTTATACAGAGAAGAGAAAAAAACAATTGGAACGGAGAATGTTTCGGAATGTTCAATTTTGCCACGTCCGTTTCCTTTATTCTGTTCTCAATTTCATCTTCCTGGTATATTCTTAGTTTCATCCGGTATACTCTCTCCTTTGAATCGTTTTCTTCGACCCGTCTACGTTTTTCGTCCTGCTACGTAGCAGCAGTTTCAAGAACGTGCTGTAATTTTCTGTTCGATCGACCCTGAAGGACAAAAAGCGACCAATCTAACCGTCCCTCGCGGATTAGGTGAACGATATAGCTAACTACTTCTCTCTTAGAAACTGTGGTCAGGAAAATGGAACGAAAGAATTGCACATTTGTGTTTTGAGTACTGCGGTGTATCTATTAATTAATCTATTTTAATTTATAGTAAAATATTGAAAGGTCGTTTGTTAAAAATGCACTTTTGTTTCAAGGAAATTTACAAATTTGCTAATGTCTCTTGGTATCATTTCCTGTTGCAGGTGAGTGAAACCACGTCCTGTTGCTACTGTGCCAAACGAACAACTGTAAGGTACATGTACATCGTCGCAAATATACATAAACTTCCGTATTAGTTTATTACTACATATTATTATTTAGTTTTCAATATTCGTTTCTATAAAGAATAATTCTATCCTTTTTTATGATTCACCGCTTCTGATAGCAAGGTGCATCAGAGCGTTAGTTCGTGAGATTTCCTGATTCAGAACCGTGGCGAGACCCGATAACGTTCCATTGATCCAGCTGGTTTTTAACGGAAACGTCGACGAACTCCTAACTGTTTTGTGAATTACAAACACTTTCATGTCTATGCATTCTCTTCGGTGTAATTAAGAGTTCGTTGATCCAGCTACGAAATGATCTATTAACGCATAGTTGTTTCTCTTTAAATCTATACAAATCTCTAGACAAAATCTATTCGTAGATTAAAGTCAGTCGACAACAAGCTACATCATATTTTTTCTATAAAGATTCTCGCTTGACAAATGTAATATTCATGGCAATTACTCAAATGCAATTTTATATTTATCATAACTATTATCCTTCCCATGGACAGAAATTTTACATCCTTTTTAACAAATGTATCTGATATTTATCGCAGTCTTTCAAATTCGATTGAATATTCATCATACCACAAATTTTATATAAACGTACAACAAAATATTCGCATAGAAAAATCGAGTAAATTATAAAGCACTCTACCGTAATCACTCAAATTTAGCTCAATACTTATCAGTAGACTGCGGATATTTATGACAATTCATAATTTTATAAATATAATGTAATTATAAAATACTACCAAAACTTGTGTATTTTTACATACTATGCGCCTTATTATTATGTTTTCAAATTTCCCATAAATACATAAAAACCTACAGTCTATTTATCAGAATATTTCTCATAACTCCGCTACTTCTTCTACGAACACACATTTTGCATAAAGCATATAACACAAGATGCAGCCAGGATACACCGAACAAATTGAATTGCGAATCAAACGATTCGTTCATTCATAGTTTTAACAATCAAGACTGCGAAACCTCAATTTAATACGAGTGTCGCTGAATTCTATCTCCAGCTGGCAGTCGTCTAACTGCGTAAACGATTATCGATCGCGTCGCATACCGATCTGATGCGTATCGGTCATAAAGCAGCCACGGTTAATCTGGTTGTCTCCGCTCTTCGGATCCTATTGTTCCAGCAATCGCTTGTTGCGGCTTGTGTACGCGACCGATAATCGAAATACAGCGTGTTTCTTTCCAACCCTTTGTCAGCAGCAATGACGGAAAAAGGGTGAACCGCGTTGAAAGTGGAACGAGTGCATGTGCGATAAGACAGGGACATTAAGCAAAGCCGTGCTAATACTTGATCAGAAATGTAGACCTTATCTGGCTCGTTCGCCTGCTTCGTTTTCTTCTATCGTGCTATTTGACGTACGATCACGATACAAGACGATCGTCTATCGGGTAACTTTCGTTTGCCGTGTCTCTGTCCATTACGGAGCCACTGATTGGGGGAATAGGAAAAATCAATTGATGCATGGCTTACGAGTCTCGTACAGCGTTTTTTTTAACGAAGGCAATCACAAACGTACAGTTTCTTTGGGCAAACTATAAACATTTGAAGATATTCGCGAGAGATCTTGTCATTTCTTATATATAGAAATCTGCATGTATCTTCTAAAGGGCAATTTTCGTTTAAACAAACCATATGGATCACAGAAAAAAATGTATTAAGTATAATTTTGTTGATTTGCAGATTTTGACGTTATTTAGCGATTTTAGGGAGAAGTGGTTTTATGCAAAATAGTTAAAAGGCGAATCTAGAAAGTTTTGTGAAAAAATAAGGATATATCTAATATATAATAAGCAATATGTTTGAGAAATCAATTTTTTTAATGTAAATATTTTTCATTCAGAAAGAAAAAGACAAGTTTGGTAATTCACGAGGTAGTGAGATTTAAAGTTGCTGTCATATGAAAAAGAAAAATCATTATTGTGTTTTTCTCCTGTGCTCTTCGTTACGTTTCTCCTGTGCATTTGTTACGTAAAATGCCAAAACTAATGAATTATACGGATTTAAGCATTGATAAGATAAAATATTAATCTCTTATAAATAAGATTTTATGAGAATTAAATTATTACTGAGAAAGTTTGATGTTGAGTGTATTTAATGGAAAGTCGTTTTATGAAAAAGAAAAAGTTGCCATTAATTCTATATAAACGTTGATAAATAACTCTTCTCTTTCTGAGTCTAAGGAGAGAAATTCTTCAGAAAAAGAAAAATACTTTCTTCAGTCGATCATGGTTTCCTTTTTGTCATTATTGCTTTTGGTCAGCTGTAGATTATCTTCTATTTATTAACGTAGATTTAACACACTGTGGAAAGTGGCGAGAAAGCTCACTGGCAGAATCGAATTTATTGCTCTTTCGTTTTTCTACGAATTCTATTAGCATTATAGTATTTTCGTTAGTTCAATAGTCGCCAAAACTCATTGTGTACCCGTCGAATTTTCGATATCCTTCCATTTCACAACAAAGCATAAATTATTTTTTGTCAAATAATTGTCTATGAAATTCTCCGAATAATACACAATTCCATTTATGCGGATATTTAGCAAACAATAATTTCTATGAATTTCAATCAACGTTATATTCCGGAGGACGTGAACCAACAGCTGTGTTGAATAACAAATCTTTTGGAAAATGAATTTTTCATAGTAATACGGGGTTATTGTTTAATAATGGAATTCGTAGCAATTTATCGTTACGTAATTTACTTTCACATCCACAGCATTTCTTTGTTTTTTGGCATCGGTCAGTAATGAATAAAAATTTGCTTCTACATGGGGGTTTGATTAAACGAACAAGCCGAGTTCCATCACTATTGAAACGGCAAATTTAATTTCGCTCTTCCTCCGTATTTGGTCTATTGCTGGTCGAGAACATATTATTGCACGGCGTCAGAATGCAATTATATGTAATTGCGAACTGACTAATCTGATTAGTCAGATCATGATACCCGTTCCTCAGTGTCGGGCAATAGATCAGCATGATGTATTATTACCACGATACATTGCTGCTACTCTGCTGTTTACAAATATGACCCAAATCAAGGCAAATCGATAGCTATCTCACTTTCGCCATGCAGTTACAAATGTCTTCAAACGTAGAACACTCTAGCCAGAATGAATCCTATCTTTTCTCTCGAAATTATTTTGTTCCTATGAATATGTGCTGAACGAGGAAGAGTATCAATTACTCTTTAGCATCTGAACTTCAATTCACAGAGTATCTGGCATATATTATATCGTTTAAATAAGGAAATCGTGTTCTCCTTAGACATCTAAACTTCAATTTGTAGGATGTCTCTCGTATCATTTGAACCTTGAAGGAAGTGCTGTTCCACTTAAGCATCTAAACTTCAATTTGCAGGGTGTTCCTCAAAGAGTGTATGCACTTTGTTGCACAGGAACTCGTGTTCAAATAAGTGAATTTAATCAGCAAGGTTCAAATAATCGGACTAACATTGGAGTAAATTTTGTTTGAATAAATGTACACGTAAACGTAAAATGTTGAAAATGTAACAACTATATCTGTACTAGATATTCCTATCGACAATTAAAAAAAAAAAATTATTCGACCATATTCGAATTATAAATACCGTAAGAAAATTGGTCGTGATAACAAATCAGAATGGATTGATAGATAAACACAGGAAATACAAAATGCAAAAATAGTCTTATAAGAACTTTCTAGCCTCGCTAAAAGAATATGATTCTTTTAACCAGAACGATATCCAGCTCAGTGATACCACACTTCACAGGACACCTTATACACAATAACATCTATTTGTCCTTACACGACAGATAAACTTGCAATCCTGCTTCAGAATCTCAATTTATCGATTCTTTATCCTGAGAAGTAATCGCAGGATACTGTGATCGAGCAAAGAGTCTCTGTATCTTGGTGTTATGGTTGGCGTACAAAAGATCCAGTTCCATATATCTGCAAGAGTACCTAACTCCGAGGAAAGTCGTGTTAGCTGTCAATGCAATTACCAGTCGATTGTTCGCGATCGGGCAGAGCCCGACGGATTTATCGAGCGTGATAAATATCGAGACGCGTGCAGGATCAAACGCGTTGTCCAGCTGCGAGCTCGTCCTGGAGGCCTCCTACGAGGACACGCGCATTGTACTCGCGGTTATCCAGCGCTCTCTCAATTAATCGACCGGCTGATTGCAACCGCGATACCATCTGCTTGTTGCCTCGCATTGTAGGACGTGGAAAGAGCGGTGAATACGACGTGATTAACGGGACGCCGCCTACGTCGCGACGCTCGCCCTCCAAAGGGTCGTTCCAACTAATCGAAAACTGCTTTCGCTAGAGCCTCCATTCGACGCACTCGAATCATGCCAATTTCCAACTGGGTATTTATTCTACGCTTAGGTAATTCAAACAAGTTCTTTGGGAAAACTATTTGGAAGCTTACAAAAATATTATTTAAAAAATACGTAATGTTAGGAGAAGAAATAGAGCGCAGAAAACAATTTTTGTAATTTTCTATTCTTAACTATTGAAATATCCGTTTGGCGATTTTGTTCTTCTAACGCAGGGCTGAATCGTTTTCATTTGCGATACTTTTTAGATGCAGTGGCTATTATTTTCATAGTAGATGTTAAATTTTTGTAGTCGCATGAAGGTATGTGTGAACGATACAAATGATACATCTAATTAATTGGAATATAAATGTTATAATAATTACAATGGCGTATGAACACTTCTTGTAGCCACTGTCCATGTGTAATATTATAATAGTCTTCAGCTAAACATAGTATCATAATCCAATAGTATCACAGTATCAAGTTCATCATAGTATATATTCAACTTTCTAAATCTAGAATTATATTCTAAACATACTGCACATCAGTTTCGTTTAATATTCGCTTGGTGTTCCCAGTTGTCTTTTATCTTTCATGGGTCATTCAGCGGCGTCCTTAGATTCAATGTCACGACAGAATGATGACTTGTAGGGTAAGCTAAGGTGTCCCGAATTTGCAAACTCGTGACAGCGAAGACGTATAGTGGATCAATCAGAAATTTCCCTGAGATCGAAAGCAAGGGGGGTCAGATGTGCTCGCGAATTAATCGTGTTATCTGCTTATCCGCTTCTCGTACGGTTCAACGACAACGCTAACTAAGTTTACACCGTCGCACCGTGCAGATACCGACAAACTGCTTGCTAGAAGTCGAACGCATTTGCGACGTGCGGGACTAGTCCTATTATCGAGTCGCGCGTGTTTAATAGTACGACGCTGATAAGGTGATTTATGTCTAGCCGACTTCGTATGAATCTGTTTTCCCATAAGAAACGCGCGTGTCTTGGAACAAGTTGTATCTTGTATGTATAGAATTTATCGACAATAATTAAAAAGTGGAAAAGAAATACCGAGTTTAATATAGATCGGGTTTAATGCAACCTGAAATTAATTAAAGCTAATAATTTTTCTTTTTAATATATATATAGTGTACAGTATATACTACGTCAAGTGTCGCAGTTCGTTTTCTCGCAAACCATTTTCACTTTAATTTTTTCCTTTCCTTTTGGTGTATGCTAAATAGAACTGGGCTGATTATTTGGTGCGCAAATTTCTAAGGAGGTAAAGGGTATCTTTCTCCGTTTTTTTTTTTTTTTTGTTCGAATGTAGTGGACTTAATAACGTTCATTTAAAATATTTTTTTTATTCTACATAGATAAAAAATTACGACCAAGTATAGTTTTCTCGAGACATATTTTCGAAAGATATCAAAATAAACGTATACCGGTTGAAGGGTATTTTTATTGGAAGTTTGAAATGATCTCCTTGATCTAAACGTTAGATTCTTTCTTACGGCATTGCATAAAATATAAAACGATAGCTATCGTCTCTGCAATAAAAAGAGACAAAAATAAGAATACTTACCGCCTATATATTGGTTGCCTTGTTCATATTATGAAATGTTTAAAACATGATGTTCGTTTAATAAAAAGAAAGCAAGGGGGGTCAGATGTGCTCGCGAATTAATCGTGTTATCTGCTTATCCGCTTCTCGTACGGTTCAACGACAACGCTAACTAAGTTTACACCGTCGCACCGTGCAGATACCGACAAACTGCTTGCTAGAAGTCGAACGCATTTGCGACGTGCGGGACTAGTCCTATTATCGAGTCGCGCGTGTTTAATAGTACGACGCTGATAAGGTGATTTATGTCTAGCCGACTTCGTATGAATCTGTTTTCCCATAAGAAACGCGCGTGTCTTGGAACAAGTTGTATCTTGTATGTATAGAATTTATCGACAATAATTAAAAAGTGGAAAAGAAATACCGAGTTTAATATAGATCGGGTTTAATGCAACCTGAAATTAATTAAAGCTAATAATTTTTCTTTTTAATATATATATAGTGTACAGTATATACTACGTCAAGTGTCGCAGTTCGTTTTCTCGCAAACCATTTTCACTTTAATTTTTTCCTTTCCTTTTGGTGTATGCTAAATAGAACTGGGCTGATTATTTGGTGCGCAAATTTCTAAGGAGGTAAAGGGTATCTTTCTCCGTTTTTTTTTTTTTTTTTTGTTCGAATGTAGTGGACTTAATAACGTTCATTTAAAATATTTTTTTTATTCTACATAGATAAAAAATTACGACCAAGTATAGTTTTCTCGAGACATATTTTCGAAAGATATCAAAATAAACGTATACCGGTTGAAGGGTATTTTTATTGGAAGTTTGAAATGATCTCCTTGATCTAAACGTTAGATTCTTTCTTACGGCATTGCATAAAATATAAAACGATAGCTATCGTCTCTGCAATAAAAAGAGACAAAAATAAGAATACTTACCGCCTATATATTGGTTGCCTTGTTCATATTATGAAATGTTTAAAACATGATGTTCGTTTAATAAAAATTATTGAGGTTATTCGGTGTGTAAACAGAGAAAACTCGTGGATAAATTGTAAGGTAGAAAATATATTTCAATAGAAGTGTAATTATAAGTAAGAATACAATTTGAGCTGGTCCAGATCTACACGCTAGCTGTGTTACCCAATAACTGAAAACCCCGAAGCCAACATCGCCTGTCTACTGTTTATGGTCTGTCTTCGTCGCAGTCTTTTGTCTACACACTGTCGATGGCTTCAGTGCTTGAGAAAACTAAAAAAAGACCAGATGTAGAGTTTTCTTAAAAGTGGTGACCACTTCAACAAAAATGTTACAAGTATTTAAAACTTGAAGAATACCATTTCGTGAGAAACAAAGAGTAATCTGAATCGATACTCTGTAATGCAACGGTTCCGAAGAAAACAGTGTGTGACACTTTATTTGGTCAACCGAGTATAATATTAATTATATTTGATACGAATCGTTGTTTAATTTTATCGAGAACGAAAGTAAGCTCTTAATTTATTCTACATGAAGACATTATCATGAATATATAGCTGCATATACAAGCGCATCATGGAATTACGCAGTAAGTTTTCACATTTCCTCGTCTGTAGGTTGTTTCGATGAAACTTCTCGCCAGGTCCATCGACTATCGCGATGGTTGCGTAAAAGAAACGTTGCTGGTAAATACAATTTTACTGGTTACTTTCTGTAAGCTTCCAGTATCTTTATAGTGAAGACTGTAATTGCAATCGTAAAAGAATTTTGCGAAACACCTCGAAAGTGTCCTGTCATTCGCTTTCTAATTCTTTCGCCTCCGTTAGGCTACCTGACTCGTTGCGCACGATCGTAAATAATAGGGAATATTTTTTGCAGTTTCATCGTTCGCTTTATTGTCTCGCGATTCTTTCGATTTCCCTGCAGCCTTCGCGCAATAAAAACGGGGAAACTTTCACGGATTATAAATCGCCACGGTATTTCTTTCCTTTATCCGGTAGGAACATCTCCTCGCTATTCATTATGAACATTAATCGCTGTTATTTGTAATTCTTAGAAGGACTTTATACTCTTCTTTAAATTCTTTATTAATCAAAGAACGGTGCGCTTCGAGGTTTCAAAAATTTTACGAGATGCTTCATTAAAGATTCTTTTCCCGTTTTTAAAACCCTCTTAAACCTTCAACGAATCTTCTTCGTGTTTATCAACCTCGTAATAGTTTCAATAAAATATACAACACGATCAAGTGTTTGAATTAATTAAATTTTATTTCCTTTAGAAGTATTTCTACAATCTTCTACTCGAAATTTAACGACGAAATTTTTACTCGAAATTTTCTAAATCGACAAAAGATTTAGCAATTTTAAACGGAGTTAATCTCGTGGATTTTAATTAATTAAAGTAAGTCATACTTACTCTTGAACACTATATTGCATTATCTCAACTGTATTCTACCCTCTGTCACCAAACACGAACCAGAACAATCCAAACGTCTCAGTCCCCTCTGTAACCCTTTTCAAGTCGCTTCGTGGAAAGATCGATGGTCGAAGAGTCGCCTCTGTGGCACATGTTCCTCGAGGTTATCCGTGCACGAAAGAAAGAAATTATCTTCTCGAATGGAAATTCGTGCATTACGAGGCCAGGCACGATCCTTGCCAGTGATAGAACGCTGTGCGGTTCGCCGTTTGTCGCCAGGGTTACGGAAACAAAATAATTAGAGGGGAAAGGAGAGTGAAATAGAGACAGAGAAGGAGAGAGAGAGAGAGAGAGAGAGAGAAGTCTCCCCTGTAGCTGACAGGATACGAAACGACGAAAAGGAAAAGGGGACCGACGATTCCCCGTAGGAGTTATTGCGTAATCGGGTAAACTCTCGTTCAACCGGCGTAACTTCGTTTAAACGTTACGTACGTTTATCGCCAATTAAATTTCCAGTCCTTCGTCGATTTAAACTGGCCGTTGGTGCTGTCCGTACACCAATTTAAAAATTACTCCGATATAATGAACTCGAGCTCCTCGATATAATATATTTTTACCTTCCTCTTTCCACATTTTTCGTTTACCTTGCGTTTGCTGATCGCTAAAGATTGCAACGAAAGTATAAAAAAGAATTCCGATTAAGGAAGAATATAAAAGTGGGATGGGAACTTGTGATATTGCCTGTAGTGGTTTTTAAAGACGTTGGTATGTCACGAAACTGATCGATATTATCTCCTCCCTTTTTTTATCGATTATTTTGTACTTGTTAATTGTCGATTGGGATACAAAAATGGAGCAAGAGAAAAAATATAAAAAGTAAAATTGGAACCTATGATTGTCGTTGATCGTCGAACAAGATGTAAAAATGAAGGAAGAAATCTAGTTCAAGAGAAATGTACACAATAAAATTGTAATTTCTTGACTTTATTATATCACGAAAGTGGAATTCTCCAGCGATGATAATCGTCGCGAAAGGTACATCCTGTTGCTCGATTTAAAACGACCGCACGGCTGTTGATCCTCGACGGACAAGCCTTTGATTTCTCCGCGTGAGCCACCTTTCCACGTACGATATCTCGTGTTTCGTCTGTCCATGCGTTCGATCGTATTCCTTGCTCCGTTTCACGCATCGTTCCTAAGTGATAAATCGTCTGTCTGGATCAGGGTTACCTTAAAAGGTCGATATCGATCGCGCGTGCTCGATAGAGTCGTTCGAAAGGAAAGAGAACGCGCGCGAACTCTTGTCCGGATGATTGATGAGATTTCCCGGTTATTTCTGCTGCTTTTTGTCTTACGCTGAATTATTATACCTCCCTTCGACGGTCATTAATATCTTCCAGCCTGAATGATAAAAATTCACTCTTCTGGTCGTTTGATTCGATACAGCACACTTTAGTTCTATTACCCTCATGGATCGTGGTGTAATTATTCCACAACGTTAAAACAACTTTTCTGCCTCTCAAAGGATCATTAACAGTGATTATGGATTCATGGAATTAATTATCTACGATTCATACAAACGTGAGAGATAAGAGGAGATTTGAATCGTTATCGCAGATTGTCAATTTAATGTGGATCAAACTTTTTTTAATGCGTCGCCTATGAAATTTAATTATGGAGTTACGTTACGAAGCGTGAACAAGGCTGTAGAGATAAAAGCGTGTATTATTAAGAAAGTTGACGTATTTAAACTATATCTAGTTTACGCTCACGTAACTATAAGATTTTCGTACGTAGAATGATCCAAGGTGGCGATCTATCTAAGAAATGTCACCTATGTAGTTCTATCTAAAAATAGGTGCAGCTTTAAATAAAGTTGTAAACGTATACGGTAGGAAATATATATAATAAAAGTAATGCAAAACATTCTTTTCTATTTCAAGTCGTTTGGTCAGTTGAGCGTAACACTTTATTTGATAGTATGACAGGCATAATATTCCACACAAAATCATAACGCAAATGATATTAATTCTGCTTATTTCTGGCCGTGATAACGTGCGTCCACATTCTACTGCTACTCAAAACCAGATTGCTGTTTGCGTTTCCTAACTTCTAATAAATGTAATCTGGATGTTTTGCATATTTCTGTAGACTTTTGCACCTTTAAATTCCCCCAAAATGAATAAAAATCCGCAATCTATTTGTAATGTCAACACCAATACGATCGAGCAATCAGTGTAGAAATATCATCAAAAATAAATAAAGCGTCAGCTTCACGCTCGTTTAATGGAAAAGATAGAATGATAGCAATATGGGATGGGATAGGATATGACGAGTGAAAGAATAAATAAATCGGTGGATGAATTTTTCCCGCGACAGGAAATATTTGTTCGGCGGTCATGTCGAGCTCTGGCAGCACCGGGGGCACTTTATAATTGCAACTTGTTGCCCGGTTGCACGCTAGCAGCGTGTTCTATACCAGTTCGCGGTACATGTAATTTATGGTCGTCGGAGAGGCGGCCAGGGTGGGGGGAGCAATTGCAATTTTAACGACCGTGCACGACGGCATAAATATCGAAGGACGTGGAACAAATAATTGATCAAGAACGTAGTCACGTTTCCTGCGAAACGATGTATCTAGAAATGAAACGCGTAGGCAACTCGCCTATTCGTCATGCATTCTAAAAATGACAATTTTTCCTTCTTGCTTGCTTTTTTCTTGTACTTTTTCCTTTCGATAGGTTACGGGATAATTTGTTGTAGTCGAGTCAATTTAGTGTGCAAAATATTTAACCAGATGGAGTATCGTGGAAGAGAGTCTCGAGCAAAGTATAATTCGAAATATAAATATGAAATTACAGTTTGGTAGAATAGCATTGAATAGCGATGAATGATAGCAGTACGAAGCTAAGAAAATACAGAGCACAGGCGGAAAACGTGGGTCGTGTTTATTGGTCCAGTCAATGAATGCCAGCTGTATTTATCGATGATCTTTTATAGCAAAATACATACTTGCGTCGACCGTTTGCAACCTCGTGTTTTTATAGGAATATTTACGAATTTTTTATTACGGATACCAGATCGAATAATAAAAGGTTATCGTGAATGAAATGTTGGTTTCTAAAAATACGATGTGCGTATTGAGTACAATATCGTTCATATTCTATAATGCAAGTTCCACTGCTAAACACATATTTCAGTTTTATTGACTGATAACTTTGTAATAAAACGTATATAGGAAACCTTTATAGAGAATATATTCTTTCTTTCTATTCTTGAAACGTCTCAGACAGTCCAACGTTCTTCTAATTAAGATCAAAGTCACCCACATATTATTACTTACTATTGAGAAAGCTAAAAATTAAAAGCCTGATCTGTAAATTCTCGCAAAAGACAAACCTTCTCTCGCGAAACGTAACAAAAATTAATTTGCAGGAAACTATTTCACGCGAGGCCAGCAGAATCGTTTAAAGTTTGAATCTCGAACCAGCAGTATCGTGAAATCGCAACGTTTAAATATAGTAACGAGACGAAACCGATATTACTCGACTGTGCAGGAGTTCCTTTTATAAGGGAGACGCGCGATTAAACGCAAGTCGTTAATGGAAGGGCGTAAAGTTCCTCGTAAACAATCCTTATTTGGGGGTAAAGTTACTTTTTACCGTCCTCGTGCTAATGCTATAAACAGTATAAACTCGTTACACATAGAAACAAGTAACCAGTCCTATTAAAACAATTTTAATCAAGACGAAGTTTCGCGCGAGTCTCTCGTTGCCCCTTTGTTTCTCCAGGTGGACAAAAGATTTCGCGTCGACGCTTTCAATTATTTCGCGACATTTCGGATTCTCGTTTTATTCGCCACAATAAACTACGTTATGCGGGCTTGAAGTGTTCGATATGATGACTTAGCCTTCCCCGTTTCGCGAATGTTGCGGAGAAACTTCTGCGGTTATTTTGGTGTTCTATTCCGATTTTGGAAATGAACAGCTGGTTATTGATTTTGAGGGACTTAAGCAATAACGCACGTGCATGATGATTCCTTGATGATTATGAACTTTCATACAAGAGTTAATTTTAGAAACGAAAGTTAAGAAGATTGTTTTCTTTTTATTTTTAAAATAAGGTGAAATATGTATATATTTTAATATATTGAATTTTGGTATAAAAAATATGTATGAAGAATGATCTATTTTCATAGTAAAGTTTTACAAAGATAGAACAGATTCTACTAATACTTTGTATCATTTTATATATGTAGTGTCTTTATCAATAGACTGCGTATATAGATTATATTTATATACGAAAGAATATAAAATACCTGAAATTGTTATAAAATGTGGATGGTGAAACGAATCTCTATTAATTTTTAATTGCATTCATAAAAACATGAATTTGCTCAAGCATTCGCAGTCTGAAATACGAATTTCAATAAAAAGACAGTATCGACTTCTCTCAACTACTTAGTGCCTTTTAAAATTGAAAATTCCCCTTTCATTTTCTATAGAAGACTAAACTTCGAAGGTACAAGATGCTCCAGCAAAATAAATATATTTCTCTTTTCATCTGTGTGTTAACAAAGAGCATTCGAGTATCTTAAGTAATTATCAAAGGTAATTCAATGAGCGGTTAAGATCCTGGTGAAAAGGCTAGCAGCAGCAGCCATAAGTACTCGTCGAGTCTGTAG
Source organism: Bombus impatiens (assembly GCF_000188095.3). Classification (NCBI taxonomy): domain Eukaryota; kingdom Metazoa; phylum Arthropoda; class Insecta; order Hymenoptera; family Apidae; genus Bombus; species Bombus impatiens. Next base: position 2,856,527 of record NT_176906.1, on the reverse strand, counting down.
GGAGTGAAATTAAGGGGTTGGATCGAAGGTCGCGAAGAAAGGACAGTGGTATAAGGAGCTGGCGAGCGATAGAGAGAATGATAGGGTGATAGAGAGAGCTGATGAAGAGGACAAGGCTTTGAGGACAGACTGAGACTGCTACTAGGTCGAGGGTTGTCGTGAATGAAACCGTGAAGGAGTCAGCCTCTCGTCTTTCATGTCGTACCAAGCCCAAATTGTCTCGAGGGTTCTCTTTCTATTAATACTGTTTCCACGATGCGCTTAATTTTCCTCGGTGCTCTATGTTTCGGACATCCCTTCGCTCTACATCGTGCTAGTCCTCATGAATCGTGTGGAAGAGACTAGGTAAAGGAGGTTGATTGTTTGATGATCTGACTGTGGGTTACCCGAGAATGAAATCTTCCTGTGCATAAAATTTCGATTAAGGAAACATTAAGAATAATTACTATTTTGAAACAGTGTGAATACAAATTTCATATCAAAGTTTTTGTGATCTAGATTCTGGACTCTAAAGATTTAAAAGTTAAATGTTGTAGGATATTTTCATGGAAAATTGAAAAGAGAATAGTTCCAGTTTCTTCGGAAAATAATGCGTTACTCTGTCGATATGAAAGTTTAATTCTTCACGATTGTCCTCTAGGAAATTGTTACTTATGACAACAGCATTTAAACGTTTAATTTCTCACGATTTCTTACAGGAATTTGAGAATTGCGAGATAGAAACTATTTTTTATATTATCAAAACCCCTTCGTTTCACTTTGCCGATTCGAAAGTGTCCTTCTTTCATAGAAAAAGGCGAATTGTAGAAATAATTTTCTACACCCCGTTAAAAGGACATAAATATCTTTGGTGTTTCATGCCCGTAATTGTAACACGATATTGCTTGCTAACACGCATCGCGGCACACGAATCGATGAAAGTGGCGCTCTCGGTGCGTCTTGAATGTAAGCCAAGCGAGTTCCGTGCGCGAGCCACGCATGAAAAGACTCCCGACATTACTGGAACAGTTTTAATCAAAGTAAACTTCCCTTCGGGTATTCTCGACGTTGCTATCGTCGTCGTCGACGAAGGTTCTTTGTCCCGTGCTACAAGACGAGAGAGGTTTCTCCTCGGTGGTTTCATTCATTCGAACCCTCGACCCAGTACCGCTCTTCATCTGTCCTTAGAACCTTGCTCTCTTCATCAGTATCCTTCTTCTATTCCCTCTTCCATCGATTCACCCCTCTTCATCCGCGCCTTTTCGTTTTCATTCCGGTTGAAAAGTGTTCGATGTTTTGCCCACGTACGTGCGTGTGTATTTTTGCCATTGGTGTTCTTTGATGCGGTAAATGTATATACGTCTTTATCTTACGTTGGATTAAGAAAATGAAGATAAGAATGGAAAATGGACGGAATCTGGGTAGCTCTGGCAAACTAAAATGTTGTGTATTGGGTTAAGAAACAAAATTTTCAGAAATTTGTTCATGTATGTCTATACTCTTGAAAGTATCTTTCGTTTAATTTCGTAAAAGGTGTAACTTCATCGTCGGCCTTCTTTCCATAAGATCAAAAAGTAGATTTTTTCGTAGCGACAAATATGAAACAACATTTTATGAGAAATAGTAATGAACTGACGTACACCATCATGATCCTCAGATCACCATGTGTTATAATAATTGTTTTTTATTTTTCAAGTCCAACGTGAACAAATTTATTTATACAAATAAATGTAACAACGATTAATCGCTCTATGTATAGATTTCGCTATTTCTTCTCTTTTCATGAAACTTTACAATCAAGATAATTTACAGGTTTTACCAGTATGTGCAACTTTAAACAGGCAGAGTTAAGCTAGACGATTCGACGCCGATCGAGTCGGTAAAGAAACCTAACACCAGCAAAATAGATATCTAGCAAATTGAATAAAACTCGAATAAAGTGTTGGAATAACGATTCAGATAAGATCTCGATACTGAAAGTTATAATCTAACCAAATTATCGATCCCCGAATCAGTAACACGACATGTATTCTGAGCCGTATTACTGGCCTAAAACACGGGTTCGAATGACGGTTCGATTAGGGTTCTTACAAGGACTATTTCACGCGTTAGTTCGATGTAATTCTATCTGTAATTATATGCATTATCTGTAATTCTATCGAAAGTCAAATTAGAGTCTGATAATAACTCGAGCCTGTTCCTCATCTGTAACAGCATTGAACAACACGTCAGCTAGTTTATCGTTAGTTGAATGGATAATTTCACGATGGAACGAAGCGTCGACAATCGAAGGTCGGAGTTGCGAATTGAATTCTCAAATTATGTGCCGCGTAAATTGCCTGCGTATCTTTAATCCGTCGGTGCCGGAGAATCTCCACGGACGATGCAGTAATCGTAAAAGGTAATTCATGGACGTCCGTTCACGAGTATTCCATCTGGAAATCTGTTACGGCACATTTGTCACGAATGTTGCCTAACGTTGAGTCAATGTAATCCTCGACTGTAACAACTTGTTGGCAAAAAGACCATCTACGATTGAACATCGGAAGCAATTTGAAAAATTTTTAAATGCACCTATACGACCTGGCAACCTTAGGATTAAAACTTGGAAACACAATGAACACCTGCCAGATACAAATTTTAATTCTTACATATATTAATACTCGAAAGTTTTCTAAAATCTTATCGAAGTATAAAGATTCCTTTTCATGGAAATCCGAAATTTGCTAACATTAGTCATGCAATACCTAAAGCTGCTACGTCCACTACGCACTTCATACTCAAATATCCTTGTTATCTGCACTTCTTCGATACGTCGATCTATCTGTAAATATTCCAACCATAAGTCTACGTTGCGGAAGCTCTAACACCGACGACAAGCAATATCCCATAGAACAAACACTAGAACCTACTACTCCTACGCGTTGTCCCGTTGCAAAACAATCTTCGAACTGTCGACTTTTGCGATTCTAACGGGCGAAGGTTAGAATAAAACCGTGTCACATGTATACGCTTGCAGACGAAAAGTGATCATCGAGATTACTCGTTATCGTAACAAGAAAAAGCACGGACGCCCACACGGTCGATCGCGTTACGAACCTTAATTGCAGCTGGGTAATTGCATGGAGGCCTTTCGAAAGCGAGACCGACCTCCTCCTCCTCCTCCTCCTCCTCCTCTGATTCACGTTTCTCTATTTAAAGACCGCCGGTGAATTTTTCCTGATCGAAGACTAGCGGTGTCTGACCGTCGCGTCGAGGTTCGCTTCAGCCAGGAAGAAAACGCGGCGAGGAAAGACAGGCGAAGGCGGGAGAACACAGGCGCGAGCGTAGCGAACGTCACGCTTTGCTTGTTCGTCCCACGCGAGCCAATATCCAAAGCGGATACGCGATATTGCGATCAATGCCATTGGCCTATCTGGAATACGATCCGTGGCAACGAGACCGTGGCTCTCTACGTGTGAGAATCCCGCCGGTTCGACGCGCTTCGAGATCGATTACCAGAGATACGCGGTCGAGCAATGTCCCGTCACTTTTCATTCAAAAAGCAGACCGCAAGCGTACAATCGAACGCGCGATCGACTATACGCGATCCACGCGACTCCGATCCGAGACTTCTTCTTCGTATTTGCGCTGTCTGTGTTCTGCTGAACTTTATTTAGTTATATTTGTTTATTCGGAGTTGAGATCTTCTTGGATATAAAAAGTAGGTTAGAAGTATGAGTACATATATATATATATATGCACTCCATTTGCAATAACAATCTGAATTAACATTTCTGTGGCTCTTTGAGGTTCAGTGATGTTTTTCTTTGTATACCGCGCTTTGTTCTGATGTTTCGTGAACATTGCTGTTCACTTCTTCGGAGCATGTCTGAGAATGAAGGACATATTTGATTCTAATCATCATTTCACATCTAATTTTCGTGGAGGTTGAAAAGTCTGAAAAAGTATCTGGATTGTATCAAATGTACGAGCTAATGACAAATTAATAATTAAAAGCTGCGCTTATTACTTTCTTATAGGACCAGCAGAATATACATTTCAAGTATCTGTTAAAAAGCATGGTAATAATATATTTTGCTATTTATCCTATTCTTATTAGTTTATAAGAACCTTCTTAATCCAACGTACAATGCAAAAATTAAATCGTCTAAAGAGCTTGTCTTAAGATGTGACGATTACGAGTATCAGTTTTATTATTATATATTGACTTTTAAAAATCAATTTGATCATCGTGATTGTAAAGAGTAGGATCATTTCCGCTTGATTTGTTCGTAATTTCGTAATTAATGTACATCTTGTCATGACACCGTTAATTTGTCGGAGGATAAACAGTTCGTATATTCATGTAATCTACTCATTAATTAATCTACTCATTCTGATGTACGAGAGTAATCTATCCATCAGATACGATTTTTCGTCTGCGTAATAGGAGTTCACGTTCAAATAAGTAGATTCAAGCAACAGAAATTCGCTTAATCAGACACCGATTAAAATTTCATCGAGGCAAGTGAAATTCATATAAACGTAGTGTTATCGCACTTCCATCTATCTTCGCCATATTTTCCCTCGAGTATCGCACAAATAAAGAAGAACAGTACTAACCAGAAGAACAGGAATTTAACGCCTAATCCGCACGAAAACAGCGCAAGTCGACTTATCTCTGCGCGCACCGAACGTGTACTCGCATTAAAGAGGATTAAGGAGCCTCATCTCTGCCCAGCGCGATACCTGGAGCCTTTAGAACGGTAAATGTACTCAAGAAGGATAGTCACGAATCGAGCGTGCGGTCGATGATGTACAGATAAACGAGGGAAATTTTACTCGAGAGAACAGAAAGACACTTTCTTCCTCTTTATCATCCTTTCCCTGTTTGTCGTTCTACTTGGCGTGTACCCGTTTCTGTCTCGGTGAAGGGACTCGCGATAATTATAAATCGTTTTGTGGCTGGTGCTAACGAGCTCCTCGAAGCCGCCTCCGCACGAGCTTTGAGCTTGGACATAGCAAGACCTCGGAACTTATGTTGTCTCTCGCCAGGAGGATATTATTGCTTTAGATACACCGTGGCTGATACTTGGTCGATCCGAGACAAGTTTTTAAAAGTGTAGGTACAATCTATGCGAATTCACTCGTGCGTGTAATTTATCGTGCTATTCGAAGTAATTAAAGGGTTGCTCGTGTAATCTTCCAGATTATAAATAGTCCCGAGTATAGTACCTGTGCTTATGTTTCTTTGGGTTTAACGTCTTGTTAATTGCAAATTTTTTGATCGGCATGTGTTTCTCAAGGTTGTAATTGACAAGGTTGGAGCGAGTTTGCATAAGTGGTTTCGTATTTTCCTTTGTCGATTAGCTACGAAAAGTGTAGCTGTCGTTAAGAGAAAGAGCAATTATGCTCTACGACTGCGTGCACTCGTGTAACTGCAAAATAATAACAGGGAATACATGGAGGAAATTAAACGTATCTATTTTTTGTCTCGTGCCCCGATTTTTTTCATCGGCTTAATGACTTTGCCTTCTCTTCTCGATTTAAAAATCAGTTTGTTAGCGTAAAAATAGTTCGCTTTTGAAACTTAACAATACTTATTTGTTTAATCCTTAAACTCCAGTATTACTCCTTAAAGTTCCAGTATTTATTCTCAATTCTAATGAGCAGGCTGCGGATATTTTATGAATAGAACTGGAGAAATGTAAATTCTAAGTGATATTTGTCTCGCTCGTGAAGTATTACAACAAGCGTTATACTTTGAATATTTTATACTTTTGTGTTCAAATATCCTAACTTTTATTGCTGGAATATTTGATATCTTTTTATATTATTCCTAATCGTACACGTTTGTTTCACGCTACTAAACTTGCCATAAATGCGCAGATGAATCCATAATCTACCGATAAATCAACTTGCACGCATTCAAATGATCGATCGTTTCCTAATAAAGCAATGTAATGTATCGGATCCATAAGAGATAATATCAAATGTTTAATTCAACGTTTATTTCGAGATCAAGGAATCTTATTGATTAAGAAATACAGAAACGCCGGGACAAGAAGGAAAAGAAACGTGGCGCGGATCTCTGAAGTAGATTAATCCCAGCGTGGGTCAGACGGTCGGATATTGGGCTAAACGTCACGCGCACCCTCTGCACGTTGCACGAATGTGGTCAACTCACCCTCCACTCGGTGATCGCGCTCGATCCCGGATTGTTTTGATTGACAGGAACAAATAAGAGTGACGTGCATCCATGGGGACACTGTGTTATCGCGTCTGATCCTTCGGTATCGCCTCCCATGGGTGGATTAAGTGAAACCTTTTACACAAATATTCTGTGACGTGTATCTTTTACTGCGTCGAGAGTTCAACGTTTCAACGAGTGAAATATGGTTTATAATCTGTACACTATTTTCTTTCTCTCGTCTAAGGAGACGGTAGAATTTAACATTTTTTTCATAACATTAAAATTCTAATTGTACTTTTTCTTATCAAAGAAATAGGGCGAATTGTATTATATTGTATTGGGATTTTATTCACATTGGAATATGATAATTTGTAAATGTTGGAAAAATTTGGTACTTGATTGTACATATTGCTTTTATACAGAGAGTGTTAGCGTGGTTGAGGTTTGATTACAATCATCGTGAATGGAAGCGAAGGATGTTTGGGGTTCGATTGCGTTAAAATCGTAGCCAGTGTCAAGTGTGGCATCTGAATGTTCTCATCAGATATAGACAGTGGCTGGAAACCAGAAACCACAGTTTCTACTTACATTTTGCTGTGAACCGTCTGTTCTCGCGGTCAGGAAGCGGAAACGGTAATAGATGATCTTTTTGCTCCACCTTTCGCTGTTTCTTGTACAAACCGTCAACGGTGTCATTTGAATGTCTTTGATCACATCGAACAACTATCTGTTCCAAACAATCTATCTTTAAATATATAAGAGCTATTATATTTATTCGAACATCCCTAAAGAATTTAAGAAATCATAAATAGAACGAAGTGGGTGAAAAGATTTCAAAGTACTTTAAAATCATTCTTATTTCCCCTACATTGAGAATGGTCGACACGGCTTTCATTTTCGAGCAGATGAATCGATAAGAACCGACTCACGGCCATCGATATCCCTTTATTCGGCGAACTGTGGCTTCTTCATAGCCCCTAGTCATCGTAACTACGATTATTTTCAAATTCGTGCCCATGAGAGGCGAACAAAAGGGAAACGAGAAGCAGGTAATTCCCTCTGGAATCGCTGAACGGCGCTGGCTTGTCCAGCCATCTGTTGCCTTTCAAGGATAAAACCAAAAGTGGAGCCAGGAAAGCCGACATCCTCTTCCGTGGTCTCTGTCATTTCTCTCTTCCCTTTGTTGCAAGCAATCTTCCCCGAACTTGCATAAAATGATTTGATAAATTCCACGTTTGTATGTTACATAAACTTGTCCAGTATAAAGACGTATTGAAGATTGAATTCTTAAATCAAACAGATTAATTGAAATTTCAATATGTACGAGAAAAAGCCGATCAATCTAATTCTTTCCGAAATCTAATCCTTTATGAACGGTATATGGTAGGATAAATTATATATATTATAAAACGATTACCATTATGACACCATAATCTGCCATAAGCCACCCCCTATTCTACGAAGCGCCCTTTATCGTATAGTAACATTGCCTGCATATGTTCGACCCGAAATCTTAAGAATTTCAGAAAGTGGAGTTCTACAAAGTGCAAAATTGTGTCTAATATTACAAAATATATAAAATATTCAAAATATATATTTTTCCATAGTACTTGATAGATAAAACAATTTTCTACCGAGATTCAATTTTTTTAATTAATTTGTGCAAAATATAAATTCTCATAGGAATCCAAGCCTACTTATTACAGTGTCGATGATACTTGACAATTTTTCATATGACACATATAATGCGTACACAAAATTTCTCCGTAATATGTGTTCAAATACTTTCCCGAGCCACTGTACCTTTGGGTCGGGTTCGGTGTTTTATTGAGCGGTAAAATTTAACGGCGAACGCTGGCCCGTAACTTCCGGTGTTTCGTAGGTTGGCGGCTCTGGCG